>NC_059102.1:19105411-19415027 GCF_020740685.1 Jaculus jaculus | reverse complement strand
TGACACATGCGCACATGCACAGAAAAAATACACCACAGGGCTGGAGAGATGGCTTAGCGGTTAAGCGCTCACCTGTGAAGCCTATGGACCCCGGTTCGAGGCTCGGTTCCCCAGGTCCCACGTTAGCCAGATGCACAAGGGGGCGCACGCGTCTGGAGTTCGTTTGCAGAGGCTGGAAGCCCTGGCGCACCCATTCTCTCTCTCTCCCTCTATCTGTCTTTCTCTCTGTATCTGTCGCTCTCAAGTAAATAAATAAATAATTTTAAAAAAATACACCATGGACTGGGCTGAGAAGATGGCTAAGTGGATAGTGTTGGTAGCACACGCCTGTAATCCCAGCGCTCCAGAGTCAAAGGCAGGATCCCCAGAGCATGCCCAGTTGAGATAAAAACAAGCATTCTTATTATAATGGAGGGTTCTAGATGGAGTACATAGTAGCGGTCTCTTTTGTAATTCTATATTATTCATGGGTAAATACAATTACAAGGTTGTAGATGTATTTTGGATTCTAGTACTAAATTATTTATAATGATAATAGTTGATGAGTGGCTATAAAACCCTATGCTACTAGATATAGCTTTTAAAACCATCAATGTAAGTAGTTCTTTCTGTTCTTAATACTGACACTAAATGGAGTTATATTTAGTTTTTTTAAAGTAGAAAAAGATTTGTTACTATTTGAAAATAGAGAGGTATTATCTATTATATTACTTGTACATAAGTTGCCTATTAGACCATCAGAGATTATTCATAGTAATACTACATGCACTAGAATAGTGTAGTACAGAATTTAAAAAAGCATGTAGACATCAATAGCTATCTTACATAGCAAAAATTGCCTGCTGGGGGTCAAATGCGGAAGAGGTGGCGGAAAGAATGTAAGAGCCAAAGGAAGGGTAGGACTCCTTACAACGTGCTCCCACCAGACATAAAATGGCCTGGATATCCATGACCTCTCAGTGCCTGACACTACCTACACAAGACCTTCATAAGAGGAGGAAAAGATGATGACATCAAAATAAAAGAGAGACTGATTAAGGTGGGGAGGGGATATGATGGAGAATGGAATTTCAAAGGGAAAAGTGGGGGGCGGGTATTACCATGGGATATTTTTTATAATCATGGAAAATGTTAATAAAAATTGAGAAAAAAAAATTGCCTGCTGGATCTCTAGACACAGGACAACAGAATCCATGCTGCCACCAGAAAGGACACTAGCTCTCCCCTGGCTAGCCCTCACAGTCCTAGAGAGCTCTATGGGAGCTGCTGGAGGACAACAGTCACCAACAGCAAGAATAAGCAGGCGACCCTGCAGACCGTGAAACCAGCCAGCCAGACAAGCAGCGCACACGGGCACAGCAGAAGCACACAGCCTCTGCGGGAAACCAGCTGTTCTCTGATCAGACATGAGGCCCACTCAGTGGGAGAGAATTCATGTCTGGTACTAGAAACCACGTCAGAATCCCATGGTCAGGAAACTCAGAATGGGAAGAAGTCCCCACTGCTCTCTGGAGAAGACGATATGATTCAAAGGACTTTGAATGCCCCCTTTAACCAAAGGCGCTTTCACTCTTGCTTGGAGAATCTGTTTTATTTTACAGAAGGCAGGTGTGGTGGTTTGATTCAGGTGTCCCCCATAAACTTAAGTGTTCTGAATGCTAGGTTCCCAGCTGATGGATATTTGGGAATTAACGCCTCCTGGAGGGAGTGTATTGTTGGGGGTGGGCTTATGGGCTTTATAGCCAGTTTCCCCATGCCAGTGTTTGGCACACCCTCCTGTTGCTGCGGTCCACCTTACATTGGCCAGGGGGTGATGTCCACCCTCTGCTCATGCCATCATTTTCCCCTGCCATCGTGGAGCTTCCCCTCGAGCCTGTAAGCCAAAATAAATCTCTTTTTCCCAAAAGCTGCTCATTGTTGGGTGATTTCTACCAGCAATGCGAACCAGACTGCAACAGCAGAGAAAATGGAGGACAGCCAAGTTCCATTGATAAGACGAGAAGGCAGCTGGCTGTCTAACATAAGATGTGCCCCCTCTACATCTGCCTGGTCCAGGAGGAACTGTAAGGAAACATCAACATGAATACTGCTCTTACTGTTACCCTGACAGCCAGTGCCAGGGTGGTAATGACAGACACAGTGATCAATCAAAATCTTTCAGAGCAGAAATCCAGAGGCTGCAGAGAACTTGACACTAAATCAGACTTCCAACAGGCCTGCCATGGCCCAGGAAACACTGTGAAGAGGGAGCAGAAAGATTGAAAAAGCCACAGAGTGGGTAGGAATACCATGAGGCACAGTCCCTGCCTGTTACTCCATAGGTACTGACTGAGGCCTTCATGACCATACAGTGAATACCATAACCCTACTGAGGAGGGTCCCCAGGGTAATGGGAGCAGGGGCAAGGGGATAAAAGAGTATAACCTGTTATATATAAAATAAAAAGCAGAATAAAAATAGCCTGCTGGAAAATGTAAGGGAAAAGATCCTATTCAGAACATCATGAACAACTAGAAAATACCTTAGAATATCCTTTAGAAGTATAAAAAGCACCTCAACTCACTGGAAATACACCAAGTGTGCACTTGACTTTGTCTGATGATGGGTTAGAGGAAACATGAAAACTGAATTATATTTCATTTGGAGCCCTTTCAAAATTTATCTTTCTTGGGCTGGAAAGATTGCTTAGTGGTTAAGGTGCTTGCCTGTGAAGCCTAAGGACTCAGATTTCATTCCCCAGAACCCAGATATACATGGTGGCTCATGCATCTGGGAGTTCATTTGCAGTGGCCAGAGGCCCCAGTGGTCCCATTCTCCCTCTCTCTCTCTCTTTCTCTGTAGTATATAAATAAAAATAAAATATTTAAAAATATATCTTTCTTATGTAAAAATTTCGTTAACATATCTTTATTTTTTCTTTGGGTTTTCAAGGTAGGGTCTTTCTCTAGCCCAGGCTGACCTGGAATTCACTATGTATTCTCAGGGTGACCTCAAACTCACTGCGATCCTCCTACCTCTGCCTCCCAAGTGATGGGATTAAAGGTATGTGCCACCACACCCTCCTTACATATGTGTTAATAGTTTTATGTAAATAAAACAGTATTAAATTCATACACTACAACATTAAACTTGAATTTTTTGTCACTCACTACCCATGAAATTATTTGATCAGACTGCCACCTACTGGGAGAGAAAGCAGAGTGGCCATGAAATATATCAACTCTCACTGTCTTGTATAAAAATATAATGAGACATATTGTTTTGTACAATTAATATATATGCTAGCAAAAAAAAAAAGAAAGGAGCCAGGCATGGTGGTATACTCCTTTAATCCCAGCACTCGGGAGGCAGAGGTAGGAGGATCACTGAATTTGAAGCCACCCTGCAATTCAGTGAATTCCAGGCCAGCCTAGGCTAGAGCAAAAAAAAAAAAAGGACACTGCTGTGTCTCAAGGTCTCAAGCAGTGTATTAGAAAGATGGCAGGAGTTGGAATGTGAAGGCAGGAGAATCAGAAGTTCAAGGCCAACCCTAGCTATATGAGACCCTGCCTCAAAAATAAAAATAAATATAAATGAAAGTAGCTGGAGAGATGGCTCAGTGGTTAAGGCACTTGCCTGCAAAGCTTAAGGACCCAGGTTTGATGCCCAGGATCCACGTGAAACCAAATGCACAGGGTGGCTCCTATGTTTGGAGTTTGTTTGCAGTGGCTGGAGGCCCTGACGCTCCCATTCTCTCTCTCTCTCATAAATAAATTAATTAAATATTTTTTTAAATGAAAGTAATATGTAAGTACAATGATTGAGATGGAGAGGTAATATGATGGAGAATGGAATTTCAAAGGGGAAATTGTGGGGGGGGGGAATTATCATGGGATATTTTTTTATAATCATGGAAAATATTAATAAAAATTTAAAAAAATGAAAGTAAATAAAATGAAGAAAAATAAGAACAAGAGACCTCCTAGTACACAGAATACAGAAGTCTCACGTAGCTTTGAATCTAGGTTTCTCCAGATGTTTCTCATTAAACAACACGGAGCTGCTCACCTGCAGTCTCACCTACTTGAGAGACTGAGGCCGGAGAATAGTGAGCCAAGGAGTTCAGGCCCAGCCTAGGAAACACAGAAAGACCTTTCAGGGCTTCATGACTTGTCTCTAATTGTGATTAAAGTTGTACGCATACATGCGTATTTTCAGCAAGCATATTTTCATAAGACTTTCAAAGGAATCAAGAATGCACAGAGGTTGAAGAGTCACTGTTCTACCAACTGTTTTCAGTTGTTTATTATTTTAACATTGTATTTATTTATTTGCAAGCGGGGCCGGGGGGGGGGGAGAATGGGCACGCCAGGGCCTCTTGCCACTATAAGCGAACTCTAGACACATGTTCTACTTTATGTATCTGCTTTACGTGGGTACTGGGAATTCGAACCCAGGCTGTCAGACTTTGCAAGCAAGCGCCTTTAACTTCTGGGCCATCTCCTCAGTGCTCTTTCTAGTTACTTAGCTGAATCTCTGGAAAAGCATGTTCTGATTTAAAAAGCCTCTGCTGAGGCTAGGCATGGTACTATAGGCAGCTGAAGCAGGAGGATTGCCATGAATTCAAGGCCAGCTTAGGCTACATAGCAAGTACCTGACCAGCCTGGACTACAGAGTAAGACTATGTCTCAAAAAAAAAAAAAAAAATAGGGCTTGAGAGATGGCATAGCAGTTAAGGCGTTTGCTTGCAAAGCCAAAGAACCCCGGTTTGATTCCCCAGGACCCACGTAACCCAGATGCACAAGGGG
The DNA here is from genome assembly GCF_020740685.1 of Jaculus jaculus. Classification (NCBI taxonomy): domain Eukaryota; kingdom Metazoa; phylum Chordata; class Mammalia; order Rodentia; family Dipodidae; genus Jaculus; species Jaculus jaculus. The sequence goes on along the minus strand of NC_059102.1, from coordinate 19,410,240 downwards.
ACGCATGTGTATGGAGTTCATTTGCAGTGGCTGGAAACCCTGACTCACCCGTTCTCTCTCTTTCTCTCCACCTGCCTATTTCTGTATCTCTCTCTCTCTCAAATAAATAAGTAAAAATAAAATAGTTATTAAAAAAGAGAGAGAGAGAGAGCCAGGTGTGGTGACACACGCCTTTACTCCCAGCACTCGGGAGGCAGAGGTAGGAGGATAACTTTGAGTTCAAGGCCACCCTGAGACTCCATAGTGAATTACAGGTCAGCCTGGGCTAGAGCAAGACCCTACCTCAGAAAAAAAAAAGAGAGAGAGAGAGAGAGAGACTAATTGAGAGGGGGAGGGGATATGATGGAGAGTGGATTTGTGAAGAAGAAAGTGGGAGGGGGGATTATCGTGGTTTATTGTCTATAATTGTGGAAGTTGTCAATGAAGTTTAAAAGAAAAGATTGAGGGGGCTGGAGAGATGGCTTAGTGGTTAAGACGTTTGCCTGCAAAGCCAAAGGACCCAGGTTCAATTCTCCAGAACCCACATAAGCCAGATACACAAGGTGGCGCATGTATCTGGAGTTCATTTGCAGTGGCTGGAGACCCTGACGAGCCCATTCTGTCTCTCCTTCTGATTTTCTCTCTTTAAAATAAGTAAATAAAAATAAATTATAAGAAAAGAAAAGAGGGCTGGAGAGTTGGCTTAGCGGTTAAGCGCTTGCCTGTGAAGCCTAAGGATCCCGGTTCGAGGCTCAATTCCCCAGGACCCACATTAGCCAGATGCACAAGGGGGCGCACGCATCTGGAATTCGTCTGCAGCGGCTGGAAGCCCTGGCGCACCCATTCTCTCTCTCTCTCTCTCTCTCTCTCTGCCTCTTTCTCTGTCTGTTGCTCTCAAATAAATAAATAAAAATAAACCAAAAAAAATTTAAAAAAGAAAAGATTGAGGGTCTGGAAAGAAGGCTTGCAGTGGCTAGAGGCCCTGGTGTGCCCATTCTATCTACCTCTCTCTCTCTCTCTTTTCCTCTCTTTTGTTTTTTTAAGGTAGGTTCTCACTCTAGCCCAAGCTGACCTGGAATTCAGTATGTAGTCTCAGGGTGGCCTCGAACTCCCTGTGATCCTCCTATTTCTGTCTCCAGAGTGTTGGGATTAAAGGTTTGTGCCACCACAACAGGCCTACCTCTCTCTTAAATACATAAACTATTTAAAAAGAAAGAAGGCTAAGCCGGGCCATGGTGGTACATGCCTGTGATCCCAGCACTTGGGAGGTAGAGGCAGGAGAATTAGCTTCATGCCATTCTGGCCTATGTGAGGCCCTGTCTTAAAAGTGAGGACAGGCTGAGGATGTAACAGCATGATCAGTCTTTGCTAGGATGTGTCGCCCTAGCACTTGAAAAAGAAATTAAGGTTCCAGTCAGAGGAATGTAATCTACAACTATTACATTAAACCTTTGCATTTTAGGTTCTACCATCAGAAAACTTGAGACCTAATGAAATCGGTCTTTGATTGCAGTATGGCTTATGTAGTAACATAATATACCATTTATTGAACTTACAATTCTTAAGTCACTTAATCCTCTCAACAATTCAAAAATTCCCATTATAGAAATGAGGCATAAGAAGCAAGCTGAGGTTAAGAGCTTGTCCAAGGACCTGGTGAAGGATGGAAATAAGGCTTTGAATTCATAAAAATATCAATAGTGGTACATGCTTTATTTTCTTCTCAATTATTTAAAGCCAGTCCACTTAGGTAGATATTAATAGGTCATATAACCTACATTTAATAGACAGCAAAAATAAAGATCTGGATTAGATAATCAAATGTTTATTGTTCCATAAACATTTTTTTCATCTGGTGTTCATTCCATCGTGTTTCCCCTCCACTTCTAGCTGCTGCTCCTTCAGTCTCCCTGTGTGATTCTCCTGTCAGGTCTGGACAGGTCTGTCTGTCTGTCAAAGCTCCCTTAGATAAACTGAGCCAAGCCCATGTCTCAAACACTGTGTTCTCGCTGGGTCAGACTTCCTGTGGGCTATCCCTCAGCTCATGATTGGGTACAGCAGGCTTCTTCCTGGGACCAAGGACTCCTCTGATGTGTGACTTTGTGACTGTCTGGTTCACATTGCTGGCAGAAATCACCCGACCAAGAGAAACTTGTGGGGGGAAAAAAAGGTTTGTTTTGGCTTACGGACTCGAGGGGAAGCTCCATGATGGCAGGGAGAAACAATGGCATGAGCAGAGGTGAACATCACCTCCTGGCCAACATCAGGTGAACAACAGGAACGGGAAGAGTGTGCCAAACACTGTCAAGGAGAAACTGGCTATAACACCCATAAGCCCGCCCCCAACAATACACCACCTCCAGGAGGCATTAAGTCCCAAATATCCATCAGCTGGGAACCTAGCATTCAGAACACATAAGTTTATGGGGACACATGAATCAAACTACCACAGTGATTATATGTGATGTGTGACTCAGGAGTTTTCCAATGGCCTTGCCAAATTTTCATAGAATACACCCACATTTCCTGTGACCTTCCACCCTTCCTTCTACCCTTCCTCAGGGTCAGTTTAGAAAACTCAGCACCTGCCCAATCTCCTCTATAGACATCCCACCTAATACAGCTTTTGCATGTCTGGTCCTAACATGGCTTCACACATCAGCCCCGAGGGACTGGGCTAAAGCCGGCCTCCCCGCTAGCCCTGCGGCGTTACACTATCCGCCCTCCAGTCTGGCCACCGCTTCCCGGCATGTCCATCTTCCACCACCATAAAAGTCTCAGGGCCATTTCTTTAAATATATATATCTGTAAGCAGAGAAAGACAAAGGGGGCGGGGAGAGACAGGGAGAGAGAATGGGCACACTAGGGCCTTCAGCCCCTGCAAACAAACTCCAGATGTATGTGCCACTTTGTGCATCTGGCTTTATGTGGACTCGAACCCAGATCAGTAGGCTTTGCAGGCAAGCACCTTAACCGCTGAGCCATCTCTCTAGCCCCTCAAAGACATTCCATTATCCACACAGCTACAGCTGCCTTGCCTTTGCTCTCATCCTTTCCTCTGGGATGCTTTTCTTCCATGGAGGCGTATCCAGGCCCATGTCACCCTCCAGCTCCGTTACCCTCCCTCCTCTTTCTCGGCTTCATTCTGCCATCATCATGATCACTCACCAGTTGCTATAGTATATGTCCTTTGTGTATATGGGTTTGATTCTCTTCCTCCAATTACAGCTGGCATGTAAGAATACTGAATAAACTGTCATTGGGTGTGGGGGGGGGGGTTGTTTGTTTGTTGTTTTGAGGTAGGGTCTCACTCTAGCCTGGGTTGACCCAAAATTCACTATGTAGTCTCAGGATGGCATTGAACTCACAGTGATCCTACTACTTCTGCCTCTGAGTGCTGAGATTAAAGGCGTGCGCCACCCTGCTCGGCAAAACTGCTATTGTTGAATGAATAAATGAAAGGGTGCTGGGAACGTAGCTCCATCATAAAGCACCTGCCTAACACTCACAGGCCTGGAGCACTACAACAAATAATGCAGAATGAGTAAATGAATGAATTCTTACTAAAAATCATTCATAGGGTTATAAAAATCTAAGGAACTTATAAACATAAGTTTGGTTAGGAACATCAGCCTTTTCTGAGACAACTAAAAAGACAAGTGCCATCAAAACTTGAGGGCAGGGGAGCTGGAGACATGGCTCAGTAGTTAAGGTGCTTGCCTGCAAAGCCTAATGCCCCGGGTTCATTTCCCCAGTACCCATGTAATGCCAGATGTACGAAGTGGCAGTGCATCTGGAGTTCATTTGCAATGGCAAGAGGCCATGGCGCATCCATTCTCCCTATCTCTCTCTCTCTCTCTCTCTCTCTCTCTCTCTCTCTCTCTCTCTCTCTCTCCTGCTTGCAAATAAGTCAATAAATAAAACATTTTTTTATTGCCAGGCATGGCAGCACATACCTTTAATCCAACACTTAGGAAGCAGAGGTAGGAAGATCACTGTGAGTACAAGGCCAATCTGAGGCTACATAGTGAATTCTAGGTCACCCTGGGCTAGAGGAAGACCCTGCCTCAGGAAGAAAAAACAATTGAGGGCACATGATGGCATTTTCTTTGTTTTATGCAGATTATGAAATTTTGCAGTACAAAATTTAAACTACATCCTTCTCACTAACTTTTTCAATATAAAATATGAAGTGGCATTTTATGTCAAAGAAAGCTCAACCTACACACACTTAATTAGCAAGATCCTACCCAGGAAAGAGCTAAAATGTCCAGAGAGTGAGAATTGTCTTTCTGTGATTCTCGAGAATATCAATGATATGAAGAAAAAGTTGACTAGCCTATTCTTCTCAAGTGAGGAAAAAAAAAAAAAACCACAGGAAAGCATTCAAGACTCTACTGCTAAGAAATTATTAATTTTTTTTAAATTTTATTTATTTATTGGAGAGAGTGAAAGAGAAAGAGGCAGAAACAGAGAGAGACAGACAGAGAGAATGAGTGCACCAGGGTTTCCAGTCACTGCAAACGAACTCCAGACATGTGTGCCACCTTGTACATCTGTTTTATGTGAGTCCTGGGGAATTGAACCGAGGTCCTTTGGCTTTGCAGGCAAATGCCTTAACCTCTAAGTCATCTCTCCAGCCCAGTTATTCATTTTTTAATATATGTTATAGTGAAACCAAGATATATTACACTGCTTTTCTAGTTATATTCTAAAGGCAGGAAAAAATACAGTATAACTACATTAAAAAAAAAAACAACATGAGATATAGATCGTAAGTCAAAGGGTCACAGAAACTATGGAACTTTCTCTGACCTAATGATCATGTGCATACAAGCTGCAGACTCTATGGCCTAGAAATAGAAGCCACAAAGTGCCTTCTTGGCACTCTGCCTTTCTCTGAGCACTACATTTAGAGGCAATAGGCAGAACTGCAGACACTGGATCCTGCCATTGATTCACTGTCCAGGAAGGTCAGGCTTACAGTGAGGTTTTAAATGGCATATTCCTACCAGGTACGCTATGTCATTTCTGTCAAGTGGCTTAAAAAGCCAAGCAGAAATTATGTTTCTGAGTTTGCCCCTGGGACATTTTTCAATAGTTATGAATGCTTTAAATGCATGTGAGTCTAAAGAATTTGATGTACAGTAAGCTATGTGGTGTGCATACATGTGACTTGAGTCAGGAATCTTGAATGCTCACTTCAAATTGGCTGCTACCTAGCTTGTGGTTTTGCTTAAATGAACAAAAAAGGGCTGGAGAGATGGCTTAGTAGTTTATTAGGCCCTTGCCTGCAAAGCCAAAGGAGCCAGGCTTGATTCCCCAGGACCCACATAAGCCAGATGCAGAAGGTGTTCACAATGCCTGGATGCCCTGGTATGTGTGCTCTCTTTCTCCCTCCCTCTTTCTCTTTCTCAAATAAATAAATAAAAATAAAATATTTTTTTTAAAAAAGAAAGCTAAGCATGGTGGCATATGCCTTTAATCCCAGCACCCAAATGAATACCTTAACTGGGACCCCAACAGCCAGCAGGGAATGAAATCCCTCATCCGAATGAGGCGAGGTGTCTTAGAAGGAACACTGGCAGGTGAATGAGGAGCTGCCAATTTGACCAAAGTGCACGAGGTGACGCAGAGACCAGGTGAGTCGCCCAGTCAGTTCTATGAGAGACTCTGTGGTGCATATAGACACTTCTTTCTATTCGACTCTGAGGCAGTGCAGCACCGGCCTATGTCCAGCAGTCAGCTTCAGGTGCGCCCTGAAAGCTACAGAAGCTAAAAGGCTTTGCTGGAATGAATGTCGATCAACTCATCGATCATGCAGCCAGGGTGGTGGTTAGCCAGGAGAAAATAGCACACAAAGAAAAGGAGAAATACCTGGAGAAGAAGGCAAAGGTTATGGCGGTCTGCCTCAGCGATGAGAGGGCTGTTGGAAGACCAAGGCTGCCACCCGCCAGTAGGGGAAACTATCACAGGTAAAAAGGAGACCAATGTGGGCCTGGAGGGAGGCTTAGCGGTTTACGTGCTTGCCTGCAAAGCCAAAGGACCCAGGAGCCACATAAGCCAGATGCATAAGGTAGCACATGCATCTGGAGTTTGTTTGCAATGGCTGGAGGCCCTGGCAAGCCCATTCTCTCTGTCTGTCTCTGTCTATCTGTCTGTCTGTCTGACTGTCTGTCTGTCTGTCTGTCTCTCTCTCTCTCTCTCTCTCTCTCTCTCTCTCTCTCTCTCTGACTCTATCAAATAAATAAATAAATAAAAACTTAAAAAAATTTAAACCGAGCTGGGCGTGGTGGTGCACGCCTTTAATCCCAGCACTGGTGAGGCAGAGGTAGGAGGATCACAAGAATTCAAGGGCATCCTGAGACTACATAGTGAATTCCAGGTCAGCCTGAGCCAGAGTGAGACCCTACCTCAAAAAACCAAAAAATAAAATAAAATAAAATTTAAACTGCCTCAAAAAGAGACCAATGTGCATGCTGTAGGAAGAGGGGCCATTGGAAGAGGGCCCTAATTGGGGAGAAAATCAAAGAACATGAGGTTATAAAGAGTCTACACCTGCCACGACTGCAGCTTTCAAGCAGGCCTGCCCACCGAGGACGAAGACCCAGGATGGGAGACTGAATCTGACTGAGGGTGACTGGGCTCCATCACAATTGGTCCCCAAGAGCCCGTGGGCAAAACAAACCTGGCCGTGCAAAGCTGGATTTTATTTTAGATACTTGTGTAGCCATTAGTTTAGTGACAGCTCCCACCATGAGACTCACTAAGGGCTCTATCACAATTATTGGGGCTACAGAAACCACCAAAAAGTACCAGTTTTGTGAACCAAGAGATTGCTAAGTAGAAGGCCACTGAGTCCACCACCAGTTCCTGTGGTGCCTGAAGCTCCAGGTCCCGTCTTAGGAAGAGATTTGCTATCTAAGTTAGGCACCTCAGGGACGCGGACTTGGGCCCGCAGCCAGCCCTGACAGCGCTGACTTTAAAAGTCCACCACAAGGAAGGGTGGCAAGTGCACTCTGAGGCCCTGGCAGGAAACATTCCAAATGCTAACTTGACTGGTATTCGGAGTGCTGTCCCAAGGTGTGGGGCATAGATAAGATCAGCCTTGGGCTGGAGAGATGGCTTAGCGGTTAAGCGCTTGCCTGTGAAGCCTAAGGACCCCGGTTCGAGGCGTGATTCCCCAGGACCCACGTTAGCCAGATGCACAAGGGGACGCATGCATCTGGAGTTCATTTGCAGTGGCTAGAAGCCCTGGCGCCCACTTTCTCTCCCTCTCCCTCTCCCCCCCCCCCTGCCTCTTTCTGTCTGTTGCTCTCAGATAAATAAATAAAAATTAAAAAAAATACTTTAAAAAACTGGCTGGAAGCCCTGGCACACCCATTCTCTCTCTCTCTCTTTCTCTCTCTGCCTCTTTCTCTGTCTGTTGCTCTCAAATAAATAAATAAAAACAAAAATTAAAAGAAAAGAAGCCGGGCGTGATGGCATACACCTTTAATCCCAGCACTCTGGAGGCAGAGGTAGGAGGATTGCCGTGAGTTCAAGGCCACCCTGAGACTACATAGTGAATTCCAGGTCAGCCTGAATTACAGTGAGGCGCTACCTCAAAAAACAACAACAAAAACCAATAATGATAATAAATAAATAAATAAATAAACAAATAAGAGGCTCAAAGAAGGAGGAATTCTGTGAGAAATTCAATCTCCATGGAACCCCCCACTTTTCCTGGTAAGGAAGCCAGGGACCAGTGTCCATCGGCCTGTGCAGGATCTCCACCGAGTCAGTGATGCCCCCGGGACTCCGCACCCTGTGGTCCCCAACCCACACACCCCACGGAGCTTGCTACCTCCCACGGCAGCAATTTTCACTCATCTGGACTTGAAGGATGCCGTCTTCTGCTTATGGTTAGCAGAAGCAATTCAACCCTTGTTTGCCTTTGAGTAAGAAGAGAAACAGGCACAAAAAGCCAGATAACATGGACATGGCTACCCCAGGGGTTCAAATACCCCCACACACACACCACTGACAAAAGACTGTTGACCAGCAAGGTGCCCTGCACTGTGATACGCAGATGACCTGTTGCTGGCCGCCCCCTGCAGAGAGGCCTGAGAAAAGGGCACTGATGAATTACTGCAGTTTCTACAAGAGACGAGGGAGAGGATATGCAAGAAGAAGACCCAAGTCTGCCAAGAGGAAGTCACCTACTTAGGATATCAACTCAGCCGGGGAAAGAAAAAATTGGGAAAAGGACGGAAACAAGTGATTACCTGCTGCCTCGCCCCAAGACTAAAAAACAACTCTGGGAATTTCTGGGAGCAGCCGGGTTCTATAGACTTTGGATTCCAGAATTCTCTCCCATAGCAGGGCCCCTCCACTGACCCTTTGGAATGGGCGCAGGAGGAAGAAACAGATTTCAACCAACGTTTATTTAAAAAGGCTGAGTGAAACGCTGGTATTAGCCCTCCCAGACAGACATCAACCGGCCATTCATCCAGTATGTACATTTAAAAAAGGGGGGGGGGAGTTGGGCTAGGGGTGCTTGCCCAGAAAATGGGACCATACAATAGGCTGGTGGTGTTATTTGTCCAAATTGGTGGCAGGATGGCCACTCTGCCTTTGGGTGTTGGCAGCTATGGTACTGCTGGTACAAAAAGCACATTGACTACACTGGGACAGGCTCCAGTCACCAGAGTTCCCTCCACATCGCTTCCCTGCTCAGTGGGACAGCTAGCCCCTGGATAACCGGGACACAAGTGGCCCTGCTATCGGGCTATGCTGGGTAAAAATCCCCGGGTACAGATCGAGGCACTGTGAGCTCTGAATCTGGCCACATATCTACCAGAACAAGAATGGGAGCCTCTCCATTCCTGTGAGGAAGTAGTGGAAGGAATCTTCCAATCCAACTTAAAACTCTTCACTGACGGGAGTCAAAGTTTCCATCAGGGAAAGCACAGCACCGGTATGCAGTAGTTAGTGTTAATAAGATCTTGCGAGAGGGGAGACTCCCCAGTGATTGGTCAGCTCAAAAGGCTGAACTGCACTCACCAGAGCCCTCCTGCTTACAGAAGGAAAGCGAGGTATGCTCTATACTGAGTCTAGGTGCCCTCAATATGCGCAGATCCATTTACAAGAAGAGAGGACTATTAACCTCAGGGGGAAAGGAAATCAAAAACAGCAACCAGATCCTCCTACTTCTGGACACAGCCTGAGTCCCCAAGGCTATAGCAGTAGGTTCACTGCCAAGCTTACACTCAAATCAGAGACACAGGGAGCCAAGGAAACCAGCTTACAGACCAGATAGCCAAGCACGCAGCCCTCCTTGAGAAAGTGAGTCCTGCCCCCCACCTTCCTGGGGACCAAAAGAAAGTGTGTTTTGCCCTACAAGTTGTAAGGAAAGTGTAAGAGACAAGCAAAACACCAGACTTTGATCTCTACAAACAGACTGTTTTATCGAGAGGAACAGACAGGGACCTCAGTTTTCCCACGGGATGAAGGCTGAAGCACTGGGCCAGGCTGGGGTGTAAGTTTATAAGGAGGATCCTAAGAAAAACAGACTGGACCAGGTGCAGTTGATAAGAAAATTGTAGCTGTTTGTGTCTTTGTTCAGAACAGGCTTCTTCAGCCAGGAATGTGTAAGGGAGGAAACTCAGATGCTCTCTGGTCCTTCAAGGCCATCTAGGCTAAGGGGAGTACATCAATCAGGGAAGGGTGCCAAACTTCTTTATTGCCAGCAAGCTCTAGGGATAGCTATTAACTATTTAGTTCCCTTTAGTTTTCAGTGAAGGCTATTAACCCTTCACCAGTCCTCCCTGGGCAGCCCTAACACTGCCCTGAGGAGAAGGAGAAAGCATTAGGGGGCCGAGGGAGCAAATGGAAATTCAGAGGAGTGGCTGATCGCCCAAATAACAGAGTCTCAAAAGTGTGCAGCACCTGGCTTGGTCAAACAGGCCCACGAACCTGGAACAGGCGGCCCTATAGGCCCTGCGACAGAGGCGCATGGTGGCCCCAAGCTGACAACGCTAGCTAAAGAAGCTCACAAAGCATGTGTGTGATGGGCCCAGCACAGTCCCAAGCAATGGCCCCGAGCCGCGCTGCTGCCTCAGAAGCGGGATCCTCTCCATGTGAACCTTTAAAAGTACATTTCATGGACATTCAGCCTAGTAAGGGCTACAGATATTTGCCGGTCATCGTCTGCCCTTCCTTGGGCACTCTAGCCAGAAAAATAATTCTGCGCTCTCTATCACAACTTCCAAGGCTCAGGGTCTAATGCGGAAGAGGTGGCGGGAAGAATGTAAGAGCCAAAGGAAGGGTAGGACTCCTTACAACGTGCTCCCTCCAGACACAAAATGGTCTGGATATCCATGGCCTCACAGTGCCTGACACTACCTGCACAAGACCGTCATAAGAGGAGGAAAAGATGATGACATCAAAATTACAAGAGAGACTGATAGAGATGGAGAGGAGGTATGATGGAGAATGGAGTTTCAAAGGGGAAAGTGGGGGGAGGGAGGACATTACCATGGGGCATTTAAAATTTTTTTGTTTATTTATTTCAGAGCAACAGACAGAGAGAGAGAATGGGAATGCCAGGGCCTCCAGCCACTGCAAACGAACTCCAGACATGTGCACCCCCTTGTGCATCTGGCCAATGTGGGTCCTGGGGAATCGAGTCTCGAACCAGGGTCCTTAGGCTTCACAGGCAAGCACTTAACCGCTAAGCCATCTCTCCAGCCCGCATTTTTTATAATCATGGAAGTTGTTAATAAAAATTTGGGGAAAAAATTTTAAAAATTCTGCACTTTGAGGGGGGGTCCCTTTGAGCATAAGATCAAATAATGGTCCTGCTTTTGTTAGCGAAATTGTCCAGCAAATGTCTAAAGGCGGTAGGACTAACTTGGGATCTGCACGTACGGCACCATCCCCAGTCCTCAGGAAGAGACGAAAGGACAAACAGAACTCTCAAACCTGCCATGACTAAACATTGCCAGGAGTCAGGCCTGACATCTTGCCTCCTCTGCCGTTCAGAGTAGATGCAGGTTTTCCCCGTTTGAAATCCTGTTTAGACATTCTCCCCCACTGCTGGCCATGTCCCGGAGTATGGGCACGCCCCCTCCAGCGGTTTCTAAGACTTGGTCAACACTACAAAAGAGATAGCTGGACGCTTAAACCCTCCCGCTATAGCTCCAGGTCCCCTTCAGCCCTGGAATCTGGAGGATTGAGTCTGGATCAGGGTCCCTGTTAAGAGAAACCTGGGCCCAAGGTGGGGGGGGGCATATCAAGTCATGCTGACCACCCCCTCAGCTCTTAAAGTTGCAGGCGGTGGAGACATCACACCCACACCAAGGCTGCCACAGATCCGGGCCGGGAATAGAGACTAAAATTGCACCCCGACCAGCCACTAAATCTGACCTTGTCCAGATGACCCTCCGAAATCCAATCGGCTGTGGACAACCCTGTTGTTCCTAAACCTGAACTGGCTGAACGACCTCCCGCTCAGCGCGGCTGCTGGTACCTGGGGCTCACAAGCATGTCTGGGAGGTGTGCCTGTACCACGGCCTGGCCCTGATCCACAAAACTGACTGTCCCCTTCAGGACCCCATCTCATCTCTTTCCGGCGGTGTTTCTCAGGGGGATCTGACAGTGACTTCTAGGGATACAGGAGCTAGGTGGCCTATGGGCGCATACCAGGGAATGCTGAGGACGGTGGGGAGAGAGAGTACTGGTCATACCTTAGGTATTAGTCCTGTGTGGACTTTGCCACTCCCCGGGCTTGAACGGGAATCCACAGAAAAAGGGCAAGGAGTCGTGCAGGGCACTGTGTGTCCTTCCTATGGGCAAGAGGGGTCTGAAAGCTGGTCTCCTAAAGGGGGGAGGGACAGGGTTTGTGTCTCCCTCTGATCTGCTCCTTCACCTTGGCCTAACGAGGCAGGTAAACGATGTTTGGATTTGTCTTTTAGGAATCTTAGCTGCTCAATGGCCATGGATCCCTGCTCTCATCTTCCTCCAAAAGTCACCTGGTATAAGTTGGAAGTGAGGGTCTAGATGTTATTTTGAGAATGCTGACACTTTTTCAAGACTGACTGGCCAGCACATTGGGGAAGATATTCCCATAAAAGGATGAACAATTATATTTGTATTTCAGGTTATAACAAATTTTTTGTCAGTGTGGCTGGATTTGTTGCCATGTGCACCTTGGGGTTTTGTAATTCAATTATTCTTTTAAAAGTGTTTCTCAGGGGCTGGAGAGATGACTTAGTGGTTAAGCGCTTGCTTGTGAAGCCTAAGGACCCCGGTTCGAGGCTCGATTCCCCAGGACCCACGTTAGCCAGATGCACAAGGGGACGCACATGTCTGGAGTTCGTCTGCAGTGGCCGGAGACCCTGGTGCACCCATTCTCTCTCTCTCCTTCTCTCTGTCTCTCTCTCTCAAATAAATAAAGAAAATAAAAGCATTTCTTGGGGGGGGGGTGTTGGAGGGATAACTTAGTGGTTAATGCATTTGCCTGCAAAGCCAAAGGACCCAGATTGGATTCCATCTGGAGTTTGTTTGCAGTGGCTGAAGGCCCTGGCATGCCCACTTTTTTCTCTCTCTCTATCTCCCTCGCTCAAATAAATAACACTATAAAGATAAATTTATAAAGGAGGAGGGGGGCTGGAGAGATGGCTTATTGGTTAAGGCGCTTGCCTGCAAAGCCAAAAGACCCAGGTTCAATTCTCCAGGGCTTAGGTAAGCCAGGTGCACAAGTTAGTGCATGTATCTGGAGTTCAATTTCAGTGGCTGGAGGCCCTGATGCTCCTCTCTTTCATTCTCCCTGCCTCTTTCTCTCAAATAAATAAACAAAAAAAAATTAAAATAAATGAAGAGGAGGAGATGAAGGAGGATCAAGAGAGTAGGGTAGAGAGGGAAGGGAAGAGGAGAGGCATGCACATTTACTGTGAACTGGTGGGTAGCTTTAAAATTTGGTGACCCTCTAACCAATCTACACTGTGATTTTCTTTTTTTTTTCTTCTTATTCTTTTTTTTTTTTTCACACTGTGATTTTCTTCATCAACCCCCTGGTTGTAGGTAACAGAGAGGGTCCAAGGATGTCACTTGAACTCAATCAGAACTAGGTTTTGCCAGGTCCATGTAAGAAGGACTATGAATAAAATCATCAAGGAAATCTGTTCAGAGAGTCAGTGAGTAACAGGCCTTAACATTTAATTTGAAGTGAAAATAAAGCTAGGAGGGAGTCAATACAGAAAAGGAGATGTGACAGTCTCTGGAAGTTCCACGTGAGTCTGGAATCCACCTCTTGGGGATACTCGATTGCAGAGTTGGAAGAATAAGGCAGTTATGATGAGAGAGTGAGACACTGAATTTTCTGTTCATGAAGTCAAACAATTTTGGTGATGAGAACTACGGAAAGTGGCACGAGGAAGGAGGCCAGGATGGGGAGTCAAGAAACTGAAAACCATGCAGTAGGAGAAGTGGACATCCTAAGTTGATGGACTTAGAGAGGCGCTAGGGTGACGTCCGCAAGTCTACACGTCCCCACAGTAAGAAGGGTGGTGACTGGTATTGAAACATGGATGGAAGTTAAAGGTGTAGAGATTTTTTTTAAATTTTTTTTGTATTTTTTGTTGCTGTTGTTGTTCATTTATTTATGAGGCAGAGAGAGAGAATGGGAGTGCCAGGGCTTCCAGCCACTGCAAACGAACTCCAGATGCCTGCGCCCCCTTGTGCATCTGGCTAACATGGGTCCTGGAGAACTGAGCCTCGAACCGGGGTCCTTAGGTTTCACAGGCTAGCGCTTAACCGCTAAGCCGTTTCTCCAGCCCAGGGTCTCACTCTAGCTCAGGCTGACCTGGAATTCACTATGGAGTCTCAGGGTGGCCTCAAACTCACGGCAATCCCCCTACCTCTGTCTTCCAAGTGCTGGGATTAAAGACGTGCGCCACCACGCCCATCGCCTCCAGTTTTGCCTGAGCCTGTGCAGGTTCTGTCAGCCATGTTGTTACTTCCTTCCAGATGCACAGTTGTTTTGTTTTTTTGACACTTCCAAAATTAGCTTCCCAGTGCCTCTCAGAGACACTAGGGCAACATCTTCCTCAGCATCTGTGGGACCCTCCTCCTAATCTCTAGTTTCTGAAAACTTTTATTCCTCTGCAGGTTATTTATTTTTAAAATGTTTTATTTTGCTTATTTGAGAGAGAGGAAATGAATGAATGAATGGGCATGCCAGGGCTTCTAGCCACTGCAGATAAACTCCAGATGCATGTGCCACCTTGTGCATCTGGCTTTATGTGGGTCCTGGAGACTTGAACCTGGGTCCTTTGGCTTTGCAGGCAAGCACCTTAACCGCTAAGCATCTCTCCAGCCCTCCTCTGCAGGTTATAATCTCCGGACTTCAAGGTCTACTGGCTGCTCTTTTAGCCTTACAAGCACTGTGCAACACATTTCTGGTATTAAATTCTCTATGGTGAAATGGCTTGTTTGGTTTCTGTTTCCCTGGCTGTACCTTAACTAGTGCTAGTCTTTCTTCCTTCCTTTTTCTTTTCTTTCTTCCTTTTTTTTTTTTTTTTTTTTTTTTTTTTTTTTTTTTTTTTTTTGAGGTCAGGTCTCATTCTAGCCCAATCTGACCTGGAATTCATTATGTACTCTCAAGCTGGCCTCGAATTCTCAGTGATCCTCCCACATCTGCCTCTCGAGTGCTAGGATTAAAGGCATGTGCCACTATGCCTGGCCTAAAACTATTCTTGGTAGCAGAGTGGTCTCAAGAAATAGACCCTCAAAAAGGGAGTTAACAGTCATCTTAGATACAATATTGCATGTAGGGCTGGAGAGATGGCTTAGCGGTTAAACGCTTGCCTATGAGGCCTAAGGACCCTGGTTTGAGGCTCGATTCCCCAGGACCCACGTTAGCTAGATGCACAAGGGGGCGCACGCATCTGGAGTTCGTTTACAGTGGCTGGAAGCCCTGGCGAGCCCATATTCTCCTCTCTCTCTCTCTCTCTCTCTCAATCTCTCTGCCTCTTTCTCTCTCTGTCTGTCACTCTCAAATAAATAAAAATAAACAAAAAATATTTTTTAAAAAAAGAATATTGCATGTAGCTGATTGTGAGGTATCTAGTGATGGAAAGAGCTTAGAGAACCAAGTGGCGATTGAAATTGACTGCTATGCCTGGAATAAACTGTGGACTAGAATAGCTATTTCTGGTGACACTGGAGAGATCACAGCAAGAAGACGATGAAATCAGAGTTTCAAGCTTCCTTCTCCAGTCACAAAGAACTGGAGACCATCTATGATGGCCCCAAGATGACCAGCTAGTATCTACAGCCGCAGGGTCATAGTGTACTGAATATTCGACCTTGTTTAGTCCCCTGAATTGTCAAGTGCTAACTCAAGTTGAATTCATGGCCTTGCCACATCTTTTATGTTATATTTATGACATGGAGAAGTGAACCTGAGACTTGGCATGGGGACCTCGAGGGTGAGTTGACATGGGAAACAGGCTCACAGAAGTGACCCCAGTGACTGAGTGGGAGAATCAGTTTATTTTCATGCCAGCGTGGGGCCAGGGGAATCTCTTCCAAAGCCTGGACCCTGATTCCTTGTGGGTCAGAGCTGATATACTTTATCTTGGACTAATCTTATTATGGTTAACTCTCAGAGATCAAAACCGAGGCCTTAGTGGCAGAGACCTTGAGTATGGACTAGGCGACTTTTACAGAAAACATAAAAAATGGTAATTAGCAGAGAGACGCCTGCAGCTGTGTTATGGAGCGAAAAAGAAACAGGAGACAATTCTCAGTACAGGTCAGAAGTTGTGATATAAACCATGGTCTTGAAACAGTATGAAAAACTACGGTGTCTTCAGAATAGCCTGGATATCCATGACCTCACAGTGCCTGATACTACTACACAAGACCATCATAAGAGGAGGAAAAGATCATGACATCAAAATATAAGAGACACGGATTGAGGGGAGGGGATATGATCGAGAGTGGAGTTTCAAAGGGGGAAGTGGTGGGAAGGAGGGCATTACCATGGAATATTATTTTATAATCATGGAAGTTGTTAATAAAAAAAAAATGAAAAGAAAAACTACAGTGTCTGCACAAAAGCCTGTACAGTAGAGGACATAAGTTTAGGGCAGAGGTTTCTGAAGTTCCTTGTTGTGACTTCTTGAGTCACGGGATCCTGGAGGAGAGACCTGAAATGAAGACACAGGGGCCAGAAGTCTTATGCATCTGATACTTTATTGCAGAGAGCCTAGCATTTTTATATCCAAGGCAATTACGGACCACATCTTGAAAAACAAAGTTGCTCTTACGGACTCAAGCTCCAAGGAAACCAGGCATGCTACTGACTCAAGGACAAACTCTAAACTGAGAACAAATGTTATCTTAGAGGAAGCGGGAAACAGGGGGTCAGGAACGCATGCATACCACGACTCAAGAGATCGACCGATGTGTTCCTGCCCCTTCGTTCTAGGAATACATGTCAAGGAGGGGCTGGAGAGATGGCTTAGTGGTTAAGCGCTTGCCTGTGAAGCCTAAGGACCCCGGTTCGAGGCTCGGTTCCCCAGGTCCCACGTTAGCCAGATGCACAAGGGGGCGCACGCGTCTGGAGTTCGTTTGCAGTGGCTGGAGACCCTGGCGTGCCCATTCTCTCTCCCTCTCTCTGCCTCTTTCTCTCTCCCTCTCTCTGCCTCTTTCTCTCTCTGTCACTCTCAAATAAATAAATAAAAGTAAACAAAAAATATTTTTAAAAATGTCAGGGAGACCCTTCCTCATCCTTATGGTCGTCAACTCCTTCAGTCCAGTGCGTGTGTCCCGACACCCCAATTTCCATCTCAGAATTGCACAAAATTGAAACCTTAGGACCCCCAGTTTCTTCTGAGCCTCTCTTACCAGCAGAAATAGCCAGCTCTCTTGTGGCTGAGGAGGCTAAGTTTGCTTAAAGATCCTGTAGAGCCTTCTCTGGAGTCCTATCAATAGAGTGTAGACTAACTTCTTACCAAGTGAAGTGTGCAGACTTAGGATAGCTCATGGACCCAAGACGTCTTGATTGAGTGGGTGCCAGGCCTGCGACAGAAAGTTGCCTACCCGACAGATGCCTGTCTTGCTCAAGGCCCTCCTTGACCACCATGAACGACTCCACCCATAGAGTCATCTCCCAGTATGCTCCAAGGAGCTGAGTGCTAAGTTTATCCCAGGAGCATATGGCATATATGCTGAAAAATAAAATGTCCAGGTGTTTCCAGTATATGGAGAACCAAAAGCCCGGAGAATGTGTTGTCAATGAATCTGAGGAGTGTTACTCCAAGGAGAAAGCAAGTCAAATGAGATCAGATCAAGTGCACTCATGTGAATGCATTCATTGGGACCCTAGGCATCATGTGGGAGAGCTGGTGTCACAGGAGTGGCTCTCACAGGGCGGTTGGTTGATTAATTGAACTTCGGATTTGATAGTCTATCAAGTGGTTTTGCTGGAGTATCCTCGGCATAGACATAGAGGAACGTGCATAAACCAAAGAAGAAAAGAATGCGTGTGTGTGGAGGCCAGAGGAGAATGCTGGGTGTCCTTCCTCTATCACTCAGCCTTGTATTTCCTTGAGATAGTCTCTCTGAACGTGGCCCGGGCTGGCCTTGAACCCACAGGGATCCTCCTACCTCAGCCTCTCAGTGCTGGGATTCAAGGTTGTACCACCACCATGAAGAGCTCAAGCTTGCCAAGCAGTGCAGACTCGCTGTGCAATGAGGAGCTCTAGGGATCTACCTCCCCAGCACTGAGATTATAAGTGTACACCACTTTTGGAATCTTTTTTTTGGGGGGGGAGGTGTTCAAGGTAGGGTTTTACACTAGCCCAGGCTGACCTAGAATGCACTATGTATGTAGTTTCAGGGTGGCCTTGAACTCATGACTATCCTTCTACCTCTGCCTCCTGAGTGTTGGGATTAAAGATGTGTGCCACCACACCTGATGGTATTATATTTATTTATTTATTTGTTAGAGAGAGAGAAAGAAAGTGAGAATGGGTGCGTCATGGCCTCTAGCCACTGCAAACGAACTCCAGACCCA
Organism: Jaculus jaculus; assembly: GCF_020740685.1. Taxonomy (NCBI): domain Eukaryota; kingdom Metazoa; phylum Chordata; class Mammalia; order Rodentia; family Dipodidae; genus Jaculus; species Jaculus jaculus. The sequence continues at coordinate 19,392,194 of NC_059102.1, read as the reverse complement.
TATGCCACCATGTGCATCTGCCTTATGTGGGACTTAGAGAATCGAATCTGGGTCCTTAGGCTACACAGGCAAGTGCCTTAACAGCTAAGCCATCTCTCTAGCCTGGCATTTTAAAAAATATTTTATTTTTATTTAGTTATTTGAGAGAGAGATATAGAAATAGGCAGGGAGAGAGAGAAAGAGAGAGAATGAGTGTACCACGGCCTCCAGCCACTGTTTGTTGCAAACAAACTCCAGATGTGCATGTCCCCTTGTGCACCTGGCTTACTTGGGTCCTGGGGAGTCAAACCAGGGCCCTTTGGCTTTGCAGGCAAGTGCCTTAACTGCTAAGCTATCTCCCCAGCCCCTCTTGGAATTTTTATTATTATTTATTTGAGAGAGAGAAAGAGGCAAACAGAGAGAGAAAAAAAAAAATGGGTGCGCCAGGGCCTCCAGCCACTGCAAACAAACTCCAGATGCATGAACCCCTTGTGCATCCGGCTGATGTGGGTCCTGAAGAATCAAACCAGGTTCCTTGGGATTTGCAGGCTTTTGCCTTTACTGCTAAGCCATCTCTCCAGCCCCCACTCTTGGATTTTGAATATGGGTTCAGGGGATTGAATTTGGGCCTTTATGTTTGCACACTGGAAGCACTTTACTAACTGAGCTATCTTCCCAGCTCTGCACAGACTTTTGTGTGGAAGAAATTCTTTTCTTTTTTTTTGAGGTAGGTTCTTACTCTAACCTGGAATTCACTAAGTAGTCTCAGAGTGGCCTCAAACTCACAGCAATCTTTCTATTTCTGTGTGGTGGTTTGATTCAGGTCTCCCCCATAAACTTGGGTGTTCTAAGTGCTAGATTCCTAGCAGGTGGAGATTTGACAATTAACACCTCCTGGAGGGAGTGTATTGTTGGAGACAGGATTAGGGGTGGTATAGCCAGTTTCCCCAAGCTAGTGTTTGGCATACTATCCCGTTGCTATTGTCCACCTTATGTTGGCCAGGGGGTGATGTCCACACTCTGTTCATGCCATCGTTTCCCCCTGCCATTGTGGAGCTTCCCCTCGAGCCTGTAAACTGAAATAAACCTCTTTTTCCCACAACCTGCTCTTGGTTGGGTGATTTCTACCAGCAATGCGAACCTGACTGCAACACTCTGACTCCTGAGTGCTCTTGAACTCATGGTGATCTTCCTACCTCTGCCTCTGGGTGCTGGGATTAAAGACATGTGCCACCATACCCAGATCTGTGGAAGAAGTAAAGAGGGCAAGATAGGCGTGAGATAAGACATAACCACCAGGAGGTGAGTCTGGGCCTGTACAGAACCGCCCCCTGTAGGTGCCATCACCAGGGGAACAAGGGAACTGGCACAGAACACCAGAGTTTTCAGTTTGCTTTTTGGTTTTTCAAGGTAGGGTTTTGCTCTAGCCCAGACTGACCTGGAATTCACTATGTAGTCTCAGGCTAGCCTCAAACTCATGGTGATCCTCCCTGTACCTCCTGGGATTAAAGGCATGTGCCACCATGCTCAGTTTCAGTTTTTTGTTTTTGTTTTTGTTTTTTTAAATTTTTATTTATTTATTTGAGAGCGACAGAAACAGAGAGAAAGACAGATAGAGGGAGAGAGAGAGAATGGGTGCGCCAGGGCTTCCAGCCACTGCAAACGAACTCCAGACGCGTGCGCCCCCTTGTGCATCTGGCTAGCGTGGGACCTGGGGAACCGAGCCTCGAACCGGGGTCCTTAGGCTTCACAGGCAAGCACTTAACCGCTAAGCCATCTCTCCAGCCCTCAGTTTCAGTTTTTTAAAAAAAATGTTTTATTTACTTATTTCAGAAGGAGAGAATGGGCACAACAGGGCTTCTAGCCAATGCAAATGAATTGCAGATGCATGTGCCACCTTGTGCATCTGGCTTACCTGGGTACCGGGGAATCAAACCTGGGTCCTTAGGCTTTGCAGACAATCACCTTAACCACTAGGCCTTCTCTCCAGCCCACCGTTTTCAGTTTTTATGTAAGTTTCTGCAGTCCATCCAATTCCTTCTGTTTCTGTAGTGTGTTAGATTTTCATCTCTGTGACAAGAGGTCTGACATAAAGATCTTAAAAAGAGGAAAAATTAAAAAACTAAAATGGGTGGGGACTGGAGAGACGGCTTAGTGGTTAAGGTGCTTGCCTGCAAAGCCTAAGGACCCATGTTCTACTCTCCAGACCCCACATAAACCAGATGCACAAAGGTGAGGCAAGTGCAAGGTCACACATGCCCACTAGGTGGCGGGAGCATCTAGAGTTCAATTGCAGTGGCTCAGGCCCTGGCTCGCTCGCGCTCTCTCTCTCTCTCTCTCTCGCTCTCGCTCTCTCCCTTGTTCTCTCTAAGATAAAAAAAATTATGGGCTGGAGAGATTGCTTAGTGGTTAAGCTCTTGCCTGTGAAGCCTAGGGACCCCGGTTCAAGGCTCAATTCTCCAGGACCCACATTAGGCAGATGCACAAGGGGGCGGGCGCACGTGTCTTGAGTTCATTTGCAGTGGTTGGAGGCCCTGACGTGCCCATTCTCTCTCTCTGCCTCTTTCTCTCTCTGTTGCTCTCAAATAAATAAAATAAAATATTTTAAAAAATAAAAACTAAAATAAAAAGAAGGAAGATTTATCTTGGCTCACAGTTTTGGAGGTTTCAGTCTGTGGTCACTTGGCCCCATCACTATGCATCTTGGTAAGGCACAATATCACAGCGGAGGGAGTGAAGTGGACCAGAGCGGCTCACTTCAGACAGCTGGGGAACACTGAGAGTGGAAGAGCAAGAGTGAGAGAGTGAGTGTGTGTGAAGGACAGAGAGAGATTGAAAGAGACCAAGTTATTACTTTTCCAGGTGTAGCCCAGTGACCTACTTTTGTCAACTTTGTCCCAACTCCTAATAAAGCCATGATATTGTGTATCCATCAAAGGATCAGCCCATTGATGACGTTAGAGCTTTCAAGATGCAATCACCCTTCAATGAATGTACCAGCGGAGGCCCAGGCCTGAAATATGTGAGCCTTTTGGGGGACACTTTATGTACAAACTGTAACATGTGGTAAGCATGAAATCGCCTTTAGGAGGGCAGCTAGTACCAACTCACCATTATGATTTGAACCAGCCTCTCAACTTTTGAAATGTGCTTAACTCTGGACTCCTATATAATATGCTTTCCATTTTCTCTCCTTCCCCCACCAAAAAAAAATGTATTTACTTATTATTTGAGAATGAGAGAGAGAGAATGAGCACACCAAGTCCTTTAGCCACTGCAAACAGTCCCCAGACGCATGCGCCCCCTTGTGCACCTGGGTGTACACGGGTACTGAGGAATCGAATCTGGGTCCTTTGGCTTTGTAGACAAGTACCTTAACCACTAAGCCATCTCTCCGCTCCCCGACCTTTTTTTTTTTTTTTTTTTTTTTTTTTTTGAGGTAGGGTCTCACTTTAGCCCAGGCTGAACTGGAATTCACTATGTAGTCTCAGTCAGGCCTTGAACTCACAGTAATTGATCCTCAGCCTCCTCAGTGCTGGGATTAAATTAAAAGGCGTGTGCCACCACACCCAGCTATTTTGTCTGTTTTTTTTTCAATTTTAATTTAATTTTTATTTTTTTTCTTTTCACAATTTTTATTAACATTTTCCATGATTATAAAAAATATCCCATGGTAATTCCCTCCCTCCACCCCTGCCCGGCACTTTCCCCTTTGAACTTCCATTCTCCATCATAGTATATTTTGTCTGTTTTTTTTAACCACATAATTTACTGAACTGTCTCGTTTATTCTTGTACTTAAATTACTCTTGGTGATGTCTCAAAGGTTTTTTACCATTCGAAATCTTTTAACTTCCTAATGCAAACGTACCTCAAACTGTGACAGAAGAAATTTGACAGAGAAAGCAGACCCAGATTTTACTCTATTCGAAAACACGGTTTCTATTGCACAAGCTTTACCAGGAGCCAGCATGACCCTGACTCTCTCCCTATCTAGGCCACTGCACCCTGCTGGCATTATCTGTCTGGTTAGTGCGGTCATAAGCAAACTCCCCTAAACTTCTGTAATTCTCTGCTTTTAGTCTCCAGTCACATAGCCCAGAAATCTAATCCACCAATAGTGTTTGGGGCTGGAGAGTCTGGTTTAGCAGTTAAGCACTTGCCTGTGAAGCCTAAGGACACTGGTTCGAGGCTCAATTCCCCAGGACCCACGTTAGCCAGATGCACAAGGGGGCACACGCATCTGGAGTTCATTTGCAGTGGCTGGGGGCCCTGGCACGCCCATTCTCACTCTCTCTCTGCCTCTTTCTCTCTCTGTCTGTCGCTATCAAATAAATAAATAAAAATAAACAAAAAATTAAAAAAAAAAGAATTCAATGATGTCAAACCACCTGCCATACTGCCTATGAAAACCCTGGCATGTCAGAACTAGATACTCAGGCTTTGGAAGTTATTCCCCTGAGTCCATGCACCATGAATAAATTTTCTGATTCTCCTCTCAGTCTCTGGTGCCGGTTCGGTGTGACTCAGTTTCCCCGTAACAAAACCAGACACCTCCACATCGATGTGGTCATACAGTTTAGTCAACCCTATGGTAGTGACAAGTCCATCTCATGCCTTCTGTAATCTGCAAATTTCTGCTGATCTCACCTCGTTTACAAGTCTGCCACTTCCTTCCCATTCCCACTCATTAGCAACTCACACAAGCCATAATCTTTCCTCTGAACTTTTACAAAAGCAGCACAAATAATTTTCCCCATCTCTCTGGTTTCTCTCTCCTTGACAAACAAACTTTAGGCTACACCAGCGAGTAGTTTAGTCAGAGCTTTTACAAGGTCTGTTATGAAAGCTCATGCTCTTCCTCCCTAACTCCCCGTTTCCTGCTTCGCAGAGGCGGCTGCTTTCAACACCAGGAGTGGAAGCTGCCATCATTTACTTCCTTTTAAAAAATAATATGCTTATGCTACTTCTCAATTTTTCCATCTTTCTTTCTAGGTAGGGTCACGCTGTAGCTCAGGTAGACCTGGAATTCACTCTGTAGTTTCAGGCTGGCCTAAAACTCATGATGATCCTTCTACCTCAGCCTCCCGAGTGCTGGGATTAAAGGCATGTGCCACCATACCTGGCCTTCACCACATATATATATGTATATGGCAATTTACATATATGGACATTCTGCATATTGGTTATATTCTCCTCTGGATACACCTTTTTTATATTAATTTAGTTATTAGAGACAGACAGATGGAGAGAAAAAGAGAGGGACAATAGGCATGCCAGGGCCTCAAGCCACTGTAAACGAACTCCAAGACGCATGTGCTACCATGTGCGTCTGGCTTACATGGGATCTGGAGAATCAAACCTGGGACCTGTCTTTGCAGGCAAGCAACTTGATGGCTAAGTCATCTCTCCAGCCCAGGATATACCTTTCAACCCTGTGGCTCTTTTTTTTTGTTTTTTTTTTTTTTAATATTTTCTTGGTCATTTTTTATTTATTTATTTGAGAGCGACAGACAGAGAGAAAGACAGAGGAAGAGGGAGAGAATGGGCGCGCCAGGGCTTCCAGCCCCTGCAAACGAACTCCAGACACGTGCGCCCCCTTGTGCATCTGGCTAACGTGGGACCTGGGGAACCGAGCCTCGAACCGGGGTCCTTAGGCTTCACAGGCAAGTGCTTAACCGCTAAGCCATCTCTCCAGCCCATCAACCCTGTGGCTCTTATATTCTTTCCTCCCCTCTGCCACAATGTTCCCTGAGCTTTGGAGGGTATGTTGTAAGTTTCCTTTAGTGTTTATGAGTTTTCTTCTCATTATGTCTGTCTTGCCTGTGAAGTATAAGGATAGGGGTTTAATTTCCCCAGACCCATGTAAGCCAGATGCCCAAGATGGCACATGCTTCTGGAGTTTGTTTGCAGTGGCTAGAGGCCCTGATGCACTCATTCTCATTTTTTCCCTCTGTCTTTCTCTCTCTTAAATAAATAACTAAATCATATATGTATGTGCATGCATATATATATATATACATATATATATATTGTTTTTTCAAGGTAGAGTCTCATTGTAGCTCAGGCTGACCTGGAATTCACTATATAATCTCAGGTGGCCTTGAACTCATGGTGAACCTTCTACCTCTGCTTCCAAAGTGCTGGGATTAAAGGTGTGCGACACCATACTCAGCTAATAAAATATTTTTTTAATTTTTTTTTGTTCATTTTTATTTATTTATTTGAGAGTGACACAGAGAGAGAAAGAGGCAGAGAGAGAAAGAGGCACATAGAGAGAAAGAGACAGAATGGGCGCGCCAGGGCCTCCAGCCACTGCAAACGAACTCCAGACGTGTGCACCCCCTGTGCATCTGGCTAACATGGGTCCTGGGGAATCGAGCCTTGAACCGGGATCCTTAGGCTTCACAGGCAAACGCTTAACTGCTAAGCCATCTCTCCAGCCCTAATAAAATATTCTTAAAGTATTTTAAAAAAATCCAGGGGAAAGTGTGGGGAGGGAGGGAAATACCATGGGATATTTTTTTATAATCACGGAAAATGTTAATAAAAATTAAAAAAAAAAATCCAACCCAGTTGTGGTAATATAAACCTTTAGTCCCAGAACTTGGGAGGCTGAGGTAGGAGGATCACTGTGGATTCAAGGCCAGCCTGGGACTGCAAAATAATGTTCCAAGTTAGCCTGGGTTAGAGTGAGACTCTACCTTGAAAAACAAAAACAAAAGAAAGTTTGGGGCTGGAGAGAGCTCAGCTGCTAAAGGCACTTGCTTGCAAAGCCTGACAGTCTGGGTTTGATTTCCTGGTGCCCGTGTAAAGCCAGATGCCTAGTGTCTGGAGTTCATTTGCAGTAGGAGGATGCCCTGGCACGCCCATTGTCCCTCTCTCTGTCTGCCTTTTTCTCACGGTCTCAAATAAGTAAAGAAAAATATTTTTAAAACTCTCCCTCCATCTTTCATCCTTTTATCTTTCATAAATTTACACTAGTCTTTTTTTTAAAAATTTTTTTATTTATTTGAGAGCGGCAGACACAGAGAGAAAGACAGATAGACGAAGAGAGAGAGAATGGGCGTGCCAGGGCTTCCAGCCTCTGCAAACGAACTCCAGACGCGTGCGCCCCCTTGTGCATCTGGCCAAAGTGGGACCTGGGGAACCGAGCCTCGAACCGGGGTCCTTAGGCTTCACAGGCAAGTGGTTAACCGCTAAGCCATCTCTCCAGCCCTACACTAGTCTTTTTGCTGTTGTTGTTTCACTTTGGATTTTGTTTTGTTTTGTTTTTGAAACACAGTTTGATGTTTCGTGTAGACCAGGCTGGCTTTGATCTCCATATGGAGCTGAGGCTGGCCTTGAACTCCTGATCCTCCTATCTCTACCTCTCAACTACTTGGTTGATAGAAATGTGCCACCACACCAGCTTTCACACTGGTGTTTGGGAAACACTTTGGAAAGTGTTAATTTTTATCCTTTTTATATTATTTCTTTACTTTTATTATTTTATTTCAAAGAATTCCATTTTTTTTCTCTAAATACTATTTTATTTTTGCTTTAAATATTTATTAATTTGTAAACAGAGAAGGAGAAAAAACAGAGAGGTTGAGAGAGAGAATGGACGTGCTAGGTTCTTCTTTCTGTCGCAAATAAACTCCAGACTCTTGGGCCATGTTGTACATGTGGCTTTATGTGGGTATTGGAAAACCAAGACCAGGCCACCAGGCTTTGCAAGCAACAGGTTTTAACCACTAAGACATCTCTGTAGCCCTAAATGCTGCTATTTTGTAAATAGTCTACCATAGTTGGTATTTTGTTTTGTTTTGTTTTGAGGAAGGGTCTCACTCTAGCCCAGGCTGAGCTGGAACTCACTTTGTACTCCCAGGCTGGCTTTGAACTCACAATCCTCCTACCTCTACCTCCCAAGAGCTGGAATTAAGCGCATGTGCCACCACGCTCCGCTACCATACTTGTTTGTAGATTCAGTGTCTTTTTATCTCTTTTCCTGTCTTCTGTCTGCAAGGATCAAATAGGTGTCAGTGTCCTGAGAGACCAGAGGAGCTTGAGGGTGGGGGCTGTGAGCCTCGATGTGAGCAGTGTTTGTGGTCACTTTATCCTTTTTCTCCCTTATCCCAGCATGGGGTGTTCAGCCCTTCCCAGAGTGAAGTCCCTCACCTTATGCCCAGTTTGGGAAGGAGCAGTCAGACAACCTTCCAGAGCCAAGGACCTGTTCTGACACTTTTGGTCCCACTTTTCTGGCTTGCAGAGGTCTCTATTGCCAGCAGTTCCTGCACCAGGAGAGGGTCTGCGGGTGTGTTCATGGACTTTCTCGGTACCTGGCTTTCTTCGCTGTCACAGCCATCTCCCAGATCTCAGAATTCTGCAACTGTTCTCTCCTCTCCTGTCTTATTTACCCTTGTGAGTTTGTACTTTGAAAAATCCTTTGACTTGCATTTTAGCTGGTTTTAAGAAGGGAATGTGCCTAAATTTATGTATTATACCCACATATTTAATCACAAGTCAGCCAGACATTGAAAATAAGTAGTTTAGGGGTTGGAGGGATGGCTTAGTGGTTAGGCATTTGTTGCAAAGCCAAAGGACCAAGGTGCGATTCCCTAGGACCCACCTAAGCCAGATGCACAAGGGGGCACATGAGTCTGGAGTTCGTGCATAGTGCCTAGATGCCCTGCGGTGCCCATTCTCTCTCTCTCTTCCTCTTTCTCTCTGTCAAAATAAAATATTTTTTTTAACGAGAAAAGAAATATCTTGTTCCTTTCCCCAACTCCCATTCTAAGTGGGCTTCAGTTTTCAATACTTAATATATCTTCACTGATTGAACTTCAGTTTAGAAAAGAACTTAAGTAGGCATGGTGGTGCGTGTCTGTAATGCCAACCTGGGCAACGTAGCAAGCTCCTGTAACAGTGTTCTGTGGACCTTCAATAAGTGAAAAATTCTCCAGGGAATCCCATGCTGAGGGTGAGAACAGCCTGAAGCCCTGGCACCATGGGCAAAATTGCTGGAGGAATCTTCTTCCAGGAAAGGCTGGTCTTCCAGTTCTGACAACTTATCATACGTCTAACTCTTTAAATGGATCTATAAGTGGGTATTTCTGGCCTTTTGGTTCATCCCCCCCCCCAATAAATTATAACTGTACTACATACCAAGCACAGAAAAGCTGAGAATATTTCTCCCCGCAGTTCTGGCCAAAACTATAAATAAGCACATTTCCTTTTTATCAATTCCTGTTCTTGATATTTTGTTTTTTTTTCCCCTCAGGATGGCCTCAAACTCATGATGATCCTCCTACCTCTGCCTTCTGAGTGCTGCCATTAAAGGTGTGCACCACTATTCCCAAAGGTTTATATATTATAATATAATATATTATATTAAATATATAATTTATTTGAGAGTGAGAGGCACATTGAGAGAATAGATGTATGTGCCACCCTGTGCATCTGGCTTTATGTGGGTACTAGGGAACTAAACCTGGGTCCTTTGGTTTTGCAGGCAAGTGCCTTAACCACTAAGCTATCTCTCCTGCCCTGTCTTTTGTTTTTTGATAAAACAATGAGAAGTAGACCTCAGATTCCAGTAACAAACCTGCCCCAAACAAAACCCCCCAACAATTTAACAAATTCAATCATCCCAAGAGATAATGAATGACAGAGTTTAATATATTTTTCTTTCTAATTAGTATTTTTTTTTAATTTACTAGAGAGAGGGGGCAGAGAGAGAATGGGTGTGCCAGGACCTCTAGCCATTGCAAACAAACTCCAGGTAACTGCGCCACATTGTGCATCTGGCTTTGTGTGGGTATTGGGGAACTGAACCTAGGTCCTTGGGCTTCACAGAGAAGTGCCTTAACCACTAAACAATCTCTCCAGCCTGAGGACTAAATTTTTTTTTTCCTTAATTGTCTCAAGCTAAAGGAAACAGGAAGTAAGTTTCCAGGACTGGGGAAATGGCTTAGTGGTTAAGGCATTTGTGAAGACTAAGGACACTGGTTCGATTCCCCAGGATCCACATAAGCCAGATACACAAGGGGACACCTGTGTCTGGAGTTTGTTTGCAGTGGCTGGAAGCCTTGGCATGCCCATTCTCTCTTTCTCTCTGCCTCTTTCAAATAAATAAATAAATAATATCTTTTTTTAAGCCGGGTGTGGTGGTGCATGCCTTTAATCCCAGTACTCGGGAGGCAGAGGTAGGAGGATCACAGTGATTTGGAGGCCACCCTGAGACTACAGACTGAATTCCAGGTCAGCCTGAGCTAGAGTGAGACCTTCCTCAAAAAAACAAACAATGGGCTGGAGAGATGGCTTAGCGGTTAAGCGCTTGCCTGTGAAGCCTAAGGACTCCAGTTCGAGACTCGATTCTCCAGGATCTACGTTAGCCAGATGCACAGGGGGGCACATGCGTTTAGAGTTCGTTTGCAGTGGCTGGAAGCTCTGACACGCCCATTCTCTCTGTCTCTCTCTCCCTCTTTCTCTCTCTGTCTGTTGCTCTCAAATAAATAAATAAAAGTAAACAAAAAATAAAGGCATGTGCCACCTTGCCCAGTTTAAAAGAACAAACAAACAAAAAATAAATAAAATAAAATAAAAAATAATATCTTTTTTTTTAAAAAGAAAGAGATAAGTTTCCAGTTGATAAATTTCAAGAAACCAAGTTTGAAGGTTGTGAAGGTTAAGGAAAGCCTTTTCTTGTGTTTTCCCAGACCACATTTATTAATGTGGATTAGACTGCACTCCTGCTTTAACCAGGTTGTAACATTAGTGTTACTATAGGCATTTTATTGAAAATAAATAAAAATATCTGCTCAGTCCAACTTGTTCATTTTGGAAGTTAGTTTAGGTAGGTGAATCATTAACTTAAGTATTAATATTAATCCAAAGCAAAAAATATATATTTTATTGCATTTATAATAAGTATACAAAGATAGGTACCAATTGCAAACCACTCTACTCCTGTTTTAAGCAAACCTCCTCACACAAGCAGTGATTGTCAGGCATTATGAAAACACAAAATGCTATATAAATACCTGGCAATTAGGCCAGGAAAATTATTATGGTTAGTAATATAACCAAACATCTTAATTCATATGAATAATAATAAAAATAAAAATAAACATGCTGTGCTTTTGGTTGAAGCAGGAACAAGGAGCTGGATTTGGTAAGATTTTTTTTGTTGTTGTTTTTCAAGGTAGGGTCTCGTTCTAGACCAAGCAGACCTGGAACTCACTATGTAGTCTCAGGGTGGCCTCGAACTCATGGCGTTCCTCCCACCCCTGCCTCCCAAGTGCTGGGATTAAAGGTATGTGCCATCATGCCCAGCTTGGATTTGGTAAGATGTATGTTTCAATATTTGACAAACAATAGAGGCTCTGGCATTCTAGGTTACAGAAAATTAAGACCAAATTTATCTGCCTTTGAGCACAGAAATGAACAATGAAAGTAAGGAAAAAGAAGACAAATCTCAGGGGAGGGAAGGAATTACTGTGGGATATTGTTTACAATCATGGAAGTTGTTAATTGTAAAAATTAAAAATAAATTTAAAAAATAGGCAAACTCAAAAAAATCTTTCTTTTTTCTTTTTCTTTTCTTTTTTTTTAAAGGCAAATCTCTTCCTTAGATCATAATTTCTGGTCCTCTTATTTTGTTAAATGCTATTGTAGTATTACAGATATCAAGAGCAACCAAAAACTGTGCATCTCTTACTATGGGGTGGAAATACCATTAATTCTCAGACCAACTTCAGGCGGTCGATCCTTTTCTTCTTTCTGACCAGATGAGGCAACTGACACAGGAAGAGACTCAACAACTTGCACTCGGGAGTGACTTGCCTGCAAAGCTAAAGGACCCCATGTTAGCCAGATGCACAAGGGGGCACATGTATCCGGCGTTCCTTTGCAGTGGCTGGAGGCCCTGGTGTGCTCTCTCTCCCTCTTTCCCTGTCAAATAAATAAATAAATAAAATTTTTTTAACATTTTTCTCAATTTTTATTAACATTTTCCATGATTATAAAAAATATCCCAGGGTAATACCCTCCCCCGCCACTTTCCCCTTTGAAATTCCATTCTCCATCATATCCCCTCCCCATCTCAATCAGTCTCTTTTATTTTGATGTCATGATCTTTTCCTCCTCTTATGATGGTCTTGTGTAGGTAATGTCAGGCACGGTGAGGTCATGGATATCCAGGCCATTTTGTGTCTGGAGGAGCACATTGTAAAGAGTCCTACCCTTCCCTTGGCTCTTACATTCTTTCTTCCACCTCTTAATAAAATAATTTTTGTATTTTATTTTTAGAGAGAGAGAGGAGATAGAGAATTGGCATGCCAGGGCCTCAGCCATTGCATTCCAACTCCAGATGCTTGCGTCACCTAGTGGGGTATGTGTAACCTTGAGCTTGCCTCACCTTTGTGCATCTGGCTAACGTGGGATCTGGAGAGCCCAACATTAGTACTTAGATTTCACAGGCAAGCGCCTCAATGGCTAAACCATCTCTCCAGCCCACACAAAATATTTTTAAGAAAAGGTTGTAGTGGCATTACGTGGAGCCAAGAAACCAAACTCTGAAACTGGGTACCTGCTGGGGTTCCAGCTTGGTCACTCCCACGTGCAAGTTGTTGAATCTCTTTCTTTTTATTTTTCTGAGGCAGGCTCACACTCTAGCCCAGGCTGACCTGGAATTCACTATGTAGTCTCAGGATGGCCTCAAACTCAAGGCCATCCTTCTACCTCTGCCTCCTGAGTGCTTGGATTAAAGGCATGTGCCACCATGCCTGGCTTAAAAATATTTTATTTTTATTTATTTATTTGACAGAGAAAAAGATGGGGAGAGTGAGAGAGAAAGAGAGAGAGAGAATGGGCACACTATGGCCTCCAGCCATTTCAAACTAACTTCAGACACTTGCAGCACCTTGTGCATCTGGCTAACATGGGTTCTGGGAATCGAGTCTGGATCCTTTGCAGGCAAACGCCTTAACTGCTAAACCATCCCTCCAGCCTCCTTATGAATATATATATATATATATATACACATATATATATATATATATATATTAATATTTTATTTATTTATTTGAGAGCGACAGAGACAGAGAGAAAGACAGATAGAGGGGGAGAGAGAGAGAATGGGCGTGCCAGGGCTTCCAGCCTCTGCAAACTCCAGACACATGCGCCCCCTTGTGCATCTGGCTAACGTGGGACCTGGGGAACCGAGCCTCGAACCGGGGTCCTTAGGCTTCACAGGCGAGCGCTTAACTGCTAAGCCATCTCTCCAGCCCATGAATATATATTTAAAATATTTTATTTATTTATTTGAGAGAGAGGCAGAGAAAGAGGCAAATAGAGAGTGGGCGTGCCAGAGCCTCCAGCCACTGCAAACAAACTCCAGACACTTGGTGCCACCTTGTGCATAGGGTTTACATGGGTACTGGGGAATCAAACGTGGGTCCTTAGGTTCATAGGCAAATTCCTTAACCTCTAAACCATTGCTCCAGTCCTACTGCAACCTTTACTGCCTTTCTTTTCTCTGTTCAACTAATTCAACTATAAAGACATATTTCCATTATTGGTTGTGCAATAGTCCACCTTAGCAAGGACTTCCTTGCCTGTTGATGAAATACTAACACCATCCACAGGAGGAAATTCATGCCTGGTTATGTAAACCTGGTCCAAAGCCTGTGGCTAGAGAGGTCAGAGGCCCTAGGGGAGAAGCTATTATTGTTTTCATAATTGGATGTTGTGTCCCTCAAAGGTCCTTCTAAATGTTTACGTTCACTTCCACAGATGAGTGCTGCTCTTAGCTTTGGTCAGCAAAGCTTCATTTGTACTGGGCAGCAACAATGACTGTAGAAATGGATAGTTCATCAAAGTGCCGAGAATAACTGACTGCTGAGTGATCAGCCCTCAGTGGGACATACATATCACCATGTCTCCAAGGCTCAGGGACCATTGCAGAAGACATGGAAAGAATGTAAGAGCCGGACGATGGGGAGGAATCCTGTGGCACACTTTTGGACATGTCATGGCTGCTTGCATTCATGTTCTCAAAGCACCTGTGGTAACCTTCATGAGACGTGCGCAGGATTAGGCCTGTCAACGTTCTGTCCAGGATAGGGGTGGGGTTCATGAGGTCCCACCCTTTCTTGAGGAACTACTGGCAGTTAATGGTTGCTAGGAGAGCAGAAAGCATTTTCTTCCGTGGTATAGCCACTGTTTTGTAAAATAACCACTGATACAGGAATTTGGTTTTATTTGGGCGGGGGGCACTGCTAAAGCCTTTCTCAGCTCTTGGTTGGGTGCCCTCACACAAAACTTAGTCACCCTCACACAAAACTTTCTCTGAGGCCAAGCGTGATGGCATACACCTTTAATCCCAGCACTCAGGAGGAAGAGGTAGAAGGATTGCCGTGAGTTTGAGACCACCCTGAGACTACAATAGTGAATTCCAGGTTAGCCTGGGCCATAGCAAGTCCCTACCTCAAACTTCTCCCACCTCGAGAAAAAAAAAATTAAGATTAAAAACCTTCCTGAGTCAATGGCCTCTAGGTTCTTGTGTGATGAATTCAAAGAACTGAAATCCACAGACCAGTGTGTAGTTTTAGAGATCTTATTAGATTATAGATGGAATTTAAGATTTGAAAGGTAAAGGTCCTGTATAGCGGGAGGGGGATTCTGGAAATGGGGGAGCCCACCGGAGAGACCCAAACTAGAGTCTTTTCTAGGTTCTGGATGGGGCAGAACTGACCAGCTCTAAAGACATCAGGTTTCTTTGTAGACAACCAGGTTTAATCCTTCCAGGAATCTTATTCCTGGGGGAAAGGGGAACTCCTTTCTAGGGAGGAACTCAGGTTGGGTTTACAGGAAAACAGATCTAAGGGACTTCTTTACGCAGCAAGAGATAATGAGAAACCAGCTCCTTCTCTGACCTCTAGCAAAGTGGAGATGACCAGAGTACACTAAAGGTTATTTCTCATTTTTACTTTCAGGGCCCTATTACCCCAAAATTGCCTCAACCCCTCCCACCCACCATGACATGCAAGCAACCCAAAATGAACTCAGTGGGTCATTAAAAAAAAAAGACATTGGGGCTGGAGAGATGGCTCAGCAGTTAAGGTACACTTGCCTGCAAAGCCTAACAACCTGGTTTCAGTTTCCCAGTACCCATGTAAAGCCAGATGCACAAAATGGCACATACATCTGGAGTTCGTTTGCACTGGCTAGAGGTCCTGGCACACCCATTCTCTCTCTGTCTCCTTGCAAATAAATAAATTAATGTTAAATTTTTTTAGGGCTGGAGAGATGGCTTAGCGGTTAAGGCACATGCCTGCAAAGCCTAAGGACCCAGGTTTGATTCTCCAGGACCCACGATGCAGATGGTAGCACATGTGTTCAGAGTTTGTTTGCAGTGGCTACAGGCCCTGGCATGCCCATTCTCCCTCACTTTCTATCTCTCTCTCCCTCTCTAAAAATAAATAAAGGGCTGGAGAGATGGCTTAGTGGTTAAGTGCTAACCTGTGAAGCCTATGGACCCCGGTTCAAGGCTCAGTTCCCCAGGTCCCACGTTAGCCAGATGCCCAAGGGGGCGCACGCGTCTGGAGTTCATTTGCAGAGGCTGGAAGTCCTGGCACACCCATTCTCTCTCTCTCTCTCCCTCTGTCTTTCTCTCTGTGTCTGTTGCTCTCAAATAAATAAATAAAAAATGAACAAAAAGTATTTTAAAAATAAATAAATACATAAAGAAAGAAAGATGTGTATTACCAAACCTGGCTTCTACATTAAAAAAAATTTTTTAAGACATTGAAATAGAAGTGGGACTAGTTTGGAAGATGGAGTTTGGTGGGATTGGGTAGGGGATAAGAGGAGTAATTGGGATGAATATGATCAAAATGCATCATATGGGGCTGGGGAGACACCTCGGTAGCTAAAGGTGCTTGTTTGAAAAACCTGCAGGCCTGGGTTTGATTCCCTAGTACCCATATAAGTAAAGCCAGATGCACCAAGTGGGTCATGTGTTTGGGGTTTATTTGCAGCACCAGGAGGCTCTGGTGCACCTATACTCTCCCACTCTCTTGCCTATGCTTGCGAATAAATAAAATATTAAAAAAAACAACATATTGTCAAAACACAACAATTGTCAAAAAATAAATTTCAGAAAGAACTTCCATGTCCTCTTGGTGACATATAACCAGAATAAAATAATGCTTTCCAGGATACAGAATTTTTTTTTAATTAATTAATTATTTATTTGAGAGCAACAGACACAGAGAGAAAGACAGATAGAGGGAGAGAGAATGGGCGCGCCAGGGCTTCCAGCCTCTGAAAATTAACTCCAGACGCGTGAGCCCCCTTGTGCATCTGGCTAACGTGGGACCTGGGGAACCGAGCCTCGAACCAGGGTCCTTAGGCTTCACAGGCAAGCGCTTAACCGCTAAGCCATCTCTCCAGCCCCAGGATACAGAATTTTTATTTATTTTCAAACACACTCATTGAGAGAGAGAGAGAGAGAGAGAGAATGAAAGACACGACAGCACAGATTTTTTTTTTCCAAGGTAGGGTCTCACACTAACCCAGGCTGAGCTGGAATTCACTATGTAATCTCAGGGTGGCCACAGACTCATGGAGATCCTTCTACCTCGGGAGTGAGCCACCACTCCCGGCTAGATTTTTTTTTTTTTTTTGTTTAAGTTTCCATCCAATTTAAACTTCTAGTCTGAGTTGTTTCTTTTAGGCTTGGTTAATACACCATTGCATAGTATCTTAAGAAACTAAGTTTTAGACAGGTGTGGTGGTATGTGTTTTAATCCCAGAGGCAGAGATAGGAGGATTACTGTGAATTCCAGGTCAGCCTGCTGTAGAGTGAGACCCTGACTTGGAAACCCCAAGCCCCGCAAAAAAAAATAAATAAAATAATAATAATAATAATAATAAAGTAACGAAGTCTTTACATTGTACCTACATCCATCAGTCCTAGGCATTTGTAGAATCCTTTCTGATTTTGCTCACTAAAGTTTGCATTTGAAAAGTGAACAGAAAAGGCTACATTGATTCCTTGCACATAACTATCAAACATCATACATTATTTGAGTTATTTACTTGAAATATTGTTGTTTGGAGCTGGGGGCGTGTTGGCGCACGCCTTTAATCCCAGCATTTGGGAGGCAGAGGTAGGAGGATCGCCGTGAGTTCGAGGCCACCCTGAGACTCCATAGTGAATTCCAGGTCAGCCTGGGCTAGAGTGAGACCCCACCTCAAAAAAACAAAACAAAAAAAATTATATATAGTTATTTGTGTGTGTTCATGTGTGTGCGAGAGAGAGAGAGAGAGAGAGAGAGAGAGAGAGAGAGAGCAAGAGAGCGAGCGAGCGAGTACACTCACACCAAGGTTTCTTACCACTGCAGGGGAACTCAGCAAGCCCGTGCCACTTTGTGAATTTGGCTTTATGTGGGTACTGGAGAATCGAACCTCAGACTTTTTGAACGCAAGTGCCTTTAACCACTGAGCCATCTCCGCGGCCATTATTTTAACTTGGCTATTTGGGTCTTCCTATTTTGATGATATTAATGATATATTCTGCACTTAAGCAAAGCCATTTCACCTGCACTTGATCCGTTCAGGTCCGTAGCATCTTAGACCCCGTCGTCTTTGCTTTGGGGAATACCTGCCTTCCACATCCGCCCTGAATATTATACACGCGTAAGGAATGCTGGATTTCCCCACGGAGGGTGGCTGAACCGCAGCCAGAATGCCGGGGCGGGGGGCGGGGCGGGGGCCGGGGCGGGGGGGCGGGGGCCGGGGCGGGGGTGGGGGGGTGCGAGGGGGGTGGGGGCGACCCGACGGCTCTGCGCACTGCGCCGCCCGCCCCGGGGTTGGCCCAGCGTCCGGCCGCCGCCCGCATCCGGCCAGGCCCGGCCCCGGGGTTCCCCCCCGCAAGGCCGCCGCGGCGCCCCCTGCAGGCGGCGGCGGGCGGAGCGGGCGGAAGGAGCCGAGCGCGGCTGCCACGGTGTCCGAGCCGCCGCCGCCAACGCCGCCGCCAGCGCCGCGGGAGCTTCGCGGGGCCGGAGTCCGCCGAGCGCCGTCCCCGCCGCGCCCGCCCGCCCCGCCGCGGCCTCCCGCCCCGCCGCCCGAGCGCCGCGCCCCGCCGTGCCTCGGCCGCCCGCCCGCCCGTCCTGCCCGCCCCGCCTCGCCCCGGCCTTCACTCTGGAGCGGCCCGGGCAGCCGCAGCAGGGGCGGCGGCGGCGGCGCATCGAGGAACTCTCCAGGTCGTCCCGGGAGAGGCTGCTGCAGTCCCGGGACAGGATGTTCTCCAAGTTCACCTCCATCCTGCAGCACGCCGTGGAGGCGGTAAGGGCGGCCGGCCGCGGGCCTCACGACAGGCCGGGGATTGGCGGCGGCCTACGGCTCCCCTGCCGGCCGCGGTCGGCGCTCGGAGCCCGGGGCGGGGGGGGGGGAGGTCGAAGGCGGGACGCCGCGGGTCCCGGGGGTCTTCCCGGCCGGCGGGGACGAAGGGTGACGGCGGTGGGCCCGGCCGGGCTGTCGGTGGGCGTCCATGGCCCTGCCAGGGTCAGGGGAGCTCGCCGACCGTTAACCTTTCCCGGGGGCCGAGCGGGGAGGTGTCGGGGGAGTGGGGGGAAGTGGCCAGCTTGGGGGCCGGACAAAAGAGACGACCGCGCACGGTTGCTGGGCTTTGTTTGGCTTTGTTGCGGGGGGTGGACGGTGCCCAGGTGGGACCTGGCGGGCCCGCAGCTGGCCGGCCCGGCTTTCATCGTGCTGCCCAGGCCGGCTGGACCTGATCGATCGATCGATCTATCGCTCGATCCGCAACAGGACTCTGCAGGGTCCCCACGGAGCTTGCTTGCAGCGGGGTCTAAGCGCTGACCATCTGGCTGCTCTCGGGTCGAACCACGCGCTTCCTGGACGCGCTGGCCGTGACCTGCGGCCGTGCTGCACTCGGGAGGGTGGTCCGAGCTGCGCAGAGGAGGGCACGCTTCCCCAAAATAGCCCGGAATAGAGGAATTTCCCAGAACCACCTCAAAAGAGAACGCCTGGCCCCCCGCGGTGCCCCAGAGACCGTCGCTTTACTTGAGTTGTTTACTGGATCCTGAGAAAAATGGCCCAAATTGAATAATGCCTTCTGTCAAGTAGCCGTTGCACTCCGGTCCTTTTGAGATGGCATTGTCTTTCCATGTTCTGATGACATGGTACATAGCACTTTAAAACCCACGTGACTTTCGAAAAGTAAAATAGCACCGAGTGGTTACTATGCTCAGATAAACATGAATATGTGAAGAAAACAGAACCTTAGTACAATTGTTGCTTCAGTTATGTGTGGGAATGCTTGAACTTTTAGGTCTAGGACAGGCGTTGGGAAAAACAGCAAATCAAGAAAGACGGTGTCCCTTAAGAGTTTTGTTACACACAGCGATAAGAGTCTTTAAGACTTTACAACATACGTGAAACTATTTAGTCAAAATTTATAAGTACAGTTTGTATTGTAGCTTAGAATACCAAGAACTTTTAAAATCGAGTTTAAGGCTTTTTGGCTTGGTTTTGTTTCGGGCAGGGTCTTACTGTCGCCCAGGTTTATCTGGGACTCACTCTGTAGCCTCAGGCTGTCCTTGAGTTCACCATGCCGTGATCCTCCCACCTCAAACTCCCCAGTGCCCGGATTAAAGACTAGCTCTACCGCGTGCCCAGCGATTTTAGTTTTTAGTACTGGTGATTGAACCCAGGGATCTGTCAAATGCTCCACAGGAGCTCATTCTTGGACCCACAGTCTCATTCCTTTAAAAAAAAACAATTTTTTTTGCAGGGTCTTCCTAAGTTGTCCATGCTGGCCTTGAACTTGCCATCTTTCTGCCTCAGCCCTGGGAGTAATGAATTATAGTTGTGTGCTACTGTGCTTGGCTAGAATTTATTTAGAGGCTCAACTTTGTCCCAAGGCCTCTGCTTCCTATCCTGTCTTATAATTGTGTATATCATTAACATTTGCCAAATTATCCGTGTAGAATTGTGGTTCTGTAATAACCGGGCTCTCCCTTCTGCTAAGGGGAGGAAGAAGTTGGAATGGATCTTATTCACCCCTGCTTTTTGAGTGTTGGGATTAAAAGACATGCACCACTAGCCCTGGCTAAGAAAATCTTTTAATATACTTTTTTGCCCCCCCCTTAACATTCTCCTTTAAATGCTCATATGTACTGATAAGTAAGCCATTCTGTGGTATTTGAAGAATGTTTTTTCATAACACTAGTTATGCAGTTCCATTTATGTTTTTGCCTATTTTCAAACAAATCTCCCCATTCTTCAGTTCCTTGGCGTTTCCTCTCGACTGTTAATTTCTGGGGCAGCATTCCAGTTAACGTAATCATCGTTCTGCAGAGGTTGAGGGACTCAGACCTGCAAGCAAAGGGCCTTTCTTTTCAGTCGCCCTCTTACGTGTCTGCAGAGCAGTGCTCTCTCCCAGCCATCTGGCTCTGCAGTGTCTGGGGTTCCGTGTTCAGTCTGGCAAGCTGCGCTTTAAGGCTGGTCAGATGCATGTTCTCTAAAAGAGGCTCGATGTAGAGCTGTGTGTGTGTGTGTGTGTGTGTGTGTGTGTACGTACCAAAGCCAGAAGTAGATGTTGGAAGACATTCTCTGTTAACTCTTCTTTGACAGATGCTCTCTTGCTGAACCTAGAGCTCTATATGCAGCCAGTCTAGCTAGAGAGTGAGCCTGAGGGACTCCCTGTCTGTGCCTCCCCATTGCTGGGATTAAAGGCACGCACCACTATGTCGAGTATTTTCTCATATTTGTGAGGCCAGTGCTTTACCGGCTAAGCCTCTTCCTCAGCCTCAGGTGTAGAGAGTTTTTTTTGTTGTTGTTGTTTTTGTTTTTTTTTTTGGGGGGGAGGCTAGGTCTCACTCTATCCCAGGCTGACCTATAACTCAGTCTGTAGCCCCAGGCTGGCATGGAACTAAACTCATTGATCAGTGATCTCTGAACTCAGTCAGTGATCCTCTTACTCTGCCTCCCAGTGATCTGGCCCAGTTCTGTTTTTTTTTTGTGTTTTTTTTTTTTTTTTGGAAGTAGAGTCTTGCTCTAGCCCAGGCTGACTTCGAATTCACTATGTAGTCCCAGGGTAGCCTCAAATTTAGAGCAATCCTCCTACTCTGCCTCCCAAGTGCTGAGATTAAAGTAGTGTGCCACCATGCCCAGCTAAAAATTGTATCTATTTGCAAGCAGAAAGATGTAAACCCCGAGGGGGAGCAGAGAATGGGTGTGCCAGAACTCCAGATGCATCTGGCTTTACATGGGCACTGGGGAATTGAACCTAGACTGTTAGGCTTTGCAAGCAAGCACCTTTAACTGCTGAGCCATCACTCCAGCCCCTGTTTGTTTGTTTTTCTTTCTTTTTGTTTTTTGTTTTTCAGGAAAGGGTCTTACTCTGGTCCAGGCTGACCCGGAATTAACTATGGAGTCTCAGGGTGGCCTCGAACTCATGGCAATCCTCCTACCTCTGTCTCCCAAGTGCTGGAATTAAAGGCGTGTGCCACCATGCCCAGCCCCCCTGTTTGATTTTTTGAGATAAGTTCTCCTATAAGTTAGGCTGGTGTAGAATTAATTCACTGTGTGTGTCACTAAGAGCCACCTTGAACTACTGATCCTCCTGCCTTCATCTCCAAGTTCTTGAATTACTGGCAGGTGCCATCACACTTAGCTTGTTTTTGCTTTGTGGTACTGAGGATTGATCCCAGAGCTGTGACCAGCTCTCCACCCCTGAGTTATATCCCTAGTATTTTTTTTTTTCTTTTCTTTTTCGAGGTAGGGTTTCTTGTTAGCCCAGGATGACCTGGAATTCCCTATGCAGTCTCAGGGTGGCCTCAAACTCTTCTCAATCCTCCTACCTCTGTCTCCTGAATGCTGGGATTAAAGGTGTGTGCCACCACGCCCAGTTTAGTATTTCTGTTTTGAAACAGCATCTCACTGAGCTATCCAGGCTGGCCTCAAACTGGAGACCTTCTATCACCTAAGTAGCTGAGGTAACATGTATGTGCCACCATGCCAGGCTAATGTTATTTAATTAATGTTTTTTTCCCATCTTGCTGTTAATTATTTACAAAAAGAAAAAAACCCATAAAATAGTTTTAAAGTGTATATTTGAAAATGTGTTATTAAGCTCACAGACTGCACTTTGAGTATAGGAGAGAAATTAACACCTGGACAAAAATCCAGAGCTGTAATTCTTGTCTCCTCTCTGAAAGGACCTTCTTCCTTTTATAGCAGTGACTGGTGGGTAAGGGTCTTATGAAATGCATGTGTTCCATTAGTCACTTGCCACCAGACCTGTCTTAAAAGTTTGTTTTGCAGAACTTTCCCAAAGGATAAATCACACTCCATTTGGTATTTAAGGCCTGGTCCACTGTGGTGGTCATCTTCTCTTACATTCCAACCAGTTTTCTCCCGTTGTGGGCAAGTTTTATTCCAGAGAGGATACAAGGCAGGTCCCTAAACTTTTACCTCTTTTAATGAATTCAGTGGAAGGCATCCTTCAGAATTGGAATGTCATGCTTTCGGAGATTGTAGGTAAGAACAAGCGGGGTAGCCAGAGGCAGAGGCAGGAAGATTACCACAATTCAAGGCTAGGCTGGTCTCCATAGTGAGTTCCAGGTTGACTAGGGCTACATAATGAGACCCTGCCTCACAACAACAAACAATAAAAAAGCAAGTTGGGACTGGCGAGATGGCTTCGTGGTTAAGGCACTTGT
This sequence comes from Jaculus jaculus, assembly GCF_020740685.1. NCBI lineage: Eukaryota > Metazoa > Chordata > Mammalia > Rodentia > Dipodidae > Jaculus > Jaculus jaculus. Next base: position 19,369,483 of record NC_059102.1, on the reverse strand, counting down.
CTGCAAAGCCGAAGGACCCTGGCACACCCATTCTTTCTCTCTTGCCTGTGAAGTCTAAGGACCCCGGTTTGAGGCTTGATTCCCCAGTACACACGTAAGCCAGATGCATGCAGAGTTCGTTTGCAGTAGCTGGAGGCCCTGATGTGTCCATTCTCTCTCTCTCTCTCTTCTCTCTCTGCCTTTCTCTGTCTGTCTGTCACTCAATTAAAACAAACAAACAAACAAAAAGAACACCGAGCGTTTTCTTTTCTTCCAGTACTGGGGACTGAACCTAGGGCCTCACACATGCTAGTCAACTACTCTACCACTGAGCCATATATCACAGGCCCTGAAGATAGAGCTCAGACTGGCCTTAATCACCATCCTCCTGCTTCATTGTTTCAGCACTTTTCCTTCTGTATGCACAACAATCAACTAGTAGTTCTTTTTTTTTTTAAGTCAGTAAAAATAAAATGAATCTACTCTATCCTGGGAATTAAAACTCACATTAGCTGGGCATGATGGCACCTGCCTTTAAGTCCAGCACTCAGGAGGCAGAGGTAGGAGGATCACTGTGAGTTCGAGACCACCCTGAGACTACATAATGAATTCCAGTTAACCTGGGCTAGAGTGAGACCCTACGTCAGAAAAACAAAACAAGGACTGGAGAGATGGTTTAGCAGTTAAGGTGCTTGCCTGAGAAGCCTAAAGACCCATGTGCAATTCTTCAGGTCCCACATAAGCCAGATACTCATGGTGGCACATGTGTCTGGAGTTTGCAGTAGCTGGAGGCCCTGGCGTGCCCATTCTCTCTCTTTCTCTTTTTCACTCTCTCTTGTCTCTAATAAATAAGTAACAATAACTTTATTTTTTTTATTTATCTATTTTTTAAAATATTTTTTGTTCATTTTTTATTTATTTATTTGAGAGCGACAGACATAGAGAGAAAGACAGATAGAGGGAGAGAGAGAGAATGGGCGAGCCAGGGCTTCCAGCCTCTGCAAACGAACTCCAGACGCGTGCGCCCCCTTGTGCATCTGGCTAACGTGGGACCTGGGGAACCGAGCCTCGAACCAGGGTCCTTAGGCTTCACAGGCAAGCGCTTAACCACTAAGCCATCTCTCCAGCCCAGTAACAATAACTTTAAAAACAAACATAAAACCCTCAGGTTAAACCAGTGATGTCTCTCAGTTCTTGTCGCATTCAACATATGTTTTATGAGCCACTGAAAGCACAGCACAGTGCTGGGGACAGAGTGTATTTCTATCTTTGCACGGGTCAGATCACAGCATAAACACTGCCTGAGAACGCGTGAAGCCTCTAGGGCTAGGTGAACAGGGTTCCCGTCTAGCCTTCTCCTGACTTCTGTACCTGGATGGCCTTTCTAAGTCGTCCACTGCACTTTCTTCACTCTGACGTGGGCTGATTAGATCCACCTCAGAACTGTTGAGCGGATTGAAATGGACTGCCCCTGAGCACTGTCTTTGGTGACTGGCCCCATGGAAGTGCTCAGTGTGTGCTAGCTTATTTATCTGGGTGGTTAGTTTGCCTGGCAAGGGAGTTCTGTGGGGGAAGGGAGACCGAGTGGTTGGAGAAGGTGCTCTGGAACCTTCCAGAGACTAGCTATTTCATGGAGAGTCAGTAAAGATGTGGAGAGAATTACAAACTATGAGGGGAAGCCTGGCATGGTGGCTCATACTTGCCATCCAGCACTTGGGAGGGGGCTGAGGCAGGAGGATTTCTGAGTTTGAGATCATCCTGGGCTGCATAGTTCCAAGCCGGCCTGGGCTATGACATGAGACCTTGTCTCAAGAAAAACAAAACAAAGACAGGGGTGGCAGCCCATGCCAGTAATCCCAGCACTCAGGAGGTGGAGACAAGACCGTCAGTTGAAGGCCAGCCTCAGGTACTTAGGGAGTTTGAGGCCAGCCTGGACAACACGAGTTTCTGTCTCAAAATACAAACTCTGGGCTGGAGAGGTGGCTCAGATGTTAAGGCGCTTATCTGCAATGCCTAACAACTGGGTTTGAATTCCTCAATACCCACATAAATCCAGATGTCTGGAGTTCATTCCTTGCAGTGGCTAGAGGCCCTGGCGCACCCATTTGCTCATTGTCTGCCTCTTTCTATCTCTCTCCCAAATAAATAAATAATTGAAATACTTAAAAATAATAAAAAACAAAAGAAAGGTAAAGTTGAGGGATAGTAAAAAGAAGCATTTTCAAAGATAGGGGTCTGAGCAACGTAGGAGCTTCTCATGAAAATTTAAGACTATTACAGCTGAACATGGTGGTACCCACTGAGGCAGGAAGACCTCAAGTCCATGGCCAACCCAGGAAACTTAGTGAGACTATCACAAAATAAAAAGTGAAAAAGAGGGTTGGATAAGCCACCTGCCTGTGAAGCCTAAGGACCCAGGTTCAATTCCCCAGTACCCACATAAGCCAGATGCACATGGTAGTACACGCCTCTGGAGTTTGTTTGCAGTGGCTGGAGGCCCTGGTGTGCCCATTCTCTCTCTCTCTCTCAAATAAAACATAAAATACTTAAAGAAACTAAAGAGGGCTGAGGTCACTCAGTGGTAGAGTACTTGCCTAGCATATTCAAAGCCCTGGATTTAATCCCTAGCACCCCCCCCTCAAAAAAAGAAAAGAAAACAAGAGGTAGGCAGATCGATGTGAGTTCAAGGCCACCCTGAGGCTATACAGTGAACAGAGTGACTTTCTGGTCAGCCTGGGCTAGAGAAAGACCCTGCCTCAAAAAAAAAAAAAAAGACTTTAGTGTGTATAAACTTTGAAGTGCTGTCTGTCTGGCAGTGTCAGTATGTCAGTCACTGCTGGGCCCATCCATTGCTTCAGGGAATAAACGGAGTTGGAGAGCAGAGATGGGGTGATTGAAAGCATGACAGGATCCCAGCCCCGTCCTGTCCTGTGTGTAGCCTCCAGGAGGAGAGGGCCAGTTACGCAATGACAAATGGGGCAAGGGCCAGGAGAGAGCCGGAGGGCAGGAGCCGCAGGGCACAGGAGGAAGAGACGTCACAGGGAGCCTAGGTGTGCGGGTCATGCCTGGTTGGGGCAGTGCTTACATGAAATCTTACAGATCGAACCTCTGTATAACGAAAAGTTAAATTAGAATCTCCTGGTGCCGAGCCACTCGTCCAGTTTTGTTTTTTGTTTGTTTGCTTTTGTTTCTTCCTACCATTTTTTTTTTTTGAGATAGTCTCACAAGGTGAAACACTTGTCTGCAACTCACTCTGTAGAGTAAGCAATCCTCCTGCCTCTCCCCTCTAAGTGATAGGATTATGAGTGTAAACCAGGGTGTTGGTCTGTTGTTTTTGTTTGTTTTGTTTTATTTGTTTGTTTTTTTGAGGTCGGGTCTCACTCTAGCTCAGGCTGACCTGGAATCCTCAGGGTGGTCTCAGGGTGACATGTGCCACCATGCCAGGCCTGGATTATATTTTGTTTTTGAGGTGGAGCTATCTCACTCCAACCCAGGGTGACCTGGAATTCACTCTGTCGTTTCAAGCCAGCCTCCTCTAACCCATGGTGATCCAACCCCTTGGCCTCTCCAGTGGTGAAATTAGAGACTATAAAGTGTAAAGGCTGCTGCTGAGATTAAAGGCATGCACCATTACACCTGTCTCTGATGCTTTTTCTTTCTTTTTGGTTTTTCAAGGTGGGGTTTCACTCTAGCTCAGGCTGACCTGGAACTCACTATGTAGTTTCAGTCTGGTCTCAAACTCACAGTGATCCTCCTACTTCTGCCTCCCAAATGCTCAGATTAAAGGCATGTGCCACCACACTTGTATTTAAAATTTTTTTTGTTTTGTTTTGTTTTGTTTTGTTTTGTTTTGAGGTAGGGTCTCACTCTAGCTCAGGCTCACATGTAATTCACTATGTAGTCTCAGAGTGGCCTTGAACTCACAGAGATCCTCTTGCCTTTGCTGCAATTAAAGGTGTGTGCCACCATACCTGGCTAGTACATTCTATTTCTGTTTATCCCATTTGTTAGTACATTTAAATATATACAGCTACATACTACCAAAGATCTTAATTTCTTTTTAAAAGTAGGCCTCTGGAGGCAGAGGTAGGAGGATCACCATGAGTTCGAGGCCCCCCAGAGACTACGTAGTTATTTCCAGGTCAGCATGGACCAGAGAGACCCTACCTCGAAAAACAAATCAAAACAACTACAACAACAATAAAAAAAAAAGTCTTAGGTGATTTCCTATTTCAGACTGATGTAAATATTTTTGATCTCTCTCTCTCTCCCCCCCACCCCCAGGTAGGGTTTTACTCTAGCTCAGATTGACCTGGATGGAATTCACTATGTAGTCTCAGGGTGGCCTCAGACTCCTGGTGATCCTTCTACTTCTGCCTCCCAAATACTGGGATTAAAGGCATAAGCCACCATGCCCTGCATTTTTGATCTCTTAATTGAGTTCTGTACAGACAGAATAGGCACGGATGCTGGTAACTTTTTAGTTCCATTTTCTTTTCATAAATACATTGCCCTTTTTGGATTGAGATACTTAATGTGTGTGTTTGACCAATATTTGTAAGTTGCACAATAGTTTGGAAATTGTTTTGACAGTGTAGTCAAACTTTGAGGCCATGGAGGGAGGAAAACAAGGGTCGACATGGAACAATGTGGCACGGAACCTGACCTGCTTTAGATCGTGTGTGTAGAGGAAGCGGGTGAAAATGGAGGGTCACTCTGCCACATCTTGGTTCCCAGAATAGAAACCTGCTTGTTCTAAACTAGCCTGGGTCTGACCACAATTTGACAGGCAAGTTTAGGACTACCTCTGCCTCCCAAGTGCTGGGATTAAAGGCGTGTGCCACCATGCCCGGCTTATGTTTTTGTTTTTTTTTAAAAAAACTTATTTTTTATTTGAGAGAGAAAGAGAGGTAAAGAGGCACATAGAGAAAATGGGTGTGCCAGGGCCTGTAGCCACTGCAAACGAACTCCAGACCTATGTACCACTTGTGCATCTATCTGGCTTATGTGGGTACTGGAGAATCAAACCTAGGTCCTTAGGCTTTGCAGGCCTTAACCTAAGCAATCTGTTCAGCCCTATATAGGTTTTGCTGAGGTAAGGTCTCACTCTAGCTCAGGCTGACCTGGAATTCACTCTGCAGTCTCCGGGTGGCCTTGAACTCATGGCAGTCCTCCTACCTCTGTCTCCTGAGTGCTGGGATTAAAAGCATGCACCACCATGCCTGGCTTAAAAAAATATTTTTATTTGTTTATTTGCAAGCAGAAAAAGAGAAGAGACACAGAGAATGGGCACGCCAGGGCCTCCAGCTGCTGCAAACAGACTCCAGCTGCATGTGCCACTTTGTGCATCTGGCTTTACGTGGGTACTGGGGAATTGAACTCAGGTCATTTGGCTTTGCAGGCAAGCACCTTAACCATTGAGCCATCTCTCCAGCCCTCTTTCACTCATTATAAGGAAATGATACTGGAGAAGGTGTAGCCAGCCTTTCTGCCCACTTAACATATATCCCACCTGCTTGTTAGCTTGCAGTAAAATGGCTGAAGGAATGTAATTTAGGTCTTGAAACTTTCAGAGTGTATTCAAAGCTTAAAATGGCCATGTGTAGTGGCGTATGCCTTTAAACCCAGCACTCAAGAGGCAGAGGTAGGAGCACTGTTGTGAGTTTATCTTCTCTCACCCTGAGAATGCATAGTGAATTCCTGTTCTGCCTGGGCTAGAGTGAGACCCTATCTCAAAAAACAAACAAAAAAGCTTAAAATGTAAAATATCTTTGAATTTTTAAAAATTTATATTGGTAGTGTCTTGTTTATGTGGTTATTTTGCTAAAAATATGCACTGCTTAATCCGGGCTTTCACAGGAGAAGATTTACTTGGGTGTTCTTGAGAGAAGGCAGCAGTTTAATCTGATTAGGACGGTGCCTGTGCTGTGGTGATGACGTGTGACTAATTGTGCAGCGCTTTCACTCTGTCTCCTTCAAAGTCCTAGGTTCACAGAGCTCTGGCTATCAGCAGTTTCATTTTACAGCTACCTTTGCCATAGAGTATGGTGTGTTTTGATTTAACATAGCTGCTTTTGAAGTTACGTGGTAACAAGGAAGGGTTTGGGAGAAACCTAAAGCTCTATTTTATTTTATTTCTTATTTATTTATTTATTTATTTGGTTTTTCGAGGTAGGGTCTCACTCTAGCCCAGGCTGACCTGGAATTCACTATGGAGTCTCAGGGTGGCCTCGAACTCATGGCGATCCTCCTACCTCTGCCTCCCAAGTGCTGGGATTAAAGGCATGCGCCACCACGCCCGGCTCTAAAGCTCTATTTTAAAAAAAATTTAATTTTTGTTTATTTATTTGTGAGAGAACTAGACAAACACAGAGAGAATGGGCGCATTAGGGCCCCCAGCCGCTGTAAGCACACTCCATATGCATGCACCACCAGGGGCATCTGACTTATGTGGGTCCTGAGCAATTGAACCTGGGGTCCTTTGCTTTGCAGGCAAGACCTTAATTGCTAAGCCATTTCTCTCTCCAGCCCTCCATTTTAATAATGTTGACAAATATGTTTTTCTTATTTCTCAGGAAGTCATTTTACTTCCTTGGACTCACCTGTTTTTCTTTCATATCTGACATCCAGAATCAAGTGCAGCTCTAATTTTTACCTGTGTTTGCATCAAAGTGGGCAAGTGTAGGGCCAGACTTTATGGGAAGCTTTTGATACCATGTTCTTAATTGCTGTGGTCTTTGTGTGTTTCTGTAGCTTGCGCCCTCTCTTCCTTTACAAGAAGATTTTGTTTATCACTGGAAGGCGATTACCCATTACTACATAGAGACCTCAGGTAAGAACAGTGCTGGTATTAAACAAAAATTTGTACAATACCAAGATCTACTTCAAAATAAGTGTTCAGAATTATTTTGTATTTAACTTTGATTTCACTTTTTAGTCATCTTTTAGGATCATTCATTCCTTTAAAAGTATATATATTGAGCAGCTACTGTATGTGCCAGGCATTGTTCTGGGCACTGGGGAATCAAGCAGTCATGTAACAGCCCTGTCCTGGTACAGCTGGTATATGGGCTGGGAAGGGAAATCAATCAGTGGAAAAATACATGTGTGTCAGATGACACGGGGAAAACAAGAGCCTGGGGGACCCTGGGGAAGAGAATCCGAGGAAGAGGACTGAGTGCAGTCCCTAGGACTGGTGCTTGTGCCTGCTTGGTGGGTCCCTGAAGTATGGCAGAGTGAGGGACTCGCCAGGGCCTCCTGAGCCATCCAGAGTACTCTGCTTTTGCTCATGGAAGACTTAGAGAGTTATAAGTAGAGCTGTGACATCGCCTGTTTTAAAGTGGTCACTCTGGATTCTGTGAAGAGACTGCTTTAGAGCAGCAGGTGAAGCTGGTGGAACATTCAGGCATATGGTGGAATGGACTAGGTAGTTTGAAGGGCTTGTACTCTGGATGTATTTGGAAGAATGCTAGATTATTTGTTGGGTAAGAGGGAATGAAAGTCAAGGTCACTGAAGGGCTGTGTATGAGTGATTGGAAAGTGAGAGGTGTCACTCACTAAGAAGAGCAGCGCTGGAGGAGCAGGTTTGCATGAGGACTTTGCACGCGTTCACCTTGGTATGCCTGCCACACAGCCAACTGGATATGCCAAGTTCAGAATTGGTTACAGGAATCTGGACTTATGGGACGATCTAAACAGATGGGCATTTAAAGCCATGAAAATGGATGAGATTATGCAGGGAAAAAAGAGAAAGAAAGATACTCGAGAGAACAGCATGCTAGGAAAGAGAGATGGGTTGTTAGTGGAGGTGCTGGACTGGGAATGGTCACTGTCATTTAGCTACAAGGAGCTTATTGGTGTGCGCTATAAGATCAATTTTAATGGCAGGGAGGAAAAAAAAAACCTGATTGGATGAAGGGAGTATGTTGAGGAAAAAATAGGTAGAAATGTGTAGACACTGGTAAGCTCTCTTCAGTGCTAGTGTAAGAGGAGGGAACTGAGAGGGAGATGTGGTGGCAAAGGGTTGTTTTTTAAATTTTTTTTGATATTTATTTATTTGAGAACAAGAAAGAGGGAGGGAGGGAGGGGGAGAGAGAGAATGGGCACACCAAAGCCTTCAGCTGCTGCAAACGAACTCCAAATGCATGTATCACCTTATGTATCTTGACTTACATGGGTCTGGGGAATTGAACCTGGATCCTTTGGCTTTGCAGGCAAGTGTCTTGTTATCTTTCATGACTTGGAATACATTACTCCATGCCCTTCTGGCTTTGAAAGTTTGTGTTGAGTAATCTGCTGTGATCCTGATGGGCTTGCCTTTGTATGCGACTTGATTTTCCTCACTAACTGCTTTTAATATTTTTTCTTTGGTTTGTGTGTTTGGTAGTTTGATTATAATATGGCAAGGAGAGGTTCTTTCCAGGTTTTGTCTTTTTGGTGTCCTAAAGGCTTCCTGTATCTGCATTGGCACCTCTTTCCCAATTTAGGGGAAGTTTTCTTCTGTGATTTTGTTGAAAATGCTTACTATGCTTTTGGAGTGAAATTCTTCTCCTTCTGCTATACCCTGAATTCTTTTTTATGTATTTTTTTTCAAATTTTTATTAACAACTTCCATGATTATAAAAATATCCCATGGTAACACCCTCCCTCCCCCCACTTTCCCCTTTGAAACTCCATTCTCCATCATATTCCCCCCATTCCCAATCAGTCTCCCTTTTATTTTGATGTCATAATCTTTTCCTCCTCTTATGATGGTCTTGTGTAGGTAGTGTTTCTTGTGTTATAATGTACATAGTTTTTGCATCTTGGATTAATTTAATGCTTGGATCTTCTAATTATCTGCAGTGTTAGTAGATGCATCAATATGATGTTATGTAGCTTCAGGGTAGGAGCTTAAGGTGCTAGGTTGTCTCTTAAGACTTTCAGAGTAACTACAAAAGTGACCCTAGATGTTGGGTTTGCCTGCTATGAGGGTATTCAAGAAGGCTCAGTGGAACAAAATACAGGCAGATTCCAAAATTTAACTAAACAATGTACACATTCAATGAAAAACAGTACAGAGTATTTGTGCAGAAGTAGGTATTATGACTACCAGATCCTTAAACAAAATCATAGTCCCTTTGGATGTGTATTGCCCCACACCCTTAATCCTGTCAACTAGGAGGCTAAGATTTCTGGTCTGTTGAGGGTTCCAAGTCAGCTTGTGACCATGTGAGGCCCTTCCCTGGTGTAATGCCGGTTACCTTTTGGGATGATTTTGGTCTCAATTATGCTGCACTCCTGCTTGGGTCCCTCTTCGTTGCGCTGTGGGGTCAGGTAGGCTGCCTGGGATGCTGGATCGCTGTTCTGATCACCTGTCAGGTGACTCCCTTCCCCAGGTCTCTGCTTGCTGGTGCTTACACTGGCGGTGGGGGAGGGGAGGCTATGGATGGTGGCTGATGTTTTCCTGCTGGTCCTCGCAATCATCTTTCTCATGAGCTGCTCCTCCATTGGTCCTTTCACGTTTCTTGAGTTTGTGAGGAGCCACAGGACCTGGTGCCGCCACTGCTGGAGCCGCTTCTGCCTGCTTCTGTGGGCTCTGGATGCTCTCAATCTCTCCTACTTCTCTGCTGCCATTGGTAATTTCTTATACACCGCACTTTTTAGTAGAAGAGTGTATTTTGCTTTTTTTGGCTTTTTCTCCCCTAAGCTGCTTTGGCGTGGTTCCTACGCCGCGGCCTTCTTCTGGTGTACGCTACCTGCAGGCAAGTGTCTTAACTCCTAAGCCATCTCTCCAGCCCATGCAGTTGTTCTTTTTTAGGAAGATGTAAGCAACTGGGCAGGAGTGTAACTCAGTGTTAGAGTACTTGCCTCATAGTCTCCCATCTGCAGCATTGTAAAAGGAGGATGGGAAGGAGGGAGGGAGGGAGGGGAAGAAGAACAGATGCAAGTATGATAAGCCTAGTGAGTAAAGGTAGTAAGGTAAGAAGATCTCTTAGCAGTATCCTGACATAAGCAAGAGAGAGGAATCTACTGTGCCAGCAGAGGCTGGCCACGAGCTGGTGGTGGGCAGTTTTTCGTGAAATAGGCAGAGGTGTAAACATAGGCCAAGTGTCGAGGTATGAGGGTCTTTAGAAGGTGCCTCCTGATGGCTTCTAGTTTTCTCAGTGAATAGAAGGGTGGAGGATAAACACGGGGAATGTGGACACGCTGGCTTGAAGATTAGCAAACTTTTTTTCTGGGAACGACCTGCCCATGCGTATTCTATTCAGAATCAGTGTCAGGTTCAGAGAAAGGATGCAAAAGGAAGGAATCAACAGGCAGTGCCTGGCCTGGGCTTTAAAGAATGTACTGATGTTCGCAAGGTCAATTAGAAGGGGAAGGCGTGTCAGGGGGAAGTTCCTGGCACATACAAAGGCCCAGAGTCGTGGCTGGCTTAGGAAGGACCAATGTGGATGGCAGAAAGTAGATCCTAGCTTCCAGGGATTGCTTCTAAGTTTCTGTGGGTGACTATTGGCAGATGACATGTGCTTCAGAGTATAGATTTACTCTTTGGATGTGTATGGAAAAAGCATCATGTTGACTCCAGAAGAGTCATGTGAGATTTTTCCCAGTTTGAATAGGAATAGGGGTATATGGAGGGTGTTAGTTACAAATGCAAAGTCTAAAAGTTCTTGAGTATTTGATGAGTGTTTCTTTTGTTTAGATGATAAAGCCCCTGTGACTGATACGAACATTCCATCCCACCTGGAGCAGATGTTAGATATACTGGTTCAAGAAGAAAATGAGCGGGAATCTGGAGAGACGGGGCCGTGCATGGAATACTTGCTCCATCATAAAATCTTGGAAACGCTGTACACGTTAGGGAAAGCTGACGTGAGTTTCTAACCCATACCATGTTCTTGGGCACGTAATTCATGTAGGGATGCCTTAGAATAAGCTGTCCGATACTCAGCGTAAGTGGGGAGGTACTCAATGCGCGTGTTAGGCATTGAGTTAAGATGAGGGAGAGACCTCCGCGCTCCCGCATGCTCTGCCGACAGCTGGTGCTTCTCTGCTTCGAACTGTGAAAGAAAGTTCAAGTCCAGGTGCTCACAATCAGAGGAAAGAGAAAGACCCTATTGAAATGGGTTATGGGCATCATTTGCATAACATGTCATCGATTATCCTGACATTAGATGAATATCCAGAATGGAATCTATTCATATTTTTTATTAATTTTTTTTAATTTTTATTAACATTTTCTATGATTATAAAATATATCCCATGGTAATTCCCTCCCTCCCCACCCCCACATTAATTTTTTTACTTTATCATTTTTTATTGACAACTTCCATAATTGTAAACAATATTTTAGGACTAATTTTGAAGTATCTTTGCAAAGCTAAGATTATGATAGAAAGTATTTTGTACCATAAAACTTTGAAGTTATGGTCATGTGTCACAACAGGGAAATGTGAGAAATGTGTGGGGTGATCTTGTTGTGTGGCTATCATAGTGTGTCCTTACACTCACCTGGGTGATGCTGCCTCCCAAACTGCTAGGCTTGGTGGAGTGCCCGTTGCTTCTAGACTATAATCTGTGCAGCATGCCTGTGTACCGAGTAGCAAGCAGTTGTAGGGTAATGCTAAGGGTCTGGGTATCTAAACACACCTAACTATAGAAAAGGTACAATAAAACCCCATGCCATGACCCTTAGCAAGTCTCTTAACCACTAAAACCTTAGAAGTGATTGTTAGGAGACTTTCTTTACCTTCTAAACATCTTTAGTTCTGTTTTATGGATTTCTGTAGTAAATATGAAAAGCAAACTAAACTAATGGACACATTTTAATAATAAGTAGTCATCTCTAGTATTAAAGAGGACATCCTTCCTTTTGACTACATCTATAAACTCTAGTTTAAAAAGAAAAGAGACCGGGCATGGTGGTGCATGCTTTTAATCCCAACACTCTGGAGGCAGAGATAGGAGGATTGCTGTGAGTTCAAGGCCAACCTGAGGCTATATAGTGAATTCCAGGCCAGCCTAGGTTAGAACGAGACCCTACCTTGAAAAACAAACAAACAAAAAATTTTTATTTATTTATTTATTTGAAAGCCGGCAGAGAAGAGAGACAGAGAGAATGGGCATGCCTGGGTCTCTAGCTGCTGCAAACAAACTCCGGGTGCATGCATATCTTTGTGCATCTGGCTTTATGTGGGTACTGGGAAATCAAATCTGGGCTCTTAGGCTTTACAGACAATGCCTTAACTGCCGAGCCATCTCTCCAGCCCCTGTAAAATCCAATTTTTAAAATTTTTTTTGTTTATTTTTATTTATTTATTTGATAGTGACAGAGAGAGAAAGAGGCAGATAGGGAGAGAAGAGAGAGAATGGACGTGCCAGGGCCTCCAGCCACTGCAAACGAACTCCAGACGCGTGCGCCCCCTTGTGCATCTGGCTAACGTGGGACCTGGGGAATCGAGCCTCGAACCAGGGTCCTTAGGCTTCACAGAAAAGCGCCTAACCGCTAAGCCATCTCTCCAGCCCAAAATCCAATTTTTTGATGGTAATTTTTTTTTTTTTTAACTTTTCTGTTCTTTTTTCTTGTTGGGTTTTTTTTTTTTTTTTTTTTTTTTTTGAGGTAGGGTCTTACTCCAGACTGACCTGTAATTCACTGTGTAGTCTCAGGCTGGCCTCAAACTCATTGGGATCCTCCAACCTCTGCCTCCTAAGTGCTGGGTTTAAAGGTGTGTGACACCATACCAGGCTTAAACTCCATTTATTTTTATTTATTTATTTGAGAGAGAAAGAGGCAGAAGATGAGGGAGGGAAAGAGAGAGAGAGAGAATGGGCATCCCAGGGCATCCAGCCACTGCAAATGAACTCTAGACACATGCGCCACCTTGTGCATCTGGCTTACATGGGTCCTGGGGAATCAGTTCTGGGTCCTTTGGCTTAGTAGGCAATGCCTTAACCGCTAAGTCCTTAAACTTCAATTTTCAAGTTAAATTTACTCACTTTGTTTTTTTTCTAAGCTTCAGTCTCCCTGGCATCCTGATATTTATTGTCATACTCTCTTCTTTTTCCTACCCTTTAAAGAGAGGGATTGAATTTAATAAACATTAATTGATGTTTAACAGAATGTTAGTGAGTGCACTATTAGTAAAATTATGTCCTTTTTAAATATTTTATTTTATCTTTTTAAGGAAGGAAGGCTTTATTTTGGCATGTGGTTTGAGGGTACACAGTCCATAATAGTGGGGAAGACATGAGGTGGAGGCATGAGGTTGCTGGTCTCATTGTGTCCTCTGTCCGGAAGCAAATAGAGATGAACACTCAGTTTTTCCTTTTTTCTTTTTAATCCAGTCTGGGGCTCTAGCCCATGGGATGGTGCCACTCACGCTCAGAATGGGTCTAACCGCTCATCGAACCCTTTCTGGAAATGCTTTTAGAGATGCTCACAGAGGTGTGTTTCCTAGATGACTCTTAAATCCAGTACAGTTGACCATTAAGATTAACCATCATAACATGGTAATAATTATGCATATTTCATAGGGCCATGGCATAGATTGGTAGATGTAGAATACTTAAATCAATGTTTGGCACATGGTAGATTTATTTTAAATCCTGTCTGTTACCATTTTCATGTGCTCCTTCCAGTCTCTTTCTGTCCCTATCACCCCACAAAACTGGTAGTAACTAGAAGGACTTTGTATTGCATGGCCCAAATATACTTTCTCTTGTGTCTCTTAAGCCAGTTGAACAAATGGTGATGCAGGTGTTCACTGAAAGATGGGTTCATTACCTCATTAAAAATAAATTCAGAGCTGGAGGAATGGCTTAGCGGTTAAGGCATTTGCATGCAAAGCCAAAGGACCCAGGTTCAAATCTCCAAGATCCACGTTAGCCAGATGCACAAGGGGGTGCACATGTCTGGAGTTCATTTACAGTGGCTGGAAGCCCTGGCACACCTATTTTCTCTCTCTCTCTCCCTCCCTCTCTCTTTCTCTCTTTCTCTCTCTCTCTCTCTCTCTCTCTCTCTCTCTCTCTCTCTCTCTTTCTCTTTCTCTGTCAAATAAATAAGTAAAAAATAATTTCATGGGCCAGGCATGGTAGTGCATACCTTTAATCCAGCCCTTGGTAGAGGTAGGTGGATCACTGGTGAGTTTGAGGCCGCCTTGAGACTACATGATGAATTCGAGGTCAGCCTTGGCTATAGTGAGACTCTAAGTCGAACCCCCACCCCCACAAAAAAATTCATTATTGTGCAAGACTGCAGGTGCACAGAGTTGTTCCACCTTCCTGAAATCATTTCTTTGATTTTATGACCTTTCTTCTTCATCCCCTCCCCTGTCTCTCTGGCCATCCCTGCTCAGTGTGCTTTTCTGCCTTCTCTCTTTGGCCTCCATGTTGGTGTCCCCTGGCATTGTCCTGGACATTCTAGTTGTATTACCTCTCTGGGTGATTGAGCACTATTTCTATTCTGAGAATTCTTGTCTTTCTGTTATATTCCCATCACTCATTTACTTAATTTGAGAGCAACAAAGAGGCAGAGAGAGAGAGAATGGGTGCACCAGGACCTCCAGCCACTGCAGACAAATTCCAGATGCATGTGCCCCCTTGTGCATCTGGCTAATGTGGGACCTGGGGAATTGAGCCTCGAACCTGGGTTCTTGAGCTTCACAGGCAAGTGCTTAACTTTTAAGCCGTCTCTCCAGCCCTAATATTTTATTTTTATTTATTTATTTGAGAGAGGGAAAGAGGAAGAGAGGAAGACAGGGAGGGAGGGAGAGAGAGAGAGAGAATATGGGTGTGTTAGGGCCCTCAGCCACTGCAAATGAACTCCAGATGCATGCACCACCTTATGTGCATCTGGTTTATGTGAGTCCTGGGGAATCAAAACGAGGTCCTTTGGCTTTGCAGGCAAGCACACGGCTAAACCATCTCTTCAGCCTCTTCCCCCCCCCCCCCAGGTAAGATCTTACTCTAGCTCAAGTTGACCTGGAATTCACTATGTAGTCTCAGGGTAAACTCTCAATGATCCTCCTACCTCTGCCTCCTGAATGCTGGTATTAAAGGCATGTGCCACCACTGCCTGGCTTAGTATAATGATTTCTGATGCAAGGGCACACTAATGCATTTTTCTGAATAACTTAAAGTAGTTGATGTCTTAAAAATATTATTGTAGGGCTGGAGAGATGGCTTAGTGGTTAAGCGCTTGCCTGTGAAGCCTAAGGACCCCGGTTCGAGGCTCGGTTCCCCAGGTCCCACGTTAGCCAGATGCACAAGGGGGCGCACGTGTCTGGAGTTCATTTGCAGAGGCTGGAAGCCCTGGCGCGCCCATTCTCTCTCTCTCCCTCTATCTGTCTTTCTCTCTGTGTCTGTCGCTCTCAAATAAATAAATAAATAAATATTAAAAATAATATTATTGTAGCCAGGCGTGGTGGTGCATGCCTTTAATCCCAGCACTTGGGAGGCAAGGGTAGGAGGATTATTATGAGTTTGAGGTCACCCTGAGACTACACAGTAAATTCCAGGTCAGCCTGGACTAGAGTGAGACCCTACCTCAAAAAAAAAAAAAAAAAAAAAGATTAAGCATGGTATATTCAGTTTAACACAAGGTATTTATATTATCTGAAAAGCTGAAATATACTTGAGTTAAGTGGATCGCTAGTTGCACTTTTTGAAGCTTAAAAATAACCTTTCTAGATAGCATGTCTGTGATGTGCCTTGGAAATACCCATCCTGTGACTATTTAGTTATGAGGCCAGTGTCTGCTTTATTGCAGAGCCCACGGCTCAGTTGACTCAGACGCTCTTAGTCACAGTGAGCAGCTTTCCTACTGCTCAGCAGAACAGCTGTGGGTTCTTAAAAACTTTTCAAGTAAATGTTCACTGCAGTCATAATGTAAGTGTTTTATAACTAGTTTAACACAAGGCTGAGGAGATGGCTTAGTGGTTAAGGCAGTTGCCTACAAAGCCTGAAACCCAGGTTTGATTCCTCAGTAGCCACAGAAAGCCAGATGCACAAAAATGTCGCATTACCGGGTATGGTGGCTCACGCCTTTAACCCAGCACTCAGGAGGCAGAGGTAGGAGGATTGCTGTTAGATCAAGGCTACCCTGAGATTACAGAGTGAATTCCAGGTCAGCCTGGGCTAGAGTGAGACCCTACCTCAAAATGGAAAAAAAACAAAGGCACACGCATCTGGAGTTCATTTGCTGTGGCTGGAGGCCCTGGCACACCCATGCTCTTTCTATTTGTCTCTCTTCTCTCTGCTTACAAACAAGTTAAAGAAGTATCTTAAAAATTATTAGGAAGCCGGGTGTGGTGGCGCACGCCTTTAATCCCAGCACTTGGGAGGCAGAGGTAGGAGGATCGCTGTGAGTTCGAGGCCACCACATAGTGACTCCATAGTGAATTCCAGGTCAGCCTGGGCTAGAGTGAAACCCTACCTTGAAAAACCAAAAAAAAAAAAAAAAAAAAAAAAATTATTAGGAGAAATCACAGCTATTTAACCATAGGATTCCTGTTATTTACATATGTGTATTAGGTTTTGGTTACCTCTGTATAGGTAATGCCAAGTTAGTGAGTAGCTGTCATTGGTGTAAGTCGCAAGATCTGTCTTTGCTCTGGGAGAGTCAACTTAGAGTTTCTTGTTACCCCAATACTTGCTTGTCATGGCCTGATCCAAACTATGATCTCAACAAGGAATTATCACCGTGCTGTTGGTGGTTGTATGGGGCTGTGGTCTTACAGAAAATGTTACGGTCTCAGATATATGAGTGTATTTCTAGTCTGCTAGTCATTAATAGTCAATGAAAATGTTACTCTGACAGTCATTAATTGTCCCGTTGCATTGTCTTTGACAGTGGAAGAGGTGGGCAGACACTGATTGTCTCTCCTCTTTCAAGCATCTGAGTGTCTTTGTATTGATCCCTTCTCTCCCTGTTTGCTTTCCTTGTCCCTGTCCAGTGTCCTCCGGGCATGAAGCAGCAGGTTTTGCTGTTCTACACTAAACTTCTGGGAAGGATCCGGCAGCCGCTGCTTCCCCACATTAACGTGTACCGGCCAGTGCAGGTAGTCTCTCCTCTGACGCCAAAATGAACTTGAGTTCAGTATAGAAGTTGTTGTGTATTAGTTTTCTAAGGATAAAGTTAATAAAAGAAGTTATTCTAGAATAACATGAAAATTAGTAGGAATTTAGGTTTTCTTTATGTATCGTCATATTCCTTTTAAAATTTCTGTTGTTGCATGTGACATCATCGTTTTTTAAAGATTTATATATATATCAATTTTCTTTTTACTTTGCTTCTATGTCATCACAAATTAAGTTTTATTATATGTGTCATTAATTTTTTTAGGGCAATATATTTAAAAATTTACTAGTAAATTAAATTTTTGTTGTTGTTGTTGGCTTTTCGAGGTAGGGTCTCACTCTAGCCCAGGCTGACCTGGAATTCACTCTGTAGTCTCAGGGTGGCCTTGAACTCATGGTGATTCTCCTACCTCGGCCTCCTGAGTGAGGGGATTAAAGGCGTGCATCATCATGCCCAGCCTAGTAAATTAATTTTGATATAGGCAATTGTAAACATTGTTGATGTTCTAACGTAAAGTATTTGCATTATTTGAAAAGTTTAAATACACTTAAGGTAAATGGGTGGCTAGCTATACACTTTGTAAGGTTTAAAATTGTTTTTGACAGAAATTAATTCGACTCTGTGGTGAAGTCCTTGCAACACCAACGGAAAATGAAGAGATTCAGTTTCTCTGTATTGTGTGTGCAAAGCTGAAACAAGATCCCTACTTGGTTAATTTTTTTCTGGAGGTATGCTGTACTTTTCAAAGTATGCTTGCATTGACATCATTATGAAAATTGGATTCTGTGATAGTCTTGAGAAGAATTGCATTTTGCTAGTTACCAGATAGTTGAGCCACATATATGGAGCAGTCCTGGAAGATGCAGACCTGTCTTAGAGAGGCTGGCTGGAGAGGAGGTGCAGAGGTTTATAAGCTGACATACTGGGCGACGTGGAATGGGACTTGGGGAAAGACAGCAAGCGCACACTTGGGGAGCCCAGAGTGAACCCTCCAGCCTTGTGTGGTCCTTGGGATGGCTCCAGTTTTGCGACTGTTCCATAGCCATGGTCACTGAGTCATAGTTGACTTAAATCACTGGATAGTCTGGATTTCACTTCTAGTTTTAAAGTGGAAATAAGTTGTGTGTACTTCCTGCTGTCACTAACTTTCTTTTTCTAGCATTGAATCATTCAGGAACATATTAGAAAAAAATGTGGTTGTGTTTTGAATCTTTTTAAAATAATTTTTTAAAATATTTTTATTTATTTGTTTGAGAGCAACAGGCAGAGAGAGAAAGAGACAGCGACAGAGAGAGAGAGAGAGAGAGAGAGAGAGAGAATGGGCGCACCAGGGCCTCCAGCCACTGCAAACGAACTCCAGACGTGTGCGCCCCCTTGTGTATCTGGTTAACGTGGGTCCTGGGGAATCAAGCCTCGAACCGGGGTCCTTAGGCTTTACAGGCAAGCGCTTAACCACTAAGCCATCTCTCCAGCCTATGTTTTGAATCTTTTTAGCTTAACAAATATTTTCTCCTTCCTTGGCCCTTTTCCTTCCTCCCTCCCTCCCTCTTTACTTGTTTGTTTGTTTGTTTTGAGGTAAGGTCTCATTCTAGCCCAGGCTGACCTGGAATTCGCTGTGTAGTCTCAAGATGGCCTCAAACTCAAGGTGATCCTCCTATTTTTGCCTCCTGGGTGCTGGGATTAAAGGCATGCACCACCATGCCCAGCTTCTCTCTCTCTCTTTATTTTTATCTATTTATTTATTTATTTTGTTTTTTTAAGGTAGGGTCTCACTCTAGCCCAGGCTGACCTGGAATTCATATGTAGTCTCAGGGTGGCCTCCAACTCACAGGGATCCTACTGCCTCTGTCTTCCGAGTGCTGGGATTAAAGGTGTGTGCCACCATGCTTGGCCCCTTCCCTCCTTTCCCTCTTTCCCTTCCCTCTCTTCCCTCTTCCTTCCCTCCTTCCTTCCAGGTAGAGTCTTGCTTTAGTACAGGTTGACCTGGAATTCACTATGTAGTCTCAGAGTGGCCTTGAACTCATAGTGATCCACTTCCCTCTGCCTCCTAAGTGCTGGGATCAGAGGTGTGTGCTACCATGCCCAGCTCGCCCTCTCCCTTTCTTACGTGTAATTCATGCCTTTCAGTCCACAGTTCTGAGACTGAGGCTGACAGATAGTTGTGGGAATGGCATTACAGTCGAGCATCGTGTCTCTGTAGCTATCCCCTCTTTTCCCCTGTCCATTAACAATAAATGATCTGTTTTCTGTTCCAATAGTGTTTGCTTACTTAGTGCCTTTGAGATTCATTCATGCTGTTGTCTTGCGGCGTAGTCGGGCCTATTAGGTCTGTTTCCAGTTTTGTCACTTAAGAAAGCAGCCACTCTGAACATCTACATACAGATTTCCACGTGGGCTTGGGTTTTTCCTGCACTTGGAGAAATTCCCAGCCGAAAGATTGCTAGTAATGTGGTAGCCGTGTATTTATCTCCCTAAGAGGCTGCCAGAGTGGCTTGTCACCTCACATCCCAGCAGCACAGGTCTGGGCTCCTCTTGCCCCATCTCCTTGGCCAGCACTGGGGATGGCAGGGTTTTGTGTTTTTTTTGTTTTGTTTTGTTTTTTTTTAATATTAGCCATTCCATAGATGGCTTTGTCTTCTACTACTGAATCTCTCACTTGTGATCGGGTTGTTGACTGTTCTGGAAGCGGCTCAGCTGCAGAACTGAACCTGGCCGGCCTTGCTGGCGGGATGGGGGCTGGCTGATAGCTGTTCATGGTGGATATTGTGTTTTGTGTCTTGTTTTGCAAGTTTCCTTCAGAATTTTTAGGATAGTCATGATTTCGGTTTGTTAATGAGAGTGGTATTATAATTCTTTTGCTTTTCATTATATTTATGAGAAATAGATTAGTTTGGCTAAGTATGAATTTCCTCCCTTCCTTCCTTCCTTCCTTCCTTCCTTCCTTCCTTTCTTTTTTTCGAGGTAGGGTCTCACTGTAGTCCAGGCTGGCTTGGAACTCACAGCTAAACTTATCCTCCTGAGTGCTGGGATTAAAGGCATGTACCCCCACACCTGCCTGTATTTTTTTTCTTTGTCTTTTAAAAGAATACATTTAGAGTGGTAAAGATGGCTTAGTGGTTAAGGTGCTTGTCTATGAAGCCTCAGGACCTATGTCCAATCCCCCGGATCCCACACAAGCCAAACATACAAGGTGATGAGTGTGGTGCATGCGTCTGGAGTTCAGTTACAGTGGCTGGAGGCCATGGTGTGCCATTTCTTTTTTTCTCTCTAGCTCTTGCTATCGCTCGTTAAAACAAGGCCAGTCTGTTGGGCTTGCCTTAAAAGTATGTTTATTTGTTTATTTGCAAGGGGGGGGGGAGAGAGAGAGAGAGAGAGAGAGAGAGAGAGAGAGAGAGAGGATATGTGTGTGGGGGGCATGCCAGTGCTTCTTACCATCACAAACAAACCCCAGATGCACATACCACTCTGTGTATCTGGCTTTATGTGGGTGCTGGGGAATTGAACTCCAGGCTAGTAGGCTTTGCAAACAAGCACCTTTAACCTCTGAGCCATCTCTCTAGCCTCGTTTTATCTTGAGACAGAATCTCACTCTGTAGAATAGACTGGCCTAGAACTTACTAACTAACCCAGAATACCCTCAAACTTGCAGAAATCCTCCTGCCTCACCTTAGTGTAAGGGTTACAGGTAGGAGCTAGTACACACACACAACAGATTTTTCTTCTCAAACTTTGTTTTTTGCTAAAGTTCTTAGACACTTTAGAGTGCTTTAGGTGCATGAAATTTCCTCAAAACTTTATCCGGAAGTCTCGTGATCACATACCACACATGAGAAGCAGAGGAAATTTGCCCCCCTCTGTGTATCCCCCCCCCCCCACGTGAGGTCTCATTCTATCCCACGCTGGCCTGGCACTCACTCTGTAGTCCCGAACGGGCCTCAGATTTATGGTGCTCCTTCTACTTCTGCCTCCAGAGGCCTGGCCTTGAAGGAGTGCCCCGCCGCCCGCCCGGCTGAGCCTGTGAGCACCGGTGGGCAGCGGCCGCACGTGCCTGTGCGCAGAGGAGCGCCTGCGCTTCAGCCTCAGCCTCAGCCTCAGCCCAGCGAGCGCCCCTCAGGCGGGGAGGGGATGGCTCGCTCGGTGCAGCAGCCTCACAGCAGGCGTCTCTCCAGAGCCTGAAGTGACAGGTATCTCTGTTTTGCTACACAAATAAGAAAAGCCCTAAGTTTTCAGTACCAATTATCGCAGTCTCTTCAGCTGTGGAATTACTTCTGTGCATTTCATTCCCATTCACTGGTCATTAATTAAGCTCCTCAAGGACAAGGCTCTGTCACGAGAGACTTTGGGCTGCACAGCTGCTGTGTCCCTAACACAGTGGATGACAGCTGCTTAATTGACCCTTAGTGCTTTATTTCTTTTTTTTTTTTAATTTTTAAATTTTTATTAACATTTTCCATGATTATAAAAAAAGTTCCATGGTAATTCACTTTATTTCTTTAAAACAATTTTTTTTTAAATTTTTTATCAGCAACTTCCATAATTATAGACAACCATTTTATTTTTTGTGTTATTATTATTATTATTATTGTTATTAACAACTTCCATGATTATAAACAATATCCCATGGTAATTCCCTCCCTCCCCCCACTTTCCCCTTTGAATCTGTACTCTTTGTCATATCCCCTCCCCTTCTCAACTAGTCTCTCTTTTATTTTTATGTCATCATCTTTTCCTTCTATTATGATGGTCTTGTGCAGGTAGTGTCAGGCACTGTGAGGTCATGAATATGCAGGCTATTTTTTGTCTGGAAGTCTGCATTGTAAGGAGTCCTACCCTTCCTTTGGCTCTTGTATTCTTTCTGCCATCTCTTCCACAATGGACCCTGAGCCTTGGAGGGTTTGATAGAGATATTACAGTGCTGAGCACTCCTCTGTCACTTCTTCTTAGCACCATGGTACTTTGTTTTGTTAAAAATATTTTATTTGGGCTGGAGAGATGGATTACTGGTTAAGGTGCTTGCCTGCGAAGCCTAAGGAGCCAGGTTCAATTCCTCAGTACCCATGTAAGCCAGATGCACAAGGTAGCACATGTGTATGGAATTTGTTTGCAGTGGCTAGAGGACCTGGCAGGCACATTCTATCTTCCCATCTGTCTCTTTCTCTCTGTCAAGTACGTACATATGTACGTACATACAAGTTTTTATTTATTTGCAAGGAGGGAGAGAGAGAAAGAGGATGAGAGAGCTCATGGGCACAGCAGGGCCTCTTGCCACTGTACATGAACTCCAGATGCATGTACCACTTTGCATATGGCTTTACATGGGTACTAGGGAATTGAACCTGGGCTGGCAGTCTTTGTAAGCACATAGTTTAACTGCTGAACCATCTCTCCAATCCCTTATTTCTTTAAGTAATAGATAGTAAAAATATTTTGTAGCCCTCAAGACTGTAGCCCCTGAAATCTAATTTCTGTTCAATTATATTAACCAGTATAGGTATATACCATGCATTAAGTGTGTTTGGTGGATGAGTTACAGTCAGCATTTGGCCAAAGGAGTATGTTGTCTGATGAGGAGTGTAAGACAGATGTTCAGAAGGCGAGAATTATAAAAAAGATGCAAAATAAATGACTTAAGTATTCATAGGATGAAGAGGTTGCATCTGTTTCAGGCCATCAGAAAAGTTCATTGAAGACGTTGTTTTTGAAAGGAACTTTGGCAGACATTTAGATATGAATGAATGAACACACAGCATGAAGTGTGTTCAGGAAACAGTCGAAATAGAATGTGTAGTCAAAAGAGCCTGAACAGACAAGTGAGGGGCTGGGTGTCAGTGCTTGCTTAGACACCGGGAAGCCACTGCTGAGTTTTGAGCAGGAATGTTCTTATGTGGTCATATCTGTGCCTCAGTGTGGTGGTTTGATTTAGGTGCCCCCCCCCCATAAACTTAGGCGTTCTGAATGCTGGGAATTAACGCCTCTTGGAGGCGGTGTATTGTTGGGGGCAGGCTTATGGGTGTTACAGCCAGTTTCACCATGCCAGCGTTTGGCACACTCTCCTGTTGCTATTGTCCATCTGATGTTGGTTAGGGGGTGATGTCCACCCTCTGCTCGTGTTGTCATTTTCCCCTGTCATCGTGGAGCTTCTCCTCGAGCCTGGAAGCCAAAATAAACCTCTTTTTCCCACAAGCTGCTCTTAGTTGGGTGGGTTCTAGCAGCAATGCGAACCTGACTGTGACACTCAGTAAGTGAAATTGGGGGCTCAGTGGATAAAGTGCTTGTTACTCAAATATGACAACCAGAGTCTGGACCTTTGGCACTCAGTAAATGCAAAGTGTGGCTTCCGTAAATAGCATTTTGAGAGGCAGAAATGGGATCCTGCATACAAGCTGCCTAGTTAGTATAACTGAATTGTTGAGCCCTGAGCTCAAGTGAGAGACCAGACCCTGCCTCAGCAGGTAAAGAAGAGAGCCATCAGAGAAGACTTGTGATATTGGCCTCTGGCTTCCACTTGCATACACACGTGCACATACACTGCACATGTGCACATACTCACACACATATGCACACACATATGCATGCACACCACACACATACTTACATACACACAAGTAGATGAAATTGGTGGCAGCAATTGTTTTGTTTTTTCTCTTTTTAGATTTTTTATTTTTTTAAAAAAAAACATTTTTTT
Source organism: Jaculus jaculus (assembly GCF_020740685.1). Classification (NCBI taxonomy): domain Eukaryota; kingdom Metazoa; phylum Chordata; class Mammalia; order Rodentia; family Dipodidae; genus Jaculus; species Jaculus jaculus. The sequence goes on along the minus strand of NC_059102.1, from coordinate 19,345,760 downwards.
ATTGACAACTTCCACAATTGTAAATAATAGTTATTCCCTCCCTCCCCCCACTTCCCCCTTTGAAACTCCACTCTCCATCATATCCCTTCCACCTTTCAATCAGTCTCTCTCTCATTTTGATGTCATGATCTTTTCCTCCTTTATGAGGATCTTGTGTAGGTAGTGTCAGGTGCTGTGAGGTCATGGATATTCAGGCCATTTTGTGTCTGGAGGAGCATGTTATAAGGAGTCCTGCTCTTCCTTTGGCTCTTACATTCTTTCCAGGTGGCAGCATTTTGTACAGTTGGTTCCTTTAGGAGGAGAGTGAAATGTGGGGAAACCTGCTTGGAAGTTGGTAGAACCATTCAATCGGTTGACAAGGACAGAAGCTGAGTTGCCAGCGGTAGCCGGGCTGAGGCAGGGTCTATTGCTGCGGGGCTGGAGGTAGCTAGCTCTGTGCAGTGTGGAACTGCTCAGACGCAGGAAGCAGAGACAGGGCCACTCGAGTGCTTGAAGTCCTGACCGAATGAGACCGCAATAAGAAGAGGGGAGCCCTAGGGAGGTTTTTCAGGGATAGATGATAATTTGGGTCCTGGGTGCTTTGTGTTCTCGTGATTCCATGATGGGGAAAGATATTGCAGGTCTGTGATTTGGGAGGGAAGTCTGGGGAAGAGATTCCAGGGTCATGTGCGTAAGTGTGTTAGGGGACTAATGATATCCACCCCTCACAAGGAAAGGGGGCAGTCATTGTGGTAGGAGGCACCCTCAGTGGTGAAAGCAGCTCGGGCTCCCTCTCAAAGAGCCAAGCAGAAAGGCACCACCAGACAACCAGCGCTGCCGGCCAGCGTGGGCCGCCAGAGCTCACACTGCTCCTTCTACACCCTTGGGCCTGAATGCAGCTCTGTCCCCACTGACACATTCACCATCTGGGTACCTGGAGACCCAGGTTACAAGTTTAATTTAAATAAAACTCCTGGGTCTATGGGGCCATACATTTATACCATCACATTCAAATTTCCACAGTTATACTGGGAGCAAAGTGCAAGAATTGCAGCCATGGTTCCTCACCAGGGGGCTTTTCTAAGTGCAGACCCCCGGCTGCCTCAGGCGCCCCACCAAGCAGGGCCTGTGCATCTGCACCGCGTGGCTGGGACTCCTGTTACCAAGCCCAGTGGAAGACCAGGACTCCAGCACTGTCCAGTCATGCCTAGGACTGCCTTTCCTCTCAACATGCTTATTTGCAACAGCTCTTCCTACAGTATTAGAATTTTAGAGCTATAAAAATGTTTTACTGTCATTCAGTGTGACATGCTATTGATTCTGTATGAAATTATCAGGTTTTCATAGTTTGTTTTTAGTATATGTGTGTGCTGTGAGCTAATATGTCTCAAGAAGACTTGTCTAAATGATGTTTTATAGCAATGAAGATGATTTATAATTATTGTGCTATCATTTTGGAGGTAGGAACTTGAATTAATTCAACCTTTAGTGTGTATCTGTGATGAGCCCAGCTCTGAATTGGACCCTGTGGAGAGGCTGCTTCATGATGAACCTCAGCTCTGTGTGTAATCTTATTTTTTCTCTTAGGTTGAAATGGAAAGTCAGACATTTTTGCCTTGAAACTAATAATTTGCTTCAGTTAAGATTCTCTTTGTGTTTGGACGGATAGCTGAGTAAGCAAATCTTAATTTTCGTAGAGTGGAAGTTTAGAGGAAAAGAAAAAAGTTCTTAAAAACTTAAGAAAATTTGAGGGCTTTTGTGGAAACTTAAAGTCTAATGTTAGCATTTTTTTCTTTTGTGTGGTGTGTGTGTGGGGGGGTATGTGTATGTGTGTGGGGGGGTGCCCCATATGCTCACCTGGGGTGGATGTCACTCACCTGTGAAGGCTGGAGGGGGAGCATTGGATGAAGTACTCCATTGCTTTTCCTCCTGGCTTTGTTTTGGGTTAGCATGTCCTTGTACAAATTCTGCCCCATTGCCCCATGTGGGGCTCGAAGACCCACTGCCCTGTGGGACACGGGTTGCAGGCATCAAGACCACACAGCCATCTCTCATGGGTCTGGGGATTTGCGCTTAGCAGCCTCAGCCCTCCTTGGGCCTTCACGCTTTGCACCGGAGGTGCGTGCATCCACACAGCTGTCTCCAGCCCTAATGTCAGCAACTGCTGATATTTAAAGTAGTGTTGTTTGTATATTTGCATCCCCCCACCCCCCATCCAAATCGAATCAACATTGAGGTGATGTATTTATGTATTTAGCCTAATGGCTGAAAAATACACAAATCTAACTGCCATTGAAACTTCCAGTAATGCTAGCTGTTTTTAATAATAGTCATGTAATTGTCCCTAATAGTGTTCATTACTTAAAGTCAGTGTAAAACATTTTGTAATTGGCATGAAGTATCATTAATTTCCACGTGATTATAAAATTATATCTAAAACATAGTTTATTATAAGCCTGAGTATTTGCATTTGATGTAACACTTACTGGTACTTAAGCACGTGGGATGTTAATTATAGAAGAATTCATTAGGACTAGGGCTGCAGCTCAGTGGGAGAAAGCTCGCCCAGCACGTGTGAAGTCTTGGGTTTGATCCCCAGCTCCACACCAGAAAGGAGACAGGGAGGAGGAAGAAGGGCCCACTAAAATGTGATTTCTGGCTTATAAAGTTCTTTAAAAAAATATATACATTTATTTACTTATTTATTTATTTGCAAATAGAGGTAATGAATGGGCTCAGCAGGGCCTTCTAGCTGCTATAAATGAACTCCAGATGCATGTGCTACTTTGTGCATCTGGCTTTACATGGGTGCTGGGTGGTTGAACCTGGGCCATCAGGCTTTGCAGGCAAGCACCTTCACTGCTGAGCCATCTCTCTGGTTCTCTGGCTTATAAAATTTCTTAATGTGAACCTTATAATCACATTTGTTTTCAGAATAAATTGAAGTCATTGGCTTCCAGAGGAACACTGAATGTAATTTCAGAAGACACGTTGAAAGGTCAGGATTCCTTGTCAACTGATACAGGCCAGTCCTGTCAGCCCGAGGAGCTGTGTGGTGCTACCAGAGTGGAACACACAGAGTCCGAGGAGGAGCCCCCTCACCAGATGGATGACCTGTCCACAAGCTTAGATGACCTCAACGTCACCTCACTGCCAGAGGCCTGCGTTGTTCGCCCAAACCAGGATTACAACCTAGTGAATTCCTTGTTAAACCTTACCAGAAGTCCTGTGAGTCATCATCTTACCTTTCCCCAGCCTCACAATGGTACACTCAGAGTAGGAACAAGTCTGTTCGTCCTTGTTGTAAAACACTAAATCTTTTTATATTGCATCTCCCTAGCAGCTAGATGTGGCTCTAATTCAAGGACTGAAGGCTGTGCTTTTTCCCTCAGGACGGCCGGATCGCTGTGAAAGCGTGCGAGGGCTTGATGCTGTTGGTGAGCTTGCCAGAGCCTGCAGCTGCAAAGTGCCTTACGCAGAGCACTTGCTTGTGCGAACTGCTGACCGACAGACTCGCCTCCCTGTACAAGGCCCTACCTCAGTCAGTGGATCCCTTAGATATTGAGACTGTGGAAGCCATCAATTGGGGGTAAGCACTATTCTTTGCATTTTCCCTTAAAGGTCCCTTGTCACACGCTGACATTTCATGATTCTTTATTGTTTTACAGTGATAGAAAACCTTGGCTTCGAAAATCTAACATTAGTGGTCTTAAATGGAATGTTCTCTTGGGGATTATATTCAGTTTTTTTAGTAAGTGGTAATGAATTGATTTGGGAACAATCTAGCTGTTAGAGTACAGCTATTCTTGTCTGTTCAGGGCTTTCATTAAGAAGGATAACCTGGGCTGGAGGGATGGCTTAGTGGTTAAGGCACTTGCCTGAGAAGCCTAATGACCCAGGTTCAATTCCCCAGAACCCACGTAAGCCAGATGCACATGGTGGCACATGCATCTGGAGTTTGTTTGCAGTGGCTGGTGCCCAGTCTGTCTCTCTAGTATATAAAGGCCTTTTAGAGGAATAATGGGGTTGAGGGAGTCAAAGAAAATACAGAAAGTTTTTGCTGCAAGGATAAGCATATTGTACATACTTAATAGCTGTTAGTCATTACTGCTTTTTATTTGTTTGCTTGTTTGTTTGTTTTTCAAGATAGGGTCTCAATGTAGCCCAGGCTGACCTGGAATCCACTCTGTATTCTCAGGGTGGCCTTGAACTCATGGCAGTCCTCCTATCTCTGCCTCCAGAGTGCTGGGATTACTGTGCACCACCACGCCTGGCTTGTTTTAAATTTTAGTTGGCATAGACATTTGGGTATCGTTCATCCTGGCATTTTCAAATACAATTTGCTTTAGTTAAGTCTCATCTCCTATTCTGAGTCCTCATCACATCCTCCCATTTTCCTTCTCCCAAATAAAAATAAAATATTAAACTTTTTTTTTTTAAATTCAAGGTAGGATTTCACCCTAGTCCAAGCTGACCTGGAATTCACTCTGCAGTCCCAGGCTGGCCTTGAACTCATAATGATCCTCCTACCCCTCCCTCCTGAGAGCTGGGATTAAAGGCTTTCACCATCACTCCCAGCACAGCTGGTTATTTTATTACCATCAGAAAATTTTTATGGAAGGACTCTGCTTTTAAATAACTTCTACATCTCTAGAGCCATCTATGTGTCCCATCGCCTGCTTTTGTGGAATCTCTCCTACTTCAGTCTTTTAACCCTTGACTCACTGTTTTTTTAAATCAGATAATATGATTTTTCTCAACATCATAACATTTTTAAGTCATTAAAGATATAAGTCAGAACAAGAAACTTTTCATCAACTCAATACGTATCACCAGCCTAGTATTCTAACATAATTAGCTTGTGTTTTAGTTCACAAGTTTACCCCTCTTTATTTTTGGTTCTTTGCATGCAATTTTCTGCTTACTCTCTGTGGCTGAACACTTGTTGCCATTATGGTGACATTGCATTCTGAGGCAGGAAGAGTAGCTGGCCAGTCACTATTCCTTTTTTTTTCTTTTCAAATTTATTATTATTTCAAGGGGAGAGAGAGAGAGAGAGAGAGAGACTACATGGGCATACCACAGACCCCTGCCACTGCAAACAGAACAGACACATGCACCGCTTTGTGCATCTGGCTCCACATGGGTGCTAGGAAATCGAAAACCAGGCCCATCAGGCTTTGCAAGAAAGCATCTTTAACCGCTGAGCCCCCACTATATCTTTTTGTAAACTCTCTGTCTCCATTTTCTTTTTTTTTTTTCCCCCAAAATCCTGGCACTGGGAACCTCCACCTTTTCATTGCACTTCAGGTTTGTGGCAGAAGCACGAGGAGCTGTCCCAATGGCTTCTCTCCTGCTGCTCTACTCTGCTTTAGTCTCTCTCTTCCCACTTAAGGTTGAGATGCTCTACATGTTTTATCTGAAAGGGTTTCCATATCTTTGCCTTGTTGTACAATCCCCTTCTAACTGGTGCTGCTCTGTGACTACTTAGCATGTGCACTGAGTTCACGCGCGGGCCTTCATTTTTTCGTGTGGAACACAGGCCTCATCCTTGGACTTAACCAGTTTTCTGTGTCCTACAGGTTGGACTCCTACAGTCATAAAGAAGATGCTACAGCATTCCCTGGGAAACGAGCCTTAATTTCATTTCTTTCCTGGTTTGATTATTGTGATCAGCTCATTAAGGAAGCACAAAAGGTTTGAATTTTGTTTATTGTTATTTTTTGACATTTTTAGTTCCCTTGTGTTTTTATGTATTTATTTATTTATTTATTTTGTTTTTTCGAGGTAGGGTCTCACTCTGGTCCAGGCCGACCTGGAATTAACTCTGTAGTCTCAGAGTGGCCTCGAACTCACGGTGATCCTCCTATCTCTGCCTCCCGAGTGCTGGGATTAAAGGCCTGCGCCACCACACCTGGCTCCCTTGTTTTTTTGTTTTTTGTTTTTATCTTTGGTTTTTTGAGATAGGGTTTCACTTTAGTCTAGGCTGACCTGGAATTTACTATGTAATCTCAGGGTGGCCTTGAACTCACAGTGATCCTCTTATCTCTGTCTCCCAAGTGCTGGGATTAAAGGCGTGCGCCACCACACCCAGCTTTTTTATTTTTTTTTTATTTTTTGGTTTTTCGAGGTAGGGTCTCACCTCACTCTAGCCCAGGCTGACCTGGAATTCACTATGTAGTCTCAGGGTGGCCTCGAACTCATGGCGATCCTCCTACCTCTGCCTCCCGAGTGCTGGGATTAAAGGCGTACGCCACCACGCCCGGCTCCAGCTTTTATTTTTAATTGTTGTTTGGTTTTTTTTTTTTTTAATCCTTTTGTGATTGTTTTTTTCCAGTGCTGAGGACAGGACCCAGGGCCTTGCACTTGCTAGGCAAGTGCTCGTCCACTGAGCTAAATCCCCAACTCCATGGCATTTTAAAAATGTGTCTATTAACATAAAGGGAAGAGAAAGGAAGGGAGGAGGATACTTAATAGGTTGATATTGTATATATGTAAGTACAATGATTGTAATGGGGAGGTAATATGATGGAGAATGGAATTTCAAAGGGGAAAGTGTGGGGGTGGAGAGGGAGGGAATTACCATGGAATATTTTTTTATAATCGTGGAAAATGTTAATAAAAATTTAAAAATTAAAAAAAATGTGTCTATTAAGATTGGAACCCTGGTTTGCATCCCCAGTTATGTTATGAGTCATTAAGTCTGACGAGCAGTGCTTCATGAGCACTGACTTCACACCGTTGCCCTCTCTCCACCTTCTCTCTGAAGAGATGTTAATTACTCCAGAGTTACTGAAATAATGTTTTAAATCCTATATTTCTTAGAAATAATTTAATAAGATGGGTGTGGTAGCACACGCCTTTAGTCCCAGCACTTGCGAGGCAGGTAGGAGGGTCGCCGTGAGTTCGAGGCCACCCTGAGACTGACTATATAGTGAATTCCAGGTCAGCTTGGGCTAGAGCGAGACCCTACCTCAAAAAACCAAACCAAAACAAACAAACAAACAAAAAAACCCTCAAATAGTCTAGGTTTGTGGTCGGTCAATAGGCAAGGTTTTTTTTCTTTTTTTTTTTAATTTGTTTTTTAGTTGACAACTTCCATAATTGTAGACAATAACCCATGGTAATTCCCTCCCTGTCCCCAGTAGGCAAGCTTTATATTTCTTTTTCTTTCTTTCCTAGTTTCTTTTGGTTTTTCAAGGTAGAGTCTCACTCTAGTTTAGGCTGGCCTGGAATTCACGATGTAGTCTCAGGCTGGTCTTGAATTCACAGAAATCCTCCTGCCTCTGCCTCCCTAGTGCTGGATTAAAGGCGTACACCACCACGCCCAGCTGAGTTTTATATTTCTAGATTAATTCATATGGGAGTGCAAGCTGATGTATTGATGTTACAATTTAAAAATTAATAATGATGTTCATGCTATATTGTAGACGACTGCTGTTGCTCTTGCCAAAGCTGTTCATGAAAGATTTTTCACCGGTGTAATGGAGCCTCAGTTAATGCAGACGTGAGTGACCTCTTTCCTTAAGGGGAAAAAGTTGTCGTTATGTCATTTCTGTCCACTAACTGGCCATCTGTTGTGTGCAGTTCTGAGATGGGCATTCTCACGGCCACTGCCCTGCTGCATCGTATTGTTCGACAAGTAACCTCTGATGTTTTGCTGCAAGAAATGGTGGTTTTTATCCTCGGAGAGCAGAGGGAACCGGAAACTCTGGCAGAAATCAGCAGACATCCTCTAAGACATAGGTTAATTGAACATTGTGATCATATATCTGATGAGGTAAGCTGTGCAGCGACTTGATATTGGACTTGGGGTCTTTGAAATGATCATTTTAATGATCTACAGTATTTTAAATACAGCCTCTTTTGTTTTGGTTTGGTTTGGTTTCAGTTTTTCAAGGTAGGGTCTCAGTCTAGCTTAGGCTGATCTGGAATTCACTATGTGGTCTCAGAGTGGCCTTAAACTCATGGTGATCCTCTTACTTTTGCCTCCCAAGGGCTAGGATTAAAGTGTGTGCTACCACACCCGTTTTTTATGTTTGTTTGTTTGCTTGTTTTTTTGTTTGTTTGAGGTAGGGGCTTACTGTAGTCCAGGCTGACCTGGAATTCACTATGCACTCTCAGACTGGCCTCAAACTCACAGTGATCCTCCTACCTCTGCCTCCCGAGTGCTGGGATTAAATGTGTGTCCCACTGTGCCCAGCCCAACGCTTTTTTGGTGTATTTTTTAATTTCTATTTATTTATATGAGAGAATGGGCACACCAGGGTCTCCAGGTACTGCAAATGAACTCCAGACACACGTGCCATCTTGTACATCTGGCTTATGTGGGTTCTTGGGAATCAATCCTGGGTCCTTTGGCTTTGTAGGCAAATACCTTCACCAGTAAGCCATCTCTTCAGCCCATATAGCCCCCCCCTTTTTTTTAAAGAAAATGAGCCATATTTTTACTTGTTCAGTTCTTGCATGTGAAGTACTCTTTGATGACATCCTTGGCCTAAGATCCCTGCGTAGCGCGTAACACCCACGCAGCTGCAGCCAGCGGCCTTGTGGGGTTTCCCCTCCCCATCAGCTTTGCAGAGGCCTGCCCTTTGCCCTAGTTTCTTCTTGTCGTCTGCCTGACTTGGGTTGATTCAGTGCTCAGCACAAAGGCCCCACCAACCTGACATACATGGGCCCATCACAGTTGTGCTGGCGCTGGTCTACGGCTCTGGCGGCTTCAGGGTTTCCACGCGCCAGGCCGTCCTGGATGAGGGCACTTCAGCACCGCTTGAAGCCGTGTCGCGTCCCGTACACCTCCAGCAATAGTGCCTTCTCGGCCATGGTGGCCCGGCGGCCTGGTGGCGGCAGGGAAAGAGCCAGACAGCCCCTTTTTAATGTGACTTACAGGACGGTAAAATCAACAGTCTACGTGAAGATCTTTTTCAGTTCTTTTATATATATATATATATTTTATTTTTTTCTTTGAGACAGAGGGGGAGAGAGAGAGAGAGAGAGAGAGATAGATTGGGTGTGCTAGGGCCTCCAGCCACTGCAAACAAATTCCAGACACATGCACCCCCTTGTGCTTTGTAGGCAAATGCCTTAACTGCTAAGCCATCTCTCCCGCCCCCTTTTCAGTTCTTAATCAATTTTGTTTCAGATAAGCATAATGACACTGAGAATGTTTGAACATCTTCTACAAAAGCCCAATGAGCACATCCTTTACAATTTGGTCCTAAGAAATCTTGAAGAAAGAAATTATACAGAATATAAACCTTTGTGCCCCGAAGACAAGGACATGGTCGAGAATGGCTTAATAGCAGGAGCAGTGTAAGTTTCTATCTCACTCTGATTACAGTGTTTCATAGAAACAGAACTTTCTTTCCGTTCTTAATCTCTCTCTTACGCTTAAATATATGTCTAAGTCAAAACACTTTTAAAAGTAAAATTCAGATGTCCTGATGATACCCTCCTTTTAAATTGCAAGTGTTGTTAAACTGTTCCTTACACCTATTACCAGATTAGTAGTATATGCTTGAGATTGACATTAAATGCTAATTTGTGTATTAAATACTTTATTTCTTCTATATATTTGAAAAACAATGTAATAGTTTCTCAGAAACTAGCAGAGAATCTTTTGGTTTAGAAAATGTCATAATAAATGTTGTTTTTTATACATCATTAAATTAAACTTAGAGATCTGGAGGAAGATCCATTATTTACTGACATTTCACCAGATAACACTTTGTCAAACCAAGAGTGGCTTAGTTCCTCTCCTCGGGCTAGTCCAGACCACCCCAAAAATGACGGCAAAACTGAAGTTCATAAGATCGTGAATAGGTGAGTTGCTGGATGGATTTGACTTCCACCTCCTACTGTGGGATGTGCTACTACTGCTGTTGCGTTTCTACAGAAGTGGGTTCTGAATTTCATCTTCCGTCAGGATTATTGATGTCAGCTGTCTTGTCCTCATTATGTGGCAAGTTCCAGCTTGGGGCAATAGTTGACACCAGGAGAAAAGCTCTGCTTAGTAGAACAATAATCTTCTGCTCCTGGGATGTAGCTCAGTGGTAGAATATGTGCTCGCATGCACTGACCTCTGGGATCAGTACTCATCACTGCCCAGCAAAAAGAAGAAAGAACAGTCATTGAAAATGAAAGAGTCATTCAGTATGCGAATTTTTACCAATATAAGTGACCTAATTTTAAGTACTTCTCTATCATAGCAGCATTGGCAATTGCTAATTTATCAAATTGTGCATACTAAGCATGTGTGCTATGCATAAAGCTAGTCCTTTTTTCCAGTTGTGTTTTTATATTTTTCAGAGCTGCCTTTTCTGTGGCAATTTTCTATTTATCTTCCCTTTCACTGCTGTCACTATTATGCCTAGTTCTGGCAAGTGACAGTTAAAAAAATGCACCTAGCTTAAATGAAAAGATATGGTGCATAAAAATCACTCAAGTTCAGTTGCTTACAGCCACTTTCCTAATATTAATAACTGACCATTTGTCATTGTACAGCAATCTAAAAATAAAAAAGTCTTTCTTAGGCTCACTTCTATTTTATGTGGCATTAGTAATTTTTTTGATAAAACATTTAATAAATGAAATTGTACTAAATAAGTAGATGACAAGGCTAACTCAAAATAAGGAGTTAACACACAACTTAGTTTTCCACTTGGCCAACCTTATAACAGCATCAGCTCTTTTAATCAATATGAAATGTTAGTGGAGTATGAGGTTATTTTATGATTGATTGTGGTCACTGTTCTTTAAGCTTTCTCTGTCTGGTTCCTGATGAAGCAAAATCATCCTACCATGTTGAAGGCACTGGATATGATACCTACCTCCGAGATGCTCATAGACAGGTAAGTACATAATTAATTTTGGAAGGAAAACTTAGAATACACACACCATTGACTACACCAATCAAGACTGCTTTGGGGCTGCTCCATCTTAATAGATGTAGTCGTCCAGTTCCAGCACACAGGTGGCCTTCCATTCACTCAAGTTCACTGTATTTCAAGTAGTAGTTCATAGTTTTCAGTGTGCAAGTCTTGCACTTCTTTGCTTGGGTTTATTCCTGAAGCTTTCTTGTTTTTTGGTACGATATAAATAAAATTGTGATTTGGATTTATTTTGTTTGTTCATTGCTTGTGTATAGAAGAATCTGAATTATATGTTATAGAATTGTATATTAATCTTGTATCCTGCAACTTGGCAGAGCTTGCTACCCGGGCCCAGTCCTCCTTGAGCAGCATTCTTCCTTTTCCTGCTGCTCTTCTGGCTCTCCTTCCCATCTCCATCCTTTTGCAGTCTTCTGGCTAAGTCTCCATCCCTTGTGAATTCTATTTCTCACCTGCAGTATCTCGATGTCTCAGACCATACTGAGCTGTTTAGTTGTATCTCTGCTTCCTCTAAACCTGCATCTGCACTTTCTGTCCCACTGTGGTCAGTGGCACATGCAGTTTCCTCCAAGACTGGCCCTTTGGGATGTCTCTGATTGGTCTATCTTCCTGCTCCTTGGCTTCCTGTCTTTTCCTCCTACTTGGATTTCATTTACTTAGCAAAGTCACGCCACTTCTCCTTTCTTAACGGTATTCAGTCTAGATTCTTAGATATCCAATTTTAGCATTCAGGCTCCTTTTGGATTAATTCTCCAACCTTTCATCTTTTTCATCTTCATTCCTTGCAACTTTCAGACTCTACCCAGTTACATGCTTGTTTGTTTGTTTGTTTGTCTTTAGATAGGGTCTCACTCCAGGCTGTCATTAAACTCATGGAATCCTCCTACCTCTGCCTATGTGTACCGAGATTACGAGTGCTTAGATTATAAGTATCAGCCACCACACCTGGCTACATGCTTTTTGTCCATGGACTGCCACTGTGTGTGTGTGTGTGTGTGTGTGTGTGTTTTAATTTTACTTATTTATTTTCAAGCAGAGAGAGAGAGAAGAGAAGATAGACAGAGAATGGGTGCACCAGGGCCTCTAGCCACTGCAAACAAACTCCAGACACATGTGCCCCTTGTGCATCTGGCTTATATGGGTCCTAGGGAATTGAACCTGGGTCCTTTGTCTTCAGAGACAAATGCCTTAACTGCTAAGCCATCTCTCCAGCCCTGGACTGCCATTTGAGTAGTACTATTTTATCCTCATGACAACATGCCCAGAGTAAATATGTTCTTAAAACATCAAACTTTCTTTAAGTAATGGCCATTGTTCATCATTATATGTAATATTTTAGAGTACATTAAAAACTAGTTGGGTCTGGGGCTGGAGAGATGGCTTAGTAGTTAAGGTGCTTCCCTGCAAAGCCTAAGGACCCATGTTGTACTCCAGATCCTGCCTAAGCCAGACGCACAAAGGTGAGGCAAGCACAAAGTCGCACATGCCCACTAGGTGGCTAAGTGACTAGAGTTTAATGATCGAAGTGGCTGAGGCCCTGGTGTGCCATTTCTCTCTGTCTCAATTTAAAAAAAAAAATGTGTGTGTGTGTGTTTATATATATGTATGTACACACACACACACACACACATATATATATATATATAACTAGAGGTGTGGTAGCACATGCCTTTAATCCCAGCACTCACGAGGCAGAGATAGGAGGACTGCCCGGAGTTTAAGGCCACCCTGAGACTACACAGTGAATTCCAGGTCAGACTAAGTGAGCTACAGGGAGACCCTACCTCAAAGAACAACAACACAGCGGTAAAGAAAAATGAAGTTACGAAATTTGCAGAAAAATGGATGGACCTGGAAAAGATTATACTAAGTGAGGTAACCCAGGCCCAGAAAGAAGCGCCACATTTTCTCTCTCATATGTGGATCCTAGCTACAGATGATTGGGCTTCTGCATGAGAAGGAAAATACTTAGTAGCAGAGGCCAGTAAGTTAAAAAGGAGACATAAAGGGAAGAGAAAGGAAGGGAGGAGGATACTTAATAGGTAGATATTGTATATATGTAAGTAGAATGATTGAGATGGGGAGGTAATATGATGGAGAATGGAATTTCAAAGGGGAAAGTGTCGGGGGGAGGGAGGGAATTACCATGGTTTTTTTTTATAATCATGGAAAATGTTAATAAAAATTTTAAAAAAAAGAATGCGAAAAAACAAATGAACAAAAAAATAAAAAAGGGCTGGAGAGATGGCTCGGCAGTTAAGGCATTTACTTGCAAGGCCTGAGGACCCAGGTTCAACTCCCCAGTACCCACATAAAGCTAGATGCACAAGGTGGCACATACATCTGGAATTTGTTTATAGTGGCTAGAGGTGCTGGCATACCTATTCTCTCTCTCTCTCTCTCTCTGTCTGCCTCTTTCTCTCTTTCTTTCTCAAATGAATAAATAAAATAATTTTTTAAAAATGAAAAAATAACAACAAAAACAAGTTGGGTCTTTGCTTTGTAATTAAGCTCAGAATCTGCCAGGGAAATGACTAAAGGGTTAAATTCCTTTAAAGACACATTGATGAAGTTAAAATACATCTTTCCTACCAACTCATATCTCTTGTGACCACTGTGCTGCTGACTGTGCCCATCCATTGAGGCGCCGAATCCTCCCTCCCCTGTGACTGTGGCACCTCACCTCAGGATGCACGTCGTTTCATATGCTCATCTCAGTTTTATTGACAATGCCCTGCATATTCAATAATATACCATGATTATAATCCCTCCCACTGCTCTCCCTTTCCCTGCTCCTGAACCCCCCTCACTGAATCCCTTCTTTCCAAATCGTCTCTCTTCTAGTTTGATGTCCATCTTTTTTCTTTTTTTCTGTTATGCAGGTGTTGTGTAACTAGCACCAGCCACTGTGAGGTCGTGGTCTTGGTGGTTCTTTAATGATCCAGTTGTTATTTCTTCCCTAGTTCCGGGACTACTGTGCTATCTGCTTAAGATGGGAGTGGCCGGGGTCTCCAAAAGCGTTGGAAAAGTGTAATTTAGAAGCAGCTTTCTTTGAAGGCCATTTTTTGAAGGTTTTATTTGACAGAATGGGAAGAATTCTTGATCAGGTAATACATTTTAATGTACTAGTTTTTTTTTTTTTCTCTTGCCTGTGTGTGTATGTGGCATGCGTCAGTGTATACATGCTCATCTTTGTGCAGGTGTGTGTGTGTGTGTGTGTGTGCGCGCGCACATGCACCAGAGGACAGCCTCAGGTGTTATACCTTAAGAATGTTGCCTATTCAGTGTATTTGTTAGCATATATTACACACAATTATGTATTCCATCATTACATTTTCACATATATGTGTAATGTATTTCAATCATATTACCCTCCATTACTTTCCCTTGTCCTCCTTCCACTGATTTCTTTTCCCATCTAATTTCATGACTTAATTTTTTACTTTTTGTGACCCAGTGATTCATTAGGATTGTTTATAGGAGCATGGGTGCCTTCCCCATCAACGATTGGCTGGGAGTAAATCCTCAGAAAAGAGTGAGGTCCTGTGAGCCCCTCCTCCTTCTCTGAAAGGATTTTGAGAAACCTAACCTTGTGTAGGTAACTGCAGCTGCTGTGGGTTCAAGAGTGCAGCAGTCGTGGCATGGGCAGAAGTCAGCATTCCCTACCTTTCTCCAGCTCTTACATTCTTTCTGCCCCGTCTTCTGCAGTATTCCCTGAGCCTCAGCTGGGCTGATGTTACATGCGTCCCTTTTATGCCTGAGCACTCTTTTGACCACTTACGAGACTCTGAGTCACTGCTGACCCCTGCAGAACAGTGCTTCTCTGACCAAAGCTGTCAGCACCTCTGATCTATGTACCTAAATTTAGTTATTTAGAAGATACTTTGATGAACACCTCATGTCTGTTTAATTAAAAAATAAATAAATAAAAATATAGTAGCTATCCTACTAGGGCTTTGGACTTCCCCAGCCATGAGCTTTGGACCATGGTTTACAGTGCCACCATACACATCTTTTTTTTTTTTTTTTTCCTTAGCCCAGGCTGACCTGGAATTCTCTATGTAGTCTCAGGCTGTGATTCTCCTATCTCTGCCTACCAAGAGCTAGGATTAAAGACGTACTCCACCACGCTTGACCCACCTCATTTTTTAGTAAGAATCTTTCATTTATCTGGAGCTTACTGATGAGACTACACTTGTACCCAGATTTGGTTTCCCAGTACCCACATGAAGCCAAATGTACAAGGTGGTGTGTGCATCTGGAGTTCCTTTGCAGTGGCTGGAGGCCCTGGCACACCCATTCTTTCTCTTTCCCTCTCTCTCCCTCTTTCTCTCTCATATAAATAAAATATATTTTTTTAGAAAAGAAAGAAAGAAAATACAAGAATACAAAGTCTTATCCCTGTCCTGAGAGAGGAGTTTGGACTTGGGCAAATAACTTACACATCGTCTGTGTCCTTATTGTTAAAAGTGAGGTTGATATGACTTGTCTTAATCATAGATTTGCTGGTAAGAATGAAGTAAGCATTTAAAAATGCTTATAAATATGCAAATTGTAGTTGGAGAAATTGCTCAGCAATTAAGGCACTTGCCTGCAAGGTGTAAGGACCCATGTTCGATTCCCCACTACCTACATAAAGCCAGCTAGCCAAGGTGGTACATGCATCTGGAGTTTGTTTGCAGTGGTCAGAGGCCTTAGTGTGCCCATTCTCTCTCTCTCTCTCTCAAATAATAAAAATGCAAATTGTTTAAAATACATTATTAGCAGTTTCAAAAACTATCAAGTGAACTTTTTTTTTTTTTTTTTTGGTTTGGTTTGAGATAGAGTCATACTTTAGACCAGCCTGATTTGAAGCTCACTCTGTAGCCCGAGGAGCTCTTGACCTCATGCTGGTCCTCCTACCTCAGCCTATGAGTGCTGAGATTCTAGGCATAAGCCACAACACCCGGCTCAAATAGAAATTTTTAAAAACTCGATTTAAATCTCATTTTGACTATCTGCATATTTAGCCTTGGGTAGAAGGTTGACTATTTGCTGGTGAGATCAGTGTGCTTTTAAGTAAAAGGTTATTGGTTTAATTCAGACTTTGTAGTCAATTTGGGCCAAGAGGCTGGGAAGGTGGCTCAGCCATTAAAGGTGCTTGCTTGCAAAGCTTCTAGAAACAGGTTCAGTTCCGAAGACTCCTATGTACACTGGATGCAAAAAGTAGTGCAAGTGTCTGGCATTATTTGCAGTCTATGCCCCTCCACCCGGGCAAGTACATACATACATAAATAAGCCAAATGCATTTGGCACGTTAGAAAAGTTTATATTTTTTAAAAATATATTTTATTTATTTATTTATTTGAGAGAGAGAAAGAATGGGCATGCCAGGGCCTCCAGTCACTGCAAACAAAGCCCAGATGCTTGCGTCCCCGTGTGCATCTGGCTTACGTGGGTCCTAAAGAGTCAAACCGGAAAAAAAAAAGTCAAACCAGGATCCTTTGGCTTTGAGGCAAATGCCTTAACTGCCAAGCCATCTCTCCAGCCCCCTTTTTATTTTTATTTTTTATTTATCTTTCTTCGGTGTTTTCTTTATTTTTATTATCTATTTATTTGACAGAGAAAGAGGGAGAGAGAGAGAAAGAGACTGGGCATGCCAGGGCCTCCAGCCACTGCAAACAAACTCCAGATGCTTGCGCCCACTTGTGCACCTGGCTAACGTGGGCCCTAGGGAATTGAACCTGGGTCCTTTGGCTTTGCAGGCAAACAACCACCACACACCTTAACCATTAAGCCATCTCTACAGCCCAGCCTCCTTTTTAAACTTTATATAGATTTCTTTTTTTTTTTTTTTGAGAAAAAGAGGCAGGTGGGGAGAGAGAATGAGTGCACCAGGGCCTTCCGTCACTGTAAACAAACTTCAGATGCATGTGTCACCTTATGCATCTGGCTTACATGGGTCCTAGTGAGTCAAACCTGGATCCTTAGTCTTCACAGACAAACGCCTTAACCATTAAGCCATTTCTCCAGCCCTTTTAAAAACTTTTCTTTGGTTGTTTTTTCAAGGTAGGGTCTCACCGTAGCCCAGCCTGACCTGAAACTCATTCTCTAGTCCCAGGCTAGCCTCAAAGTCATGGTGATCCTCTTACTTCTGCCTTCTGAGTGCTGGGATCAAAGGTGTGTGCCATAATGCCTGGCTTTTTGTTTTTGTTTTTCAAAGTAGGGTCTTGCTCTAACCCCGGCTGACCTGGAATCCACTATGTAGTCTGAGGCTAGCCTCAAACTCATGGCGATCGTCCCACCTCTTCCAGGTGCTAGCATTAAAGGTGTGCACCACCATGCCCAGCTTTTTAAAAATATATTATGTAGCCGGGCATGGTGGTACATGCCTTTAATCCCAGCACTTGGGAGGCAAAGGTAGGAGGATCACCATGAGTTCAAGGCCACCCTGAGACTCTGTAGTGAATTCCAGGTCAGCCTGGGCTAGAGTGAGACCCTACCTCAAAAAACCAAAATAAATAAACAAAAAGTATATTATGTAACAAATTGTAAGCAGAGAGATATAGACAAAGAGAGAGAAAATGGGCATACCAAGGCCTCCAGCCACTGCAAACGAACTCCAGATGCATGCACCACCTTGTGCATTTGGCTTTATGTGGGCACTGGGAAATCA
Source organism: Jaculus jaculus (assembly GCF_020740685.1). Lineage (NCBI taxonomy): Eukaryota > Metazoa > Chordata > Mammalia > Rodentia > Dipodidae > Jaculus > Jaculus jaculus. The sequence goes on along the minus strand of NC_059102.1, from coordinate 19,328,237 downwards.
AACCTGGATCCTTAGGGTCTGAAGGCAAGAAGAGCCTTAACCACTGAGTCATCCCTCCAGCCTGTTTTTTTTTTTTAAAACTTTTTACTGACTGTTTTCAATAAGTATACAAAATAAGCCATGATAATTCCCACCCACCACCCCCCAATTCACCAATTCCAAATCCACCATCCATTGAATCCTTTCTTCTTTTTAATCAGTCTCTCTTAGATTTTGAAGTCTATTTTATTTTTCCTCCTATTATGAAGGTCTTGTGTAGGTAGTATTAGGCATTGAGAGATCATGAATGTCAAGGCCATTTTATATCTGGGTGACAGCATCGTAAGCATTTGTACCCTTTCTTTGGCTCTTACATTCTTTTTGCCACCTCTTCCACAATGGACCCTGGGTCTTGGAGGGCGTGGTCACCGCCACCTGTAAAGAGAAGCTTCTCTAACCAAAAGTGGGAGTAGCATTAATATAGGGGTGTAAACCTGTGAAAATGCTTGGTGGGCATAATATAATGTATGCATTCAGCCAGACAACAGTAGTTGTTACTCTTCTAGGGCTTATGAACTCCTCAGCTATAGATTTTTGACTAGGCTTCAATTACCAGGTATATATTACCTCCTGTGGAGCAGGCCTCCAGTCCAGTTAGAAAGCAAATGGTTTCCCTCATAACAGACATGACACTATTGCACCAGTTGATACATTTGGCCTGGCTAGCCAGTCTTAAGGCTTGCAGGGTCCACTGCTATTTCACACCATTCTTGACTTCTTTCTTCTAAGAGGCTGCACTGTTCTTTCCAGCTAAGCTGCAGCCTGATTTCTCGGTAACTTGCAGCCCAAGTGTTGGAGTCTTCAGCAGTAGGGCCTTATCATCTAGCTAGGTTGGCAACCAATAGCCTTAGCAATGGCCTGTAATGTTCTGGGTCATAAGGGACCTCCCTGTAGAAATTTATTTTCATTTTTACAATATTAAGAAATAATGTGAAGGTGGGCGTGGTGGCGCATGCCTTTAATCCCAGCACTCAGAAGGCAGAGGTAGGAGGATCGCCGTGAGTGCGAGGCCACCCTGAGACTCCATAGTGAATTCCAGGTCAGCCTGGGCCAGAAGTGAGACCCTACTTCAAAAAAAAAAGAAAGAAAGAAAGAATGTGTGCTGGGAATATAGTTAGCAGAAAATCTCTTGACTAGGTTGTACAAGAATCTGGGTTTAGTCCCAGTGCCATAATCAAAATGAAGAATTACTGTCAGCTTTAAATGACCTGGATTCCTGTTAAAAGTTGCAGAACAGTCAGGCATGATGGCTCACGCCTTTAATCCCAGCACTTGAGAGGCACAGGTAGGAGGATCACTGAATTTGAGGCCAGCCTGAGACTCCATAGTGAATTCCAGGTCAGCCTGCGCTAGAGTGAGACCCTACCTCAAAAAAAGACAAAAAACAAACAAACAAAAAATAACAGACAAACAAAAAAGTTGCAAAACAAAGTAATACCACGTTCAGAAATGTAAACATAGGCGTCAGGTTGAAAGGCAGACTGTGTTGACCTCTGACTAAGCACTTTCCCACTACACTGCATCGCTAGCCCTAAAGATCGTAACTACCTGAAATGAAGGATCACTGGAGTTCTAGATTTGTTATAGCTTAAATTATTTTGTTCACATTTTTACCAAGTGCACTTTAAAAATGGATTTCTGTGATTGGTTCTTTTATATCTGAAATATAGTTTAATGAGAATTCATTGTTTATTATGAGTTGAGTCTTGAAGAAAGCTATATTCTATTGCAGATATTATTAGGTAGCAGAATGTATTTTTTAAAACATGACTTTATTTATTTATTTGAAAGTGAATATGGGCCTTGCCACTGAAAATGAGCTCCAGACATGCACCACTTTGTGTATCCAGCGTTATGTGGGTACTGGGGATTTGAACCCAGGCCAGTGGGTTTTGCAAGCAATTGCCTTGCCACACTCAGCCCCGAAGACTATATTCTTAAGTCCTTCTTTAATGGGAATCCAAATTTCCTTTCATTTGTCTTGTTTAAGGCTAGGTTTTGAAATAGAGTGAGTCAGAAGTAGTTTTTCTTTCAGAAAAAATCATGCTTATGAGTCTTATGGAAAGAAAAATGACTGGTAGAGGATTTGGATCCCAGGAGTTGAGTTTTTAATAGTATAACATATATATATATATATATATATATATATATATATATATATATATATATATATAACATATATATGGTCATCAGCATGCCTGATAGCTTCTGGCATGTGCCCAAATGTTCTCCTTTGAGTTCCAGAGACTCACTGGTAATTGTTGGTTATGGTCAAGGGCTTGAAAGTGGCTGAGAATCAAGCCCGCAGATCCCATGCTCAGATGAGCTTGGTCCTGAGTCCCCTTTCCCTTCCCGGCTGCCTTGGCTGCTTAGAAGAAAAGAGGAAGGGGTGAGAGGCTTCTGATGGAAGAATCAGGAAGTAACACAGCTCTTCTCATACAGCTCACCTCCCCCTCGCCCTCCACTGACAAGCTCCACAGGGCACTGCCAAGCCGCTTGCTGTGATGCGCAGAGAACGAGACTCAAGGAGAGTGTGGTGGGACTTACAGAAAGTACTCAAGGAACTGTACACAAACCCTGAAATTAGGCTACTGTGTTAAAGAGATAAAGCACCTTCACTTTCTTAGGACTTCAGTGCAATGTCCTCTGTGGTTGGTAGTTGATATCCTATCTGACACATTGGTGGTTTATTCTTTTTTTTTTTTTTTTTTTTGGTCTTTCAAGGTAGAATCTCAGTCTAGCCCAGGCAGACCTGAAATTCACTATGTAGTCTCAGGGTGGCCTCAAACTCACAGTGATCCTCCTACTTCTGCCTCTCAAGTGCTGGCATTAAAGGCGTGCGCCACCACGCCCAGCTTACATGGGAGGGTTTTGATGACCTGTGGTACTGTGTCATTAAGCAGATCAACCTACCTAAAACACCTGCTGGGTGTGGTGGCGCACACGTTTAATCTCAGCATTTGAGAGGCAGAGGTAGGATTGCTGTGAATTCAAGGCCACCCTGAGAGTATATAGTGAATTCCAAGTCAGCCTGGGCTAGAGTGAGACCTGGAAAAGAAAAAACAAACAAAAAAACACCTCCTTCCATATCAATCTGTCTCTTCCGTGCCTGTCTTTCTGTTGTTTTATAGGTTTAAAGGCGCTGTGACTTCAGTGGTTAGAGCCAGTTTAGTGTGGGTATTCTCCTCCAGAGGGGTGTGTGCTGAAAGCTGGATGGTGTTCTTTCTTTCTTGGGGAGCCATGCTGACACAGTCGGCGAAGCACGCAATGTCCGTTGTAACACGTGGCTCCTTCTTTTCTTCTTTCTGCTCAGCCTTACGATGTGAATCTGCAGGTGACCTCGGTGTTATCCAGACTGTCCCTCTTCCCCCACCCACACATCCATGAGTACCTTCTGGATCCCTACGTGAACCTGGCCTCTGGCTGCAGATCCCTCTTCTCCGTGACTGTCAGGGTGAGTCCTGCTCTGCCCGTAGACAAGCCTGTCCAGTTTGCATCCTCCTGTCATCGTGGGCCCGTAGCATCGCGCCACGAAGGGTTTCGCTTGATGATAACTGGTTCTGAACTATTACAGAATTGAGGGAATTGTCCTTTCAAATAATATTACAGCTTTTGTGTTTTGAAGAATAGCTAGGAGACTAAGATAGAAAGGCAACTTTCTTTAAGAATCCCCATGTAGTTTCCTCGGGAACTGAGGTCCTTGCTTCTGATGCAGGTTGTTGGAGACCTTATGATTCGAATTCAGCGAATTCAAGACTTCACTCCCAAACTTCTGCTTGTCAGAAAGCGACTACTTGGTTTGGAACCCGAAGGCCCTATGTGAGTCAGTGTTTTATATATTTTTATCAAAATACCATCAAGCTCAATGATCTGCTGTTCTCTTGATATGTTGTCTGCTTTTTCCAGCATCGACCACATCACGTTGCTAGAGGGAGTGATCGTGTTAGAAGAGTTCTGTAAGGAGCTGGCTGCAATTGCATTTGTGAAGTACCATGCTTCCTCCACTCCGTGAAGAGCTTCTTCCAAGTCCTGGGTGACCCATACTGTTGTGTCCATTTCATCTGCAAGGACTCATTGCCACCCAGCCATTGGAGGACACAAAGCCCTTTAAATGAAGCATTGCTGTAAACTGGACAGAGCCACTAAGAACCCATTGAGTGGACACTTGTGGTCACATGCGGCATAATGTTTTCCTTGGCTTTATCATAAGGGTTCTCTGTATAAAATTGCACATTGTTGGCCAGGATACAATCAGAGGAACTTCAGGAAGTAAGCATTTCTAATGACTGGGGAAAGCTGCAAAATTTCTGGTGTCATGACTGATGATTTTCTGTTATCTTAATATCCTTTCTGGCTGCAAGGCATCTTGACATTCTCTGGGACTCAAACGCTTGTATTCTTTTGAATTAATAAGTAGCAGTAAAAGAAAAAATTCACTAATTTTATAACTTTTTAAGGTTAAGAGTCTGGTGAAACAAAATCTTTAGAAAAACTATAAATGAGAAAAAATACAATTCAAGAACCATCCAGTGAATTCCATGGAAGAGAAAAACATAGAGTAGCACTAGCTTTCTTCAGCCTTTCTAAGAATAACAATTTAACATGGTAAAGAAATTCTTGATTAATATATATTTTTAAAGAAATGCTCCTTCACTTCTTTGTGCCCACAGCCATGTCAGCGATTAATTTTCACGTGTGGGTCCCACTTTATTTAAACTGTCATTTTGCAACAGCATTGAATTTGTGCTCATCATTAATAGCATTTGCAAAAATAGTATTTTTCTAAGCTAGCTAATGTACTGGGTTGAGAACTTTCCCCCTCTCACACCTCTCTGAAAATTGCTTTATGGAATTGCTTTATAATTAATTTTCTTACTGAAGTGCATGGTAGAGTCGGCAACTGACTGACTGATAACCCGTAGGCAGCAATCAATGCCAATGGCCTCTTAATGTTTACATTTTTTTCATTTTGTTCAGTCTTTTGTCTTAAATGATCTAAGAAAATTTTAAAGTCTTTTAAATGTGCTGTTTACATGTTACAGGATTTGCGGGGACTGGGTGTGGTGAGTGTGTGCAGTGTAGGCGTGTGTAGGTGGCCCACGCTTGGTGCACAGTGTGGTGTGTGTGAATCGCAGCCCTGTTTGTTTGTGTCTTTCCAGCCGTTCTCTAAGTGACACTTGTCACTCAAATATTGCTTTTAAGATAATTTCTCTGTTCTTGTTGAGTTGTTAAAGCAGCAGCACTTTTCCTCTCCATCTTCCCGTCGTGCTACTTAGGGAGAGACTGTCACACGTCCCAGCCGGGGAGGAGCTGCCTCTGCCCTCCTGAGAAGCCGCTTCATGTGGCCTGTGCTTGTTAGTGTGCTCAGCGTCTCTCTGCTCATTTTGTTGTACTCGTGTTTCTGATTTATAGTTAGTTTTTTCTATTTATTAAGAACAAAATAAGTCTCACCTAGAATACTCATGATTGTTAAAACAACAAAACATTTCTAATGCAATGCAAGGCTCTCTTAGCGTTTTCTAGGAACTTTTAAGTGAAATAAGGAAGCAGACATGGGAGATTGCTTCCTCATGCATGATTTTCTTGCAGGAATTTTTAGTGATGAGACATCATTCGTTACACTGCGTTTAGCGGCCAGCGTATTGCAGGAGCACGACACCACCTCCATTGTGGATGAAGCTGTGCATTACTGTGTTGTAGGACTGTGTGAAACAAGGCATTAAGAGATATTAGACACTTCTTAAGGTCTTCATTGTGCTCAGTAGGTATAGCAATGATGTTACCTCTCAAACCAAATACTCTTTATCCTTGATTTCACAACAGGACCTTATTGCTAATCCGTGAAGCTCAGGAAAGCTTCAACACTTGTACCTGTTTGTGTGTGTATGTGCCACTTCTGAAGATACCCTTTTCTTAAGTTACCGACTTATGTGCAAATCAGATAGAATTTAACTTTATTTTCTTTTAACTTTCTCTCTCTGACATATTTCTCTCAGACTTAGAACCAGCACAAGTCCTCACAGTAAGTTGGATTTGGTAATGAAACAGTATCTATGCCATATCGCTCAGAAGTTGAATATCTCCTTTGCTGTTTCCCCTCGCCATGTGAGGTAGAAAGAACCCTTAACACAAAGTCCAAGCTGAATTTCTTCCTTGCTTCCCGTTTGTGTAAATAGGGAGTAGATGCACATTTTCAGTGTCTATCATAATAGTGCGAGGTTATTTGTAGCAATGTGTCATTCTTTACTTGCTAGCACTCTGATTTGTTTCAGCCAATTTTGTCTGTAGTACTCACATTATAATTGTAATGTTATAAAATATATATGTTTGTGCAATATGTAAGCTATGAGTGGATCCATAGCCTTTTGATTTAATTGTACATTATTGTGTGTGTACATGTGTATATATTTATGTATATATGGACCAAAATCCTTAGCTTGCTTACACTATTGCTAGGGTAAAGATTGTTACACTTAATTTTATGGGGCACAAATTATGGAATTACTTCATACACTAATGGTAACAGTTTTGTAAATCATTGCACTACTATATAATTACCATTTAGTTATGAAGTTTATAGGTATTGACAGAAGAAGTACATTGAAGTGCTAAAGCCACAAATTATGGTAATTACATTTTGGGTTGTACAGTAAATCAAAATATGCATGTCATCGTGACACTTGCTATGTTAAAACATGATAGATAATCAGACTTCTGGGCCCTGTAAAATAGTGTTACTGTAATACTCTGTTGGCCGCCTGCCTTGTTTACATTAAACAGGATATTTGGTAAACTTTTCTATGAACATGTGTAGGTTACTGACAGTGTTACCAAGGTCTGGAATTCCTGGACCGTTCTTCAGGGGTGACTGTGTGCCACCCACTCTTCAAAGGAGCTGGTGACCAAGTTCGGCTTCTTATGCTAACAATGCATGCAGGACTAAGAGGGAAATCAAGAAAATAAACCTGTAATTTAAACAAAACATTGTCTTACATTTTTGTAAAATACTGGTAGGAAATATTTTATCCACTGCTAAATGTTAAACAATGATCCTTGACTGTTTCTCACCCCTAACACAGAAGTGTGGGCGCTAAAGTCAGGGAGCCACTTCAGTTTTAATTCTAGGGAGAAATGAAAGCACCGTGTGTTAGTACTTGTGGAAGAGAACTGAAAAATCTCCCCTGGGAAATCTTACCTGTATCCCCCCATTCCCTCCTTAGCAACTGTGTTCTTAAAGAAGAGAGATTTATGCAAATCTTAGAGAAACAATCATCCTAAACATTATTTCTTAATTTTTTTTTTGAGGGGGGAAGTTTCAAGGTAGGGTCTCACTCTAGTTCAGGCTGACCTGGAGTTCACTTTGTAGTCTCAGAGTGGCCTCAAACTCACTGCAATCCTCCTACCTCTGCCTCCCGAGTGCTATATTTCTTAATATTTTCCCAACATTGCAAAAGCCTTTCTCTGTAGCTGGTGTTTCCAACAATGAGTTATTTCATTTGCCCAAGTCCCTTATTTATTCATTTGTATATTTATTTTGAGAGAACGGCACAGTAGGCCCTCTTGTCATGGCAAATGAATAACCACCAGACACTTGCACTTTGTGCGTCTTGGTTTTACGTGGGCACTAGGAAATCAAACCTGAGCCATTAGGCTGTGCAAGCAAGTGCATTTAACCACTGAGCCATCTTTCTAGCCCTAACCCAAGTCCCTTAATTGGAAACTGAAAACAAGAAACAACTTACGCAGAGCACAACCATAAAGGGTCTGGCTGTTTGTTAATCACAACCACCCAAAGAGTCTTTTTAGTCACTATGACTTTAAGTAGCTTTAGAAGAAAATGAAAGACGTAGGAAGTTGAGAAGACTGAGGCATCCAAACCCTGGTCCAAACTGCTATTGAATATCCTGCAGTGTTGTGTCTGGAAGATAGCATTAGGAATCCCAGGGGAGAGCCGGGCATGGCGGCACACGCCTTTAATCCCAGCACTCAGGAGGCAGAGGTAGGAGGATCACTGAGTTCGAGGCCACCCTGAGACTACATAGTGAATTCCAGGTCAGCCTGGGCTAGAGGGAAACCCTACCTTGAACATTCTCCCACCCACCCCCAAAAAAGAAATCGCAGGGGGATTGAAAGAATTCACATGAATCCGTGAAAGCTGCAGTTTTACCCGGGGAAGCTGTAGCTCTTTCCTTAAAGCCAGAAGAAAGCAGCAGAGCCCCTGCGCACTGGTTTCTGCCACGCTGAAGGATCCATAGACATGGAAGATGTTCCCACTGGTCTTTGGCCAACTAAAAAAAGAGTCATGCCATGGGCCACCGTAATTACAGAAATGCATTTTTTTTATTTTTATTTTTTGACAATCAATGATTTTAGTTTAATATTGACAACCACTCCATACCATAGAAATTTTTCTTAACATAAAACAATTTTATATTTTACCTATGACTTAAATTTGATAAAGCTTAAGTAAGTTACTGCAACGTATTTTATCCAACAGGAACATAAAGGTTATAGTGACTGAAATTAAATCACTTAAGCATCCCAGAAATGCATTTTTTAGAGGGATTTATTTTTTTTCCTGAGATAGGTTTTCACTCTAGCCCAGGCTGACTTGGTATTCACTATGTAGTCTCAGGGTGGCCTTGAACTCACGGCGATCCTCCTACCTCTGCCTCCCAAGTGCTGGGATTAAAGATGTGTGCCACCACACCCGGCAGAAGGATTTTCTTTTTTTTTTTTTTTTATCTTTTTTTTTTTTTTGCTGCTGCAAATAAACACTAGATGCATGCATCACTTTTTTTTTTTAATTTTTTTTTGTTCATTTTTTTTTATTTATTTATTTGAGAGCGACAGACAGAGAGAGAAAGACAAATAGAGGGAGAGAGAGAGAATGGGCGCGCCAGGGCTTCCAGCCACTGCAAACGAACTCCAGACACGTGCGCCCCTTTGTGCATCTGGCTAACATGGGACCTGGGGAACCGAGCCTCGAACCGGGGTCCTTAGGCTTCACAGGCAAGTGCTTAACCGCTAAGCCATCTCTCCAGCCCAAGGATTTTTTTTTTAAAGATTATTTATTTATTTATTTATTAGAGGAAGAGAGAAAGTGAGAATGGGTGTGCCAGGGCCTCTAGCTACCACAAACTCCAGATGCGTACATCACCATGTGTATCTGGCTTACATGGGACCTGGAGAATCAACCCAGAAGGATGCTTTTTTTTTTTTTTTTTTTTTTTTCCCGAGGTAGGGTCGTGCTCTAGCCCAGGCTGACCTGGAATTCACTATGGAGTCTCAGGGTGGCCTCGAACTCATGGTGATCCTCCTACCTCTGCCTCCCGAGTGCTGGGATTAAAGGTATGCTCCACCACGCCCTGCAAGAAGGATGCTTTTTAAACTTCATTTGATATGTGCCTCACTCTCCATTTCAGGGAGACCTATCTCAGTTAAAAAAAAAAAAAATAGGGGCTGGAGAGATTGCTTAGTGGTTAAGGCATCTGCCTGCAAAGCCAAAGGATCCCAGTTCAATTCTCCAGGACCCATGTGTGGTGGTTTGATTCAGGTGTCCCCCATAAACTTAGGTGTTCTGAATGCTAGGTTCCCAGGTGATGGAGATTTGGGAATTAATGCCTCCTGGAGGGAGTGTATTGTTGGGGGTGGGCTTATGGGCTTTATAGCCAGTTTCCCCATGCCAGTGTTTGGCACACCCTTCTGTTGCTGTGGTCTATCTTATGTTGGCTAGGGGGTGATGTCCACCCTCTGCTCATGCCATTGTTTCCCCTGCCATCGTGGAGCTTCCCCTCGAGCCTGTAAGCCAAAATAAACGTCTTTTTCCCAGAAGCTGCTCTTGGTTGGGTGATTTCTATCAGCAATGCGAACCGGACTGCAACACCATGTAAGCCAGATGCACGAGGGGGCGCATGCATCTGGAGTTTGTTTGCAGTGGCTGGAGGCCCCGGCATGCCCATTGTCTGTCTCAAATAAATAAAATATTTTTTAAAATATTTTTTGTTCATTTTTTATTTATTTATTTGAGAGCAACAGACACAGGGAGAAAGACAGATAGAGGGAGGGAGAGAGAATGGGCGTGCCAGGGCTTCCAGCCTCTGCAAAGGAACTCCAGATGCATGTGCCCCCTTGTGCATCTGGCTAACGTGGGACCTGGGGAACCGAGCCTTGAACCGGGGTCCTTAAGCTTCACAGGCAAGTGCTTAACCGCTAAGCCATCTCTCCAGCCCATAAATAAAATATTTTTTTAAAAAGTTTTTTTAGAAAGGAGAGAGAAAAAAAATGGCCTCACCAGGACCTCTGCAAACAAACTCCAAACACATGTGCCACCTTATGCATCTGGCTTACGTGGGTTCTGGGGAATTGAACCAGCTTTGTATGCAAGTGCCTTAACTGTTAAACCATCTCTCCAGCTCCCTATATTCATATTTTTTAATTGAATCTTGCCCACTCTAGGCAAGCACTCTACCACTGAGTTGGAGCTTCAGTCCTCTCTTTAAGACATGGTCTTACAACTAGACTGACCTCGAGTTCACTATGTAGCCCAGGTAGTCCTTGAACTTATGATTCTATTGTCCCGGCCTGAGTAACTGAGATTATAGGTCTGTTCCAACAGGCTGGGCTTCTAAGCCAGTTTTATGCATGTAGTGGGCATTAGCGGTTATATCATTCCTGAAAATGTACCAGAAACAAAAAAAAACATCTATTTCATGTGAGAATTTTACTTACCCAAAAATATTGAGACCTTTTCTATGAACCAATTCTTAAGGAACTGGGAAACCAAGGGGAAGCTGTTTCCGTCCTCAAGAAGTCACAGCCCTGGTGGCAGTTCAGCATGTTTGCACAAATAAATTACAATCCATTGTGTGGCAAGTACTGTTAACAGCAACTGTGTAAATCGTGTGAGCACTGGAGGAATCCATGGTGTTACAGTGTGCAAAAGGGAAAATCTGAGGCTCAATGATATCAGTGTTCTGCACACACACTGTGTGGGGGGTCGCAGGGGCTCCAACGCAGGGCCTCACGGGCTAGGCAGGTTCTTTACCAGTGAGCCATGTCCCTAGCCTTATTTCATACATATTCTTTCTGAGATTAGTTTCTTTTGAGATATACTGACTAGTTTGAGAAATCACGGCTATATTAAAGCCAACTGAGCAGGAAATGAAATTGCTCTCTACCCTGTTCTGTTTTCCAGGCTAAAGTGAGATTGGTGTGAACAACCAGCCTAGAGGAATTGTGCTTTGGAGCATCGGTTTTTGTCTGTTGATAAGTAATAATTAATTATTCTACGTGACCTCTTTCTGGAACTGCTACAGAGAGAGAAGGCAAATAGTGAATTACAATAGTAAAACCAAAAGATTTAATTAGACTTTAAGGGAAAAAAAAGAAACAAAAAGAAAAGCAGCCTAGCATAGCTCTGCATGCTTGTAATCTCAGCACTCAAGAAGCCATGGCCGGGGGGATGGCGAGTTCAAGGCCTCCCTGTGGTACATAGAGCCTATCTGTAGAGACCAAGTGCTAGGGATAGAACATTGTTCTCACCTGGCTTTGGGTACAGAATGGCCACATATTCAATTGAGAGAGAGAACCTGAGGGTGCTGGTGGAGAGAGGACAGCTGAATTCAGAGGCCACATGCTGGGTAAGTGTGGACAGGTGGGCTGAGAAAACCTCCCACGGTCCCTGGTCCCACCCTACCAGGCCTGGACACCTACCTGCCAGCAAATAAGATGATGACTTCAGTCCCCTTCATGATCCCCTTCAGGGCATTTCCCGACCTCCCGCTGAGTCTAAGAAGTGAAAGGGGAATTCAGTGTGCCCAGCGATTTCATGCTATGACTCCTTACCCTTCCCTTTCCTAAGATTAGTCAGTGTATCTAGTAACTGACAGTCTCCATACTCACACGCGCGCATGCACGCACACACAAAGACATGACGGTTGGGGGAGAGGACACCCTCTGATTTTGTAGAAAACAAAACAAAACATTTATTTGTAAGCATAGAGAGGAGAGATAGGATGGGCCTGCCAGGGCCTCCAGCTGCTGCAAATGAATTCCAGATGCATGTGCCACTTTGTGCAGCTGGCTTTTGTGGGTGCTGAGGAATTGAACCTGGGTTGATAGATTTGAGGCAAGTGCCTTAACTGCTGAGCCATTTCCCCAGCCCACCCTTTGTGTTTTGTAGTGGTTAGTTCATCATGGTACCTGTGTCTTGATGTGCAATGCATTTGTTTACATAATGTGGTGGTTTGATTCAGGTGTCCCCCATAAACTTAGGTGTTCTGAATGCTAGGTTCCCGGCTGATGGAGATTTGGGAATTAACGCCTGCTGGAGGCAGTGTATTGTTGGGGGTAGGCTTATGGGTATTATAGCCAGTTTCCCCTTGCCAGTGTTTGGCATGAACACTCTCCTATTCATTTGATCCAATCAGCATAATGTCATCGATACAGTGGACCAACGTGACACCTTGTGGAAGGGACAGGAGATCAAGATCCTTGAAACCTAAGCTGTGACACAGGGCTGGAGAGTTAATATAACCTTGAGGTAAAACAGTAAAGGTGTACTGCTGACCAGCTGAAGGCTAATTGCTTCTGGTGGTCCTTATGGACAGGTATGGAGAAGAAAGCATTCACAAGATCAATAGCTTCATGCTGGGAACCAGGAGATGTGTTAATTTGCTCAAGTAAAGAAACCACATCTGGTACAGCAGCTGCAATTACAGTCACCACCTGATAAAGTTTCTGATAATCCACTGTCATTCTCCAGGATCCGTCTGTCTTCTGAACAGGCCAAAAAGGAAAGTTAAAAGGAGAACCACCACCCCTGCATCCTTGAAGTCCTTTATGGTGGCATTAATTTCTGTAATTGCTCCAGGAATGTGGTACTGTTTGTTTTTTTTTTTTTTTTCATTTTAAAAAAAGTTATTTACTTATTTGCAAGCAGAGAGAGATAGAACAGAGACAGACAGAGAGAATGGGCACACCAGGGCCTCCAGCCACTGGAAATAAATTCCAGATGCATGCACCACTTTGTGCATCTGTTTTTTTTTTTTTTAATTTTTATTAGCATTTTCCATGATTATAAAAAAATATCCTGTGGTAATTCCCTCCCTCCCTCCCCCCCCCCCCACTTTCCCCTTTGAATGTGGTACTGTTTTTGATTGACTATTTCCCCTGGTGGTGGGAGCCTCAATGGCTTCCATTTGGCCTTTCCAACTATTATAGCCCTCACTCCACAAGCCAGGAAACCAGTGTGGACTGTAATTGCCATATTTCTGTCCTACCTTGATAGGGAGTGTTTGTACATATCTACACCAATAGTAAGATTGTATCACTAGCTAACAATATTGGAACTATTGTATCACAGACTAAGTACTCCTCAAGGAACCTTGCTTTGTGTTGGGGGAAGATTTTGCCTTTCCGGTCGTATGTGGGATAGTTAAACCATGTTAGGCGGAATTATGAGCTTGTTACTGTTTTCATTTGGAAATTAAGTATGATATAAGGAGATATGGTTTGGTATCAAGTTGACAAGGGGTGGACTTGTGATGGTCAAGGTGTTGCCAACTTGATCTGTTTAGTAATCCACAGGAATCCCTTTCAGGTGGGGTCTTGGAGGTTGCTTCCAGGAAGGAGGAAGGAAGAAGCCCTTCCCCAGAGCAGGTGGTCCCTCTCAGAGGGGGACTTCATATAAGGAAGCTCTGGGTGAAAAGAGCCCCTTCCTTCTTCCCTTGCTGGCTTGCAGCGTGGACTGAAGAAGACCCACGTGGATGGAAACCCAGCAGCTCCTTAGGAAGCCTCCAGGCCTTCAGTGTTGGATCGGGACTGCTGAGGCATCCGGCCACTTGCTCTGAGCAGGTACCGGGTTCCTTGATTCTTGGGCCTGCAACTGCTATTGGACTACCTCCCATGAGCTAACCCAATAAATTCCCTTGTTAATATAATTCATTCTAGCAGTTCTAATCCTCTAGAGAACCCTGACTAATACACATAGTGTCCACGTAATTAATTATTAACAAGACAGATCTCTTGCCAGTGATGTGCTAAAGGTTTCAGGGCCGGAGGATCCAAAGCAGCCACGCTGCATCTATGAGACGGTCCAGGTCGAGGCGGAGAAGTATTAGCAGAATTGCCAGCTTCAAGGGCCACATGCCGTTCAAAAGAGTAAGTAGAATGGCCCGCCTATGGGACCAGGCAAGACTGAGTGGAAAGCATTCCCAAGGCCAGGATGGCCTCCAGCCAGTAATTTATGAGCAGGGAATCATCAGATCAATTTTACTATAATGCACAAAGATGAGATGGCACACAAATCCGCTCTGGTCTGGATAAAGCTGTATTTCAGAGCCCCAAGGATGAGACTCATTTAAATACTAACATGTGAAATGTATTCCTCACGCCGTTCAAAAACAGAACTGCGTGTGGGGCTTTAACTGACTGGACGAGAGTCCCAAACTGCAGCTGCCTACAGGGAAACAAACCTTTAAACATTAAAATATTTCTTTTCTACTTAAGTCTCTTTTTTGAGTGCCCGATGACCTTTAAAGATATAAACATTACCTCAGTAGTCCCCAGGCCTTGCATATCTTGACAATCCTTGGTTTTGTTTTATAAAGGCTTTTGTTTTCCATAAAATGATCCAGTGTGTTACAGATCCAAGTAAAGCTTTCCCTGAAAACGCTGTTGGCCTGAGCATATGAGACACATTGGAATTTGGGTTCAGAACCACATCCTAAAAATAAAAGCTATAAAAGCAAACGTACATAGCAATTTCTGGGTGTTTTTCTTCGGAGTTCGACGTTGAAATAAAAATAATTTTGCACAGCCTGTAATGGTTGGAGTCTTTTCATGCATAGCTTATAATATAATTGATATTCATTGAGTTCGTGGTGTTTCAAAGACGGAGCTGATATACATCTTGCAGAGCTGTGTTGCTCATTATCATTTTTATTTCAGTGGGAAGAAAAGACTGAGGAAGTGTAATTAATTTGACACAGATAACTCTGGGTTGAGCATTTCAATATCAACATCATTTTAAGGTCTTTGCATTATTAAAGGTTCTTTGTCCTCATTTAGACAGCTTGCCAATGCTCTCCGGCTGATACAAGGTCGTTGTCTGCTGCCCTTTTCTTGGTATCTGTGTGTGATCATGAAAGGCAGGATAGAAAATTTTAAAGTAAACTTAGTAAAGAAACAGCTGGTTGCTACAGCTAGGGGACAGCCTGAACTGTATATTCAGAAAGGAGTAAATCAAAAATAGGCTAAAAGATAGGCTGCGAATGGCCCAAGATATGGGTTGGTCGGGTCAACCTAAACTTTATGTCCCGGGAAGGGGAGAAACAAAAATACAGTTTTGAGAAAAACCAAAATAATAAAATAGTTTCCCAAGACAGCCTGACCAAGGACTTAAACTCTGGCTATGCACAAATAAGATATGGAGACATAACTGTACAAGGTTGGCAAATGCCCTTGTGAAACCCCCTCCCCTTTCCCTTCCTTGCTAAAAACCCTATAAAAAGAAACACCCAATAGGGCTAAGGGTCGACTCCTCTGTCTCCTGCATGAGATACGAGTCGACCCCAGAGCTCTGGTTTCCCGAATAAAGCCTCATGCTTTTGCAGCAAGTTGGGTCTCCCGTGTGTCTTTGGGTGCGTGCTATCGCGAGACTTGAGTGAAGGTCTCCCTCTGGGGGGGTCTTTCAATCACTGCTCAACTACCATTGGCCCTTGGAAACAGAAATCCTGCCAGTCTTATTTGGCTAGGTGCAAATACTAAGTTTCTCTTTTGATCCCTGGGTTATTTTTAGAAAAAACTTGCAGGTTTCTTAGACCTTACATGACATTCTTGTAATCTGTGGGCAAACTTGTCAGAGTCTCATCACCCTGGGAGTTGATTTCTACCTCGAAACAATGACTTTCTTCTCTCTCTTCTCTCTCTTCTCTCCCTCTCCCTCTCCCTCTCCCTCTCCCTCTTTCAGAGGAGGGAAAGGGGAAGTGAGATGGCTCCTGCTCTGTAGCCCTGGCTGGCCTGGAACTCACTGTCAAGGCCATGCTGGCCTCAAACTTGCAGCAGTCTTTTTGCCTCAGCCTCTTGATTGCTATGGATGTCAGTGCACCCAAGCCCATGCATTTGATTTAAGGTTACGTTGTGTCTTCCTTTCCTACAGTTATTTCCAGATTTCTGCTCATATAAATTAGCAAGATTTTGCCATTCTTTTTTTTTTTTTTAACATATTTGTACTTATTTATTTGAGAGGGAGAGAAAGAGGGAGAGAGAGAATGGGCAGGCCAGGGCCTCCAGCCACTACAGAGGAACTCCAGACACATGTACCACCTTGTGCACCTGGCGTATGTGGGTCCTAGGGAATCAAACCAAGGTCCTTTTGGCTTTGGAGGCAAGCATCTTAACAGCTAAACCATCTATCCAGCCCACGGTTTTGCCATTCTTGTTGGGTATAAACTAATTCTTCCCAGGCTAGACTCCACACCTCCCCCAACCCTCCAGAGCTGAGCTCTGACTCTAATTAGAAGACTAGAAGCTAAATGTTTCCACTGGCAGAAAGATGCCTTCAGTTCAAGAATTTTAGCTTCATTCATAATTACCCACACATGGCCATTTAAAATCACTCCTACATAATGCACTTTCATATGAGCTTTATGGCTAACCTGAGTACATTTTATATTGTAATTCTGGGACCCATCTTTTTGTGGGAGATTGTCTTCATTAAAGAAATGTGACCATCTCAGAGCTGCCATGGAAACACTCTGGTTTGCTATATTGAATTTGAATGTCACAATTTAAAACTTTGAGTTAGGGGCCAGGACCCACATTAGCCAGATGCACAAAGGGGTGCACATGTCTGGAGTTCATATGCAGTGGCTGGAGGCCCTGGAGTGCCTGTTCTCTCTCTCTTTCTGTCAAAATAAAAATATTTTTAAAAACCCAAAAAATAAAAAATAGAAATAAATAAATAAATAATTAAAATATACATAGTTTTTTTTTTAAAAAAACTTTGAGTTAGTAATTTTCTTACTAAAACTCCCCAGTTGATTGATGCCACCTTACTAATTACTAATATAAACTGGGCAGTAACTCCACCACTTGGGAAATGGGGGATGGGGGTCCAGCATTCATGTGCAGCTTCAGCTGCATAGCAACTTTGAGGTCACATAAGAGAGTTTTAAAAATAAACAAAACAGCTGGGCATGGTGGTACACACCTTTAATCCCAGCACTTGGGAGGCAGAGGTAGGAGGATCGCCACTGTGAGTTCAAGGCCACCCTGAGACTACATAGTGAATTCCAGGTCAGCCTGAGCCAGAGTGAGA
This sequence comes from Jaculus jaculus, assembly GCF_020740685.1. Classification (NCBI taxonomy): domain Eukaryota; kingdom Metazoa; phylum Chordata; class Mammalia; order Rodentia; family Dipodidae; genus Jaculus; species Jaculus jaculus. The sequence continues at coordinate 19,310,875 of NC_059102.1, read as the reverse complement.
CCCTAGCTCAAAAAACCAATAAATAAATAAATAAATAAAACAAAAACTCCATAATTACTAACATAGTTTTAGGTAACCAAGACACGGTGATAACTTACATCTTGTACTTTTCCCTTTTTAACTTGTATCTAATACCATCTCACCAAACACCCACTTCAGGAGTTATTTTATCCCAATCACTCAATATGGTTTATTTCGTTTGTCGACTTGACAGGACCTAGAATCACCTGTGAGGGATTACCGTGACTAGACTCATTAAGGTGGGAAGACCCACTTAAACTGCGGGTAGCACCATCCCATGGGCTGGGGTCCTGGACTGAATAAAGATGAGAGTAAAGGGGGAGAGAGAGAGAGGGAGCTGAGCAGAAGCATTCAACACCCTAGGTCGTCACTGGGGTCGACCACCTGCCTCAAACTCCTGCCACCACACCTTTCTGACCCTGATGGACTACAACCTGGAGCTATAAACTAAAATAAACCCTTCTTCTCCCAAGCTGTGTTTTTGTCAGCTATTTTGTCCTTGCAACGAGAAGGTAACTAAAACAGTCACTATGCTAATTGAACCACTATGCCTCTGCAGGCTATGGAGAACTAGCGCAGCATTTTCCGTTGACAAAGACCTCAACCTAGCATGTAAGGCCCAGCACTTAAATCCATCCCCAAAACCCATCTCTGAGGGACCTTCCCCTGGTACCAAGCATTCTGCTTGAACATGGCTATACATGAGACCTCCATTTCAGATCTGTATAACTTCTGAGGGGGTTGCATACTCATGCCATATTCATATACGGGTCTGGATGAAATTATTCAAGATATAGCATAACATGTGTTGCATTACTAAAATGCACACTCGGTAATTACAGTTGACAAAATCCTGTAATTACTCTGAAGCTACAACAGTTTACTTTGCATTATTTTGTGTGTGTGTGTGTGTGTTAAAATATTAGCTTGGTAATCATAAGCATTTGCATTGAACTCCAATTTTCTCAACCTAGGGTGGCATCGCTCCCTTTTGAAATTACCGAGAGACTCAAACAGTGGAGATGATCTGGGCCTCCCTAAGCCACAGAGGCCCTTGTATATAGATTTTTCTCCTCTTCTGACAGAAATGGTGTGCTTACATCTGTGCAGATGAGAACACAATTACTGTAAAGTAGGAGAACCCACGTCGGCTTTGTAAGTAGTGTTTGCTCTGCAAAGGGCAGCGCGTGCCTTCAGCTGTTCCTGAAAGCTTTCCTGCCTCAGAAGCTCACTTGCATTAAACATGAGAGCCAGATAAGTGCTGTTGCCACAGAGAATTGCAGACAGCGTTTCAGAGCCCAGGGTGAGCTCAGCCGCAAGGGAAGGGACCTTGTGGGGCTAGTGAGGTGGTTTGCATTGGGCAGACTGGAGTCGCTGCGGACTGCTGGGTCTGGATTTGAAGTGCTTTTGTTACTTGAATAATGGCTTCTGAGAGGTGGATGGGGAAGGGAGAGGAAAACCTCCCTCCTCAAAGGAACAAGACACAAAGGGAGAACGTAGGAGATGTAAAGAAAGAAGACCAAGACAAGACTTAGAGGAAAGAAAGGCGCTCCAGGGACAAAGAGGAGCACCAGAGGGAACCCCAGTTCCCAGAATCTCGGCTGACCAGTGCCTCGCTTCCTTCACTCCCACTTTCTGCTTTAGAGCCCGCAACAGCCTTCTGATGGTTTCAGCGCCCTGCTTTTCCTTCCTGGGTTTTTTGGTTTTTTGAGGTAGAGTCTCACTCTAGCCCAGGCTGACCTGGAACTCACTATGGAATCTCAGGGTGTCTTTGAACTCACGGCGATCCTCCTACCTCTGCCTCCCAAGTGCTGGGATTAAAGGCGTGCGCCACCATGTCCAGTCTTAATATAATTTTTTTTCAAGATTTTTTTAACAGCTATAACTTTTTTTTTTTTCAGCTAGGGTCTCACTTTAGCCCAGGCTCACCTGGAACTCTTTCTGTAGTTCTAGGCTGACCTCTAACTCACAGATCCTTCTACCTCTACCTCTCAAGTGCTGGGATTGATTATAGGTGTGTGCCACCATACCTGGCTTAAATATAATTTTGATTGGGTACTTTAAAATATGAACATATTGAAAATTGATCCATTTTTAAAATTTGTTTCTTTGGGCTGGAGAGATGGCTCAGCAGTTAGGGTGCTTGCTTGCAAAGCCTAATGACCCAGGTTAAAGTTCCTGGTACCAGTTGCACAAAGTGGTATACATCTGGAATTTATTTTCAGTGGCCGGAGACCCTGGTGCGTGTTCTCTCTTTCTCTCTCTCTCTCTGCTTGCAAATAAATATTTTTAAAAATATATTTTATTTGAGAGAAAGAGGCAGAGAGAAAAGAATGGCAAGCCAGGACCTCCAGCTACTGTAAACGAACTCCAGACGCATAGGCAGCCCTGTGCATCTGTCTCACCTGGGTGCTGCAGTATTGACCCTGGGTCCTTTGGCTTTGGAGGCAAGCGCCTCAAACTCCAAGCCATCTCTCCAGCCCCACACGTCCTTTTTTTTTTTAATTTTTTTTTGTACATTTTTATTTATTTATTTGAGAGTTTCGGAGACAGAAAGAGGCAGAGAGAGAGAGAGAATGGATGCATCAGGGCTTCCAGCCACTGCAAACAAACTCCAGACGCATGCACCCCCTTGTGCATCTGGCTAACGTGGGTCCTGGAGAATCAAGCCTCAAACCGGGGTCCTTAGGCTTGACAGGCAAGCGCTTAACCGCTAAGCCATCTCTCCAGCCCCACAGGTCCTTTTTTATCTCAGCCCCCCCCCCCCTGACTTTGGCACTAGGCCCCTTAATTAACCATGTGTCTTGTCCTTGGGAATTGCTCATGTGATCAGCCTTCTACCCGGCCCCCAAGAGGACACCGCGGCTCAGGGCGCGCTGCAGCCTGGCTGTGAGGCTCCGGACACCTATTGCTTCCTCCCCAAGCCGACTCTCCTCTGTAAATCTGTAAGTCAGGCATGGGCCATCCACCTCAGAGGGAGTCATGAGTCACCGTAGCCCCTGCTGCTCCCCGGCTTTCCAGGGCTAGGGCTCCTAGGACTCCCACATCATCATGGCTGGGACAGACTCAGCTAACAGTTTGCTGGACAGGCTTTCTTGGTGTTCCCGATGGTCTGTGCGGTTTTCTTTACTGAGACCAGCTCTAAGGTCGGGTCTCAGCAGGGCCAACTGTCTCTGTAGGACATCCCCACTTCCCGGTGAGACTTCTCAGCTGCCCCTCCCCACATGGCATCCCTCCTGCCCCAGAGAAGGGAAAGAACTTAAAAACTAGAATCTTTTTTTAAAAATATTTATTTATTTTCAAGCAGAGAGAGAGAATGGATGTGCCAGAGCCTCTAGCCATGAAAACAAACTCCGGATAACGTGCACCATTCTGTGCAGCTGGCTTTATGTGGGTACTGAGTAATCAAACCCAGGTCATTAGGCTTTGCAGGCAAGCGCCTTAACCACTGGGCCATCTCTCCAGCCTCCAAACCGTATCTTCTATAGGGATTTACACTCTCCTTCCTTTGTTCCAGCCCTGTGAGTGTGCTTTTCTTTTCTTTTCTTTTCTTTTCTTTTCTTTTTTTTTCTGTAACCCTGTTGGAATAACTCCAGCTGAGCTCAGCATTCCCAGTGTCGATAAGCAACTCTGCAGCTTTTCTCTCTAGTGTCGCTCCTGACAATTAAGAATAAGTCTGGAAACTTTGTCCCAAGTTTTATAGTTCCAAGTCCTTTGCTGACATGGCAGGCAGGAGCAAATGGACAACCAGCTCAAAAAAAAAAAAAAAAACCTTCCAAAGGGCAGGTCCACACCCAGCCAGCCATGGGCCCTATGGGGTGCAAATGCCATTCGTTGGAGCCTGTGATGTGGAGAGTCACCGTAACCTTGGTGCCTGAGTGGAAGTGAAGTCAGGGTGAACCCAGGTGGCTAGACAGTTACCAAGCGTGGCCACGAGGGGGCGATGCTGCCAAACAGTCTCTTTCTCCTGGGGAAAAGGCCTCAGCCCAGGGCCAGTTCGCTGGGGAGGATAGGTGAGGAGTGGGGGGAGGGAATCTATAAATTCATAGGGCAAATGGAAACTGTGAGGCTCCTTCTGAAATCCCGGAAAATACAGTATTATGGCGCTTCAGACAATGAAACTACTGGGTGGAGTTTTGCACACAGTAATACCAGCAAGTAACTGGTTGGATGTAATATCTAGCCCGGCTAGATATTAGGATCACCTTAAAAGATCTAAAAGCAAAAGCGAACAAACAACAAAAATAAAGACCTAAAAGCAAGGCCGGGCGTGGTGGCGCACGCCTTTAATCCCAGCACTCAGGAAGCAGAGGAAGGAAAATTGCTGAGAGTTCAAGGCCACCCTGAGGCTAAATTCCAGGTCAGCCTGGGCTAGAGCAAGACTCTACCTTGAAAAACAAAACAAACCAAGAAAAAAAGGTCTAAACCCCACAGCTGTAGGCCCCCTCTCCCCCACCCCCCACCTAAGGCCTATCACACTGTCTGGAAGCTGGATGTTTGTGTGTTTGAAAGTTCTCTAGCAATTGTGGGGTTCACCCAAGAGTCTACTTAACACATTAGCAGCTGACCCCAAGGGAAAGTATATTGGAGAAAAAAAAAATTAATTTTAGATATTTCTATCATGTTTATCTGGCAGCTTGAGAAATCACTATTCATGTTTGGGTTTAGAAAACAAACTGTTTAACCTACTTCTGGAAGGGGTCAGAGTTGAAGCTTTGGATGCCCGCTTTCAAATAACAATGCCCTCTGAGGGTACTCAAGTTATTTTGATGTATGTGTGGATTAGTTTGTCAGACATCAAAACTTCTAGTGTCCTGAGGAAACAGGCCAGAAGAAATAACTTATTTATTTAACTTAAAATACTTTTATTTATTTGAGAGAGAAACCAGGGCTGCATGCACATGCGTCACTCTGCATCTGACTTTATGTGGGTGCTGGGGAATCGAACCTGGGCTGGTAGGCTTTGTAAGCAAGCACCATTACCCACTGAGCAACCTCCCAGCCCTTAAAGAATTGTTTTAATTTATTTTTATTTATTTATCAGAGACAGAGAGAGAGAGAATGGGTGTGCCAGGGCCTCTAGCAGCAAAGGAACTCTAAATGCATGTTCCACCTTGTGCATCTGGCTTATGTGGGCACTGGTGGAATCAAACGTGGTTTCTTAGGCTTTGCAGGCAAGCACCTAAACCACTAAGCCACCTCTCCAGCCCTCCAATATGTATTTTTTTTTCAAAAATCTGTGAAGTGTAAATAATTTTGTCCTATCATTTACACCTTAACATAATCTGAGCATTTTCTTTGTGCTTTCTTTCTTTTATTTTTATTTATTTCTTTGAGAGAGAGAAATAGGCAGAGAGAGAGAGAATGGGTTTGCCAGGGCTTTCAGCCACTGCAAACAAACTCCAGATGCATGTGCCACCTTGTGCATCTGGCTTACATGGGTCCTGGGAAATTGAACTGAGGTCCTTTGGCTTTGCAGGCAAGTGCTTTAACCACTAAGCCATCTCTGTAGCCTTTTGCTTTCTTTCTTAAGACAGGGTCTCATGCAGCCCCAGCTTGCCTTGAACTTGCTAACGTAGCTGGCCTTGAGCTTCTGATCCTCCTGCCTTCACCTCCCAAGTACCTGGATTGCAGTCATGACCCACCACACCCTTTACACATTTTTTCTGTTTTTTTTTTTTTTTTCTAAGAGGCCTGGCAGACACAGGCTGAAATCTCATAGACCCATTTACAAAATCCTAGGAGAAATAAAAACCAAGCCAAAACCACTCATTGGCTAAGTTTGGGTCACATGTCTTTACCTCATCTGCCATTTGTGGCTGGGAATACTGGCTGAGTAAGAATGAGGTCACTCAGCAAAGCTCCTTATGATCTGGGTGGTGGGAGTCAGGACAGATGGGCATGTGCCTCTTTGGAGTCCCTGTGGCCTACCCTCCTTGCAGTCTCTCTCTGCTTTTCGGCATGAGAGTTGTTACAAGCTGCGTGCCTTAGAATCCAAATGAAGAACTTAGAATTTATAATCCACATGAAGACATACCATACCATTACCTAAGGAATTTAATACTAGTAACATTTGCTTCCTTTTTACTGAGCAGATGGATGCTGAATTCTATACACTTATTATTTCATTACTGTTCAGATGCAGTCTATGAGCAAGGTACCAAATATACTGAACAAAACCAAAGCAATGAGAGTAATAAATGAATGAGTCAGAATTTAAACTCAAGGAGCCAAAGCCCTGTTTCCATAGTGCTGAAAATCATAGGCCACTGCCTGTGACTCTTCACCGGCCATATCTCGAAGAACAGATTACTAAAAGATTTGTAAACAGGGCCCTCATCCTAAAGTGTCCTGAAAGCCTCCAGCAAAACTGTTACTGTTTCTTCCTTCCTGTCCTGACACTTGTGTAATCCCCAAAGTCACATTAGAGAAGGGAACACATCTCTTCCATGACATGCTACATCCTACAGCTAGATTAAAGTGCAGGCAAGAAAATCCTCATGGGCCAGGCATGGTTGCACATGCCTTTAATCCTAGCACTTGGGAGGCAGAGTCTGTGAAAACTACTTCCAAAAACAAAAAAGAAAGGAAGGAAGGAAAAGAAAGGAAAAAAAAAGTATGAAAATCCACTCGGAATGTTACCCACGCACACAAGTCCAAGAAAGGTAATGAAAGCTGAGCGTGGTGGCCCACACCTGTAGCCCCAGCATTTATGAGGTAAGAGAATTAGGAGTTCAAGGTCGTCCTTGGCTACTTGTTGAGTTTCAAAAGTACACTGGACTACACAAGACCTTGTTTCAAAACAAAAGTGTGTTAATACAGAAAAAAGATATGACTGGAATACAGCATTTGAAGGTTTGCTTTATTAAGATAGGGTCTCAACTATGTAGCCCAAGATGGCCTTTACTGGGCTAGCTTTCTGCCTCAGTCTTCTGACTGCTGGAATCAAAGGCATACGCAGGTTAACTAGAGCATTTCACACCAGATCTTAAATACTGATCTGTGCATTTCTTGTTGGGCCTGATAGCCTACACCTATAATCTTTTTTTTTCCTTCATTTTTTTAAATTAACAATTTCCATAATTGTAAGCAATATCCCATGGTAATGCCCTCCCAACCCCCACTTTCTTCTTTGACGCTCCAACACCTGTAATCGTAACACTTGGGAGGTAGAAGCAGAAGGAGTTCAAGGTCATCCTCAGCTACACAGCCAGGTCAAGGGTAACCTGAGGTACATTAGCTCCTGTCTTTAAAAGGCCAGTAGTAATAATAATGACAAAAGAAACTTCAGATTTCTAGGTTCCATGTAAGAGTTACTGGATCTCTAGGGAGGAGCATTCTCCCTTTCCCTAGTGACAACAGAGTGCTCATGAGAAGCACATGAGTATGGATGACTAGAGAGCTTGGGATTTGCAGGATAAATCGTTTATGCTTAACAGTTTTTTAAAATTTTTTTGTTCATTTTTATTTATTTGAGAGCAAGAGACAGAGAGAAAGAGGCAGAGAGAGAGAGAGAATGGGCACGCCAGGGCCTCCAGCCACTGCAAACAAATTCCAGACGTGTGCGCCCCCTTGTGCATCTGGCTAACGTGGGACCTGGGGAATCGAGCCTTGAACCGGGGTCCTCAGGCTTCACAGGCAAGTGCCTAATGGCTAAGCCATCTCTCATCTCACATACCATATAATTCACTCATTTAAAGTGCATAGTACCATGGTGTTAAGTTTGCTCACAGAGCTGTGTGCTTCTATCTCTGCAATTTCAGGACATTTTTATGACTCCCACGAGAGATCTAGCTCCCGTTAGTCATCACACCAATTCTCCTGCCTCAACCTCCTGCCTGTGGCAACCACAAATCTACTTCCCATCTATATTTTGTCTGTCCAGGGCATTTCCTGTAAGTGAAATCAAACAATATGTGATTTCTGAGTGAAGGTTACAAGTTTGGAGCAAGAGTTGATAGGCAGAGGCTGAAGAGATTGCTCAGTGGTCAAAGTACTTCCCTGTAAACTTAAGGACCTGAGTTTGATTCCCCAGTAGCTACATAAAGCCAGATGCAAAAAGTGGCACATGCATCTGGAGTCTGTTTGCAGTGACTGAAGGCCCTGGTGTGTCTGTTCTCTCTGTTTGTCTCTCTTTTATCTTTCTCTGCAAATAAATAAAATATTTTTAAAAAAACGAGCTGAGAACCAGAGAGATTGCTTAGTCATAAAGGTGCTTGCTTGCAAAGCCTAAGGATCCAGGTTTGATTCCCCAGAGCCTACATAAGCCAGATGCATATGTCTGGAGTTTGTTTGCAGTGGCTGGAGGCCCTGGCACATCCACTTTCTCTATCTGCCTCTCTATCCAATAAATGAATAAATAAAATATTTTTTTAAAAAAAGAGTTGATAGGGGGCTGGAGAGATGGCTTAGCAGTTAAGTACTTGCCTGTGAAGACTAAGAACCCCGGTTCAAGGCTCAATTCCCCTAGACCCACGTTAGCCAGATGCACAAGGGGGTGCATGCATCTGGAATTTGCAGTGGCTAGAAGCCCTGGTGCACCCATTTTCTCTCTCTGCCTCTTCCTCTCTCTGTCTGTTACTCTCGAATAAATAAATAAAAATGAAAATAAAAATTAAAAAGTTGATAGGCAGAGAGACAAGGGGAGAAAGGCTGAGTGCTCTGCAGTTACCTTCCCACTGAACACCATGTGCCTCTCCTCTAAATAAGGACTGAGTGTGTATTTAGAGAATGATGTCTGGAAGGAAGCCTTCTCAGAACCCTTGTGTGTTCAGCCCTTGATTGCACCAGGCTTCAAGTACTGGGCATCCTAGAGTAAGTTCCCATTTGGTTTTCTTGGTAGACACAGGAGCTCCATGCATCCTGCACAGGGCACCAGCAACCAATCTCACAGCAGCGTCCCTATCAATTGCAGTGCACAAAAGGCATCAGTTAAGCACTAGGGATGCTCTGTTTGAGACACCCAACAAACGCTTCCCTTGGCCACACATCTCTATCTTCCTAGAAGCAGCAGCAACAGCATTTCTATCTCCTTACGAGGCTACCTCCGTAATTATATGGAGATTGTACTCTCACAGAGACCAAGGGGAACTTTGCAATATGAAAATGCCAGAAACCTGAGGCAACCGCAAACATGCTGCACTTTATTATTTGCAAGAGGGTGGTTTGGGACTTTCAAACCATCCTTGTGCCAGAACCACCAAGAAACCTGAAATTGGTATTTTTCCAGGGATCCAGAAAACTTCCCTCAGCTGAGTTCCATTGGATGCCTTTGATTTACTAATCCCTCCCAACAGAGGGAGGTGAGTGGCATGCTAGGACACATCGCCTTGCAATGCTTTTCAAGGAAGGGGATCATATTGAAAATATAACCCAGCTGTTTATCACTTGACTAGGGTCCAATTCACTGACCATGCCTCAGCACCTCACCATCACCTTATGAAGTAGACATAACACCCTGCCTTCTTTTGCAGATAAGAGACATTAAGAGATTTACCCAAGATGACCCAGCTAGAGTGGTAGCCTCATCCTGGATCTTCCTCCCAGATTTCCATATTGCCTGCTTGCCTTAAATATTTTAGAGAAATCTGCTGAAATATATGTAAGAAGCTTTAGGATTTTTTTTTTTTTTTTGTGGCCTCAGCCATTTAACCATATAGGCTGAGGTTTAGGAAGCTGCTAATTTACTCTGACAGTGCCTGGTTGCCTGCAGAGCCTCAGCAGGAATAACAAGGGAAAAATTCCACATTTCAAGGATGACTAGCCTAGGAGTTCTCCCAAAATGCCCATTCTAGGGCATCTCACAGCTCTGCTATCTCATTCTCATTCCCCAGGGTGTGTGTGTGTGTGTCAGGGGGTGAGGGGGATATCAACTGGCATGAGCTGGCATATTTGTTTATTTGTAAGCCCAAGTGCCAGTCTATTTCCAAGATGGCCAGCCCCAGTCATTAAACCCTTCTTATGACAGCAGGTATGCACTTAGCTTGTTGGTGATGGCTGTGGTTTAACAAGGCTGTTTCCTGTCTCATTCGGCCAGCACAGAGCAGCAAGCCGGTGCCCACTGACCCGAATCTGCTCTGTGCCATCTGCTCGCCTGTGGACCAGAGATGTCCGCGGGCTTTCTGAATACTGCATCTGGGCAGTAGGTGCTCATCCATCCTCTGGACGTGCAGAAGCTGACACTGCCAAGTGAGGCATGAGCAGTAATCTGTCTCCATGGGGTCTGTTCTCAGAGGACAGGAAGGGCTCTTCTATTTGGAAAGCCTACTGGGTGCGGCATGCTCTGCCATTCCCTGCAGCCTCTGCTTTTACCCTCATAGTACCCCGCGCTATGGGCTTTGTCCTCCAGTGCTCCCTGAAGATGAAGAAACAGGCTCACAGGGGGAAGACAGACTCCAAAGGTCCTTGTGGTGCAGTGATGACGGCAAAGAGCGTGGAGGAGGCATGCGGGGGCTTGCAGAACTCTTAATCTTGGGCCAGAAAATACCGCCCGAGGGCTGGAGAGATGGCTTAGCGGTTAAGGCACTTGCCTGAGAAGCCTAAGTACCCAGGTTCAATTCCCCAGAACCCATGTAAGCCAGATGCATGCATCTGGAGTTCATTTGCAGTGGCTGAAGGTCCTGGGGCACCCATTCTCTCTCTCTCTCTCACTCTCATAAATTAAAATAAAACATTTTTTGAAAACATGAAAAAAAAAAGAAGAAGAGAAAATACCACCTGAGCATGTTATGTTAGGCTGGATCCAGAAGGAGCCCTGGAGGTCCGCGGAGGTATGAGGACAGGACGGGGCAGAGTCACTGATCCACACCAAATCCCTCTTCCAGATTCTTGGTCTTGTGGGTAAAGGAATTTTAAAAATGGGCACAGAAGGAACTTGGGGTCCATTTATTGGGGGCAGGGAGGAAGAGGTACCCTGAACAGCAGCAGGAAAGTTTACAGTCTCCTCTGCTGCCCAGAGGATGATAGGAAATGAAGGAGCTAGAGGTCAGAAAGCAAAGTGGGCAGGCCGTGCCCACGGGGAGTCTTCCAGCCACTGCTCAGGGAGTGGGATTCTGTGGGAGTGTGCAAGTGTTCAGCGTGTTATAAGGGGTTCATGATAAGGCAGTTCATGTTGCTGGCAGAAAGCACCCGACCAAGAGCAGCTTGTGGGAGGGAAGGGTTTATTTTGGCTCAAAGACTCAAAGGGGAAGCTCCATGATGGCAGGGGAAAACGATGGCATGAGCAGAAGGTGAACATCACCCCCTGGCCAACATCAGGTGGACAGCAGCAGCAGGACAGTGTGCCAAACACTGGCAAAGGGAAGCTGGCTATAATACCTTTAACCTGCCCCCCAACAATATATCACCTCCAAATTGCCATCAGCTGGGGACCGAGCATTCAGTACCCATAAGTTTATGGGGAATACCTGAACCAAACCACCACACAAGAGGACTTATTCCTCCAATTTTCTTCTCCAGTCATATTTTACTTCTTTTTTTTAATATATTTTTTTAAATTTTTGCTTTTTTAAGGTAGGGCTTTGAGGTAGTTTTTCAAGGTAGTCCAGGAAGAAAAGCTAGGCAGGTCCTTAGGGACCACTGGCCAGTTAGTCTAGCCTACATGGTGAGCTCCAGGCCAGTGACGAGCCCTGTCTCAAAAAAGGTAGATTGTCCTTGAGAGGAATGACACCTGAGGTTGTCCTTCTCTCTCTCTCTCTCTCTCACACATATAAACTATATGCCCCCCTGCTGGGTTTGCCTCTGCCTTAAGCGTTCTTTCACCTTGTGCCCACCTGCACAGCTCATGTAGTCTCAGTTTCCTTCATGCAGGTCATTGCTCTGCCAAGTTTCCCTGGCACATATGTCCATGTGTCTGGAATTCATTTGCAGTGGCAGGAGGCCAGAGCACCAATTTTCTCTTAAGTAAATAAATAAATAAATGTGTTTTTAAAACTATTCTATTATTTTTTTGAGAAACAGGCATATATATGAAGGGAGAGAGAGAGAGAATGGGCAAGTGTCTTAACTGCTAAGCAGTCTCTCCAGCCCAGTAAAATATATTTTAATAAAGGTAAGCTGGCTGACCCCTATAATTCCAATACTGGGAGGCTGAGTGTAGCAGACAGATTCAGGTTTGCTGAGATAAACTTCCAGACCAGGCACAGTTATGGAGGAAGGGATTTATTGAAGCTTACAGATCCAGGGGAAGTTCCATAATGGCAGAAGAAGCTGGCCTGCCTTCACAGGTCCAAGCAGACAGAGAGAAGTACAAGCCTAAAGGTCAAAAGCCACAGCACACTTCAGGAACTCCAGCTAGGCACACTTTGCATATCTTTAGATTGAAATCGGAAACCCATCACCACAACTTAAGATCCACCCAGTGACATTGCCTCCAGCCAGGTAGCCAGCAGATGCAAACTACAAACAAACAACTAAATATATTGGGGGCCATCTATTCTATTCAAACCACCACACTGAGGTAGGAGGATTGCTATGCATTCACAGCCAGTCTGGGCCACAGAGTGAGTTCCAGTTCAGCCTGAGCTAGAGTAAGAACTTGCCTCAAAAAAAAAAAAAAAAAAATTGTTTGAAAAAAGAAATTGGAAAATAAATTTCAACCCTCCACTTGGGAAAATTCAGACTAGGATAGGCTATAATCTTTCTATGAAACTGGAACTAAATAGGAAAAATAATGAAGTAAAGTATATCTGAGGTGGAGAAAATTGTAAGCATAATACACAGCTTAAACTTTAAGTCTTTCTAGAGATCATTTTCGTGCCATTAGCAAAACTATTCAAACTTTGCTCTACTATTTGATCCAAAATATAGTTTTTATAAATTTATCCCAAGGCAATAAGCATATATTTAAATGCAAATATATACAATAGTTTTATTGGTCTTATTTATTTCAAATGCAACTTATGTATATATTACTTATATATAGTATATATATTTACTTATTACTTATTATTTGAGAGAGAGGGATAGAGAGAGAGAGAATGGGCACACCAAGGCTTCCATCTACTGCAAACAAACTCCAGATGCATGTGCCACCTTGTGCATCTGGCTTACATGGGTCCTAGGGAATTGAACCTGGGTCCTTTGGCTTTGCAGGCGAGCACCTTAACTGGTAAGTCCATCCCTCCAGCCCTATCATATATATTTATTAAACATTTGGAGCTGGAGAGATGGCTAAGTGGTTAAGGCACTTCCCTGTAAAGCCTAGTTACCCAAGTTCAATTCTCCAGGACCCATGTAAAGCTAGATACATAGAGTGGTGGATGCGTCTGGAGTCCGTTTCCAGCAGCTGGAGGCTCTGGTGTGCCTATTCTCTCTGACTATATCTCTTCTATCTCTGCTTGCAAATAAATAAATACTATTTCAACAAATTTATTGCATTTCTTTATAAAAAATAAACATTTTTTCTCAATTTTTATTAACATTTTCCATGATTATAAAAAATATCCCATGGTAATACCCTCCCTCCCCCCCCCACTTTCCCCTTTGAAATTCCATTCTCCATCATATCTCGTCCCCCTCTCAATCAGTCTCTTTTATTTTGATGTCATTATCTTTTCTTCCTCTATGATGGTCTTGTGTAGGTAGTGTCAGGCACTGTGAGGTCATGGACATCCAGGCCATTTTGTGTCTGGAGGAGCAGTTGTAAGGAGTCCTACCCTTCCTTTGGCTCATACATTCTTTCTGCCACCTCTTCCACATTAGATCCTGAGCCTTGGAAGGGGTGATCGAGATGTTACTCAGTACTCCAGTCACTTCTTTCCAGAAGTATGATACCTTCTGAGTCATCCCAAGGTCACTGCCATCTGAAAAGAGAAGATTCTCTACCCAAAGTGAGAGTAGTGTTAATATAAGGGTATGAAGAGAAGTGCTTACTGGGCAGTTTGATAAGCATAGTATATACATTAAAAATAAACATTTTTAAAATGATGTAATGTTCATAATAAAATGAAAAGGAAAGGAAAGCACAAAGATAGATATATTACACAAAACAAAAGGAGAGAGGCCTGAATGTTCAATAAAAAAGTGCTAAACAAATTATAGTATTACATACAAGTATAGCATACAGGTTATCAAGTCATGATATGAAACTGTATGATGGTGAGGAAAAGTATACATGGTCGTTTATTTGTGTGTGTGCATGTGTGTACGGTGTGGCAGAAGGACAACCTCAGGAGTCATTCCTTTCAAGGACAATCTACCTTTTTTGAGACAGGGCTCTTCACTAGCCTTGAGCTCACCATGTAGGCTAGACTAACTGGCCAGTGGTCCCTAAGGACCTGCCTATCTTTTCCTCCCCAGCACTGGGACTACAGATGCATGCCACTGCGCTTGGCTTCTTAAAAAATTATTCATTTGCAGGTGGTCGTGGTGGCGCACGCCTTTAATCCCAGCACTTGGGAGGCAGAGGTAGGAGGATCGCTGTGAGTTCGAGGCCACCCTGAGACTATAGTTAATTCCAGGTCAGCCTGGGCCAGAGTGAGACCCTACCTCAACAAAAACAAAAAAAAAAACAAAAAAAAATATTTATTTGCAAGCAGAAAAAGAAAGAGAGAGAGAAAACGGGCATAATAGTGCCTCTAGCCACTGCAGATGAACTCCAGACGCGTGTGCCATGTTGTGCATGGGAAAGGCCATTTTCATAAACCGCATTGAGTATATGAAGTGATGATCATGCTGGTTTGTAACTAGCGGGAACCACTGGTGTGACAAGAAAAGGCAATGCATGAAATATAGCTGTTTATTAGGGGCGGCTTGGGGGTCATGATCCAGGAAATGCACAAAACCAGGGAGCAGCATGGGCTGGGTATTGAAAGTGAACAAAACTTAAATTTCTCTTATTATCTTGTTTTCTTTATTCTGGAGGGGATTAGCTTTAGTTTCTTCTTCTTCTTTTAACATTTAAACTCTTTTATTTATTTGAGAGAGAGAGAGAGAATGGGCATGCTAGGGCCTTCAGCCACTGCAACAAACTCCAAATGCATGAGTCACCTTGTGCATCTGGCTTTCACAAGTCCTGGGGAATTGGACCTGGGTCCTTTGGTTTTGCAAGCAGGCACCTTAACCATTAAGCCATCTCTCCAGCCCCACAATGTATTTCAATACAAATAAACATTATATAGTGCTCCTGTTAACTAGTTTCTTCTTTTCATAATAAAAATAGTGTCAGTGTCTTAATTGCATTTAATTAAGCCACATTTCTAGAGTTGAGAATGTAGACCGAGGTCCTGGAGTCTGCTGTTCTCAGCTTCCTAATTCATGCAAACAGCTCTTAAATGGGGAAGAAATGATGACCGAATATTGTGAACGGGCACAATAGATAATCTCATGTGACTAGGCAGTAGGAGGGGAACGTGTTTGTTTTGGGTTTGTTAGAAGAGTTTTCATGATCAAACACAGAAAGAGGATTTTCCCCATTTTCTTCCTGCTGACAATGCATTGCTGATAGTTTAACTTAATGAGGTTCTTAGATTTAATAAAATAGAAAAAGGCAGCGAGCCATTTCCCAAAATGACTTGAAAGAACTATTTGGCAAAAAAATAATTGAGGTTCAGAGATTACTGGTTCAAGGCACTCTTTCAATTCTCACCAACACAGACAGAGTCCACTTGCTGTCTATTTCCTGCTGGTTTTAGAATTCACCCTGTTTGTGGCCTGGGCGGCAGCAACTTTCCCCTAACAGAGGCCATTTTTCATAAACTAAGAGGTAGTAAGGAATCAGTCAAAATGTTCTGTGGGTAAGCAGTAAATGGAATCTATAAAATTCTTAAAAATGACATTTTTTGCTTTGCACAATGTTGCTAAAGTTTACATAGAATTTTCCTCAACCTTAACTCGTTAGTTCTGTCACTTGGGGACTAGTATCCCAGCTTTTCAGCTGAGAGAACTGAGGTTCAGAATCCTTGATTGACTTGCCCGAGGTCTCTCAATGAGCCGGTGACAGAATTCAGACCCGGTGTTTGGTGCTTGATCCAGTCTGTCTGAACTTCCCTTGTTAAAGGAACAGAGGGAACGTTCCGATCTGGGGGCTCCAGACCTGTGTTGGAGTCCTAGACCCCACTTTGATAGGCGGCAGTATGAAGCATAACAACTAGCCTCACCAGGTCATAGTTTCCTCACGTGGAAAACAGAGACGACCATGCGAATTATGAGTTTATCATTACCTCTCAGCCCCAAAGGACCCTCCTTTTGTTGGCCTGCTCTGTGGATACTGCATCTCACTGTAAGATGAGACCGTTACCCAGCTGTTTCCAGCAACCCGTGCCACCGACACAATTAGTAGGAAAAGATGGTGTTCTTCTGGCTACGATGTGACTGAGCCCAGTGACCAAGGAGAATCCCAGTGGCTGCTGCTCATAATGGGGGTGAGAAGGGCCAGGTCGGAACAGAGGATTCCTCTACAGCAGGGCTTTTTAACCCTTTCCTGCTCGCAGCCCCTTTGCATCTTAGAAAAAAAAATTTTTCAAGGCAGGGTCTCACTGTAGCCCAGGCTGACCTGGAACTCATTCTGTGGTCTCAATCTGGCTTCAAATTCATGGCAATCCTATTTACCTCCCAAGTGCTGGGATTAGAGGCATGCGCCACTATGCCTGGATAGCATGGATTTTTTTTTTTCTTTTTGGTTTTTCAATTTTTTGAGGTAGGGTTTCACTCTAGTCCAGGCTGACCTGGAATTCACTGTGTAGTCTCAGAGTGGCCTCGAACTCATGGTGATTCTTCTACCTCTGCCTCCTGAGTACTGGGATTAAAGGCATGCACCACCACGCCTGGCTTAGCATAGAAAATTGTATGTGACCCTGATTATATAAGCTAATAAAATAGGTCTACAAAGCAAACATATATTGGTAATAAATCAAAAAGAAATTTATCCTAAAACAATTCTTTGGTATGCATATAATTTTACCATTCATTAGAGATGAAAGATTAGGGATGGAGGGATGGCTTAGTGGTTAAGGTGCTTGCCTGCAAAGCCTAAGGACTTGTGTTTTGATTCCCCAGGTCCCACGTAAGCCAGACGCACAGTGATGCAAGCTTGCAAGGCTGCATATGTACACAAGGGTCACACGTGGCTGGAGTTTGATGGCAGTGGCTGGAGGCTCTGGTGTGCCAATTCTCTCTCTGACTCCTCTTTCTCTCTCTCACTCTTGCATTAAAAAAAAAAAAAAAAGATGAAGCCTGGCGTGGTGGCGCATGCCTTTGATCCCAGCACTCAGAGGCAGATGAAGGAGGATCGCTGTGAGTTCAAGGCCAGCCCGAGACTACATAGTGAATTGCAGGTCAACCTGAGCTAGAGAGTGAGACCCTACCTTGAAAAAAAAAAAAAGATGAAAGATTAAAGATGATGACTGAAGCTGGGCGTGGTGGCGCACGCCTTTAATTCCAGCACTCGGGAGGCAGAGGTAGGAGGATTGCTGTGAGTTTGAAGCCACCCTGAGACTCCATACTGAATTCCAAGTCAGCCTGGGCTAGAGTGAGACCCTATCTTGAAAAATCAAAATAAATAAATAAATAAAGATGATGACTGCATACTAATGAGATGGATGTGCTTGTTTGTTGTCATGTAAAGAATTAAATCTTGGCTGAATATTTGGTACTGTGTGACACAGAGCATGTTCACCATTATTCAGAATTTTTTATTCAGATTTTTTGATTGGCATTTTGATTTTGTAAGTGTCAATGTTGTGGCCACGTCTTTGTGTAAATATGTTGTGCAAAAATGCCAAGAAAATGTTTAGGGCCATTTCAAAAGCTGCTGGAAATTCTATCCTGACTCCAAGGCAAAATCCACTGAAGGGCCCGGCGTGGTGGAGCATGCCTTTAATCCCAGCACTTGGAAGGCAGAGGTAGGAGGATCGCCGTGAGTTCAAGGCCACCCTGAGACTACCTGGACCAGAGTGAGACCCTACCTCGAAAAACCAAAAATAATAATAATATTAATAATAATAAATTCATTGAAGGGAGCCGGGCGTGGTGGCGCACGCCTTTAATCCCAGCACTCAGGAGGCAGAGGTAGGAGGATTGCCATAAGTTCAAGGCCACCCTGAGATGACAGAGTTAATTCCAGGTCAGCCTGGACCAGAGTGAGACCCTACCTTGAAAAACCAAAAAAAAAAAAAAAAAAAAAAATTCATTGAAGGTTTGGGGAAATTCAAGTCAGCAATTCAAACAAATTAAAAATCAAACATTCAAACAATCTAAAGATATACTGACACATGATACTGGCTAAAGAGAATGATGGCAGGAAAATATTAAGTCTTTGTTTCCTGAACTTAAACAATTATATTTCTAATATGGTGAGGAGAGGTTCTTTCCAGGTTTTGTCTGGCTGGGGTTCTAAAGGATTCCTGTATCTGCATTGGTACCTCTTTCCCAATTTGGGGGAAGTTTTCTTCTATGATTTTGTTGAGGACACCTACTATGCCTTTGGAGTGAAATTCTTCTCCTTCTACTATGCCCTGAATTCTTACATTTGATATTTTCATAGTGTCCCGAATATCTTGAAATTCCCACTCATACTTTTCTATATGTTTGTCTTTCTCTTTGTTGGACTGTATTGGATCTGCCACCTGGTCTTCTATCTTATATATTCTGTCCTCTCCTTCATCCATTCTACTGGTGAGATATTCTACAGAGTTTTTTGTTTGTTTGTTTTTTATTATTTATTTATTTGAGAGCAACAGACACAGAGAGAAAGACAGATAGAGGGAGAGAGAGAATGGGCACGCCAGGGCTTCCAGCCTCTGCAAACGAACTCCAGACGCGTGCGCCCCCTTGTGCATCTGGCTAACGTGGGACCTGGGGAACCGAGCCTTGAACCGGGGTCCTTAGGTTTCATAGGTAAGCGCTTAACCGCTAAGCCATCTCTCCAGCCCTCTACAGAGTTTTTTATTCCATTAACTGTGTTCTTCATTGCTAGTAATTCTGACTGGTTTTTCTTTATTATTTCTATTTCCTTATTTAAGTCTTTTTTTTTAATTTTTTTATTTGATTATTTATTTATTTATTTATTTGAGAGCGACAGACACAGAGAGAAAGACAGATAGAGGGAGAGAGAGAGAATGGGCGTGCCAGGGCTTCCAGCCTCTGCAAACAAACTCCAGACACGTGCGCCCCCTTGTGCATCTGGCTAACGTAGGACCTGGGGAACCGAGCCTCGAACCGGGGTCCTTAGGCTTCACAGGCAAGCGCTTAACCGCTAAGCCATCTCTCCAGCCCTTATTTAAGTCTTGTATTGCCTTCTTTATTTCATTAAATTGGTGTCCTGCATCTTCTTTGATTCCTTTGATTTCCTCTTTGTTTCTTTTGATTTGTTCTTTGACTTCTTTGAACATATTTACAATAATTTTTTTGAAATCTTTCTCAGGCATTTCCTCCAACTCGTTCTCACTGGAGGTCATCTCTGATGCATTAATACTTTTTGGTGGATTTATATTGTCTTGATTTTTGGTGTTTCTTGTGTTATAATGTATATATTTTTGCATCTTGGATTAAGTTAATGCTTGGATTTTCTACTTTGCTGGGTATTCTTAGTTGCATCAATTGATCTGATGTTATATATCTTCAGTGTAGGAGATTAAGGTGTTAGGTGTGGCTCTTAGGACTCTCAGAGTATCTACAAAGGTGTTCCTAGGGGTTGAGTTTGCCTGCTATGGGAGCATTCAAGTAGGCTGAGGGGAACAAAATACAGGTAGATTCTGAAATTTAACTAAACACTGTATACATTCAATCAAGAACAGCACCGAGTATTTATGCAAGAGTAGGTGTTATAACAACCAGATCCTCTATCAACAAAGAGGTTAAGATTTCTGGTCTGTTGAGGGATCCAAGTCAGCTTGTGACCAAGTGAGACCCTTCCCTAGTGCAATCCCAGTTACCTTTTTGGATGATTTTAGTCTCAGTCAAGTAGGCTGGCTGGGTCGCTGGACTGCTGTTCTGTTTTCTGGAGCTGGACACTGGCTTTTCCTGTGGGGCAAACAGAGCCTGGCAACTGTGGCCCTGCAGATGGGCACCCCTGCTGCTGGAACTGCTACTGCTGCTGCTGAAGCTGCCTATGTGGGCTCTGGATGCCCTGGGACTCTCCTACTTCTCTGCTGCCATTTTAATTTCTCATACACCTCACTTTTTAGTAAAAGTGTGTATTTTGCTGGGTTTTCTTTGGCTTTTTCTCCCCTAGGCTGCTTCGGTGTGGTTCCTATGCTGCCATCTTAACTAGAAGTTCCAAGAATTGTATTTCTATGAGAGCAGAAAACTTTGTACTTCAGTAAAAACCCTGCATTACGGAATCTGAGCTGCGGAGTTTGGGACAGCATTAGGTGGCTCCAGCTGGCATGATGGGATGCACAGGGCAGCGTGTACACGTTGTGTGCTTAGAACCATGGCTGCAGTGAAGTTGTGTGATGCCACATAGGTGGGTACCTCCAGAAACACCTTAAAAATTTTTTTTGTTCATTTTTATTTATTTGAGAATGGTAGCAAGAGAGAGAGAAAATGGGCACACCAGGGCTTCCAGCCACTGCAAATGAACTCCAGATGCATGCGCCCCATGTGCATCTGGCTAACGTGGAATCAAGCCTCGAACCCGGGGCCTTAGGCTTCACAGGCAAGCACTTAACCGCTAAGCCATCTCTCCAGCCCCCAGAAATACTTCAGATGCATTAAGCGCTTGATCCTGAGTTAATCTTTGTTTGATGCCTGTTAAGAAAACTTTAATTGTTGTCAAATATTTTGGGATCCCACATTCAGTTATGTGATTTCCCCCTCTCCCCTTGTGGGCTCACAGCCTACGTGTAAGCAGCTGGGCTCTGAATCTCTGGAACATCAGCAAGGGTCCAGGTGAAACTGCAGGGCAAGCTGGCTAGATACGCCCACACCCTGAGCCAGTCTGCGCTAGGAAGACAGCGATAGGCACCGAGGATACTCAGAATGTATCCGGGCAGAAATCCAGAAGTTTCTGAGGCTCAGGGGACATTGTGGAAGAGGGGGCAGAAAGAGTGCATTTTCCATTTCATGTCAGTGTTCTTTTCTTCATTCATGGCAATTGAATCATTCCTTGGTGAATTATATAGCAATCAACTTGTCAAATGCCAAATTACTTCTGGAAATTTAACTTACCCAATGACAATTTGCCACATAAACAATTTATCATATTAAGCTGATTTAAAAATTATTTCGGGGATGGAGAGATAGGTCAGTGGATATAAAGCACTTGCTGCTGGGTGTGGTGGCGTACACCTTTAATCTCAGCACTCGGGAGGCTTAGATAGGGGGATTGCTGTGAGTTCAAGGCCACCCTGAGACTACATAGTGAATTCTAGGTCAGTTAGAGCTAGGCCTTCCCTCAGAGCAGAGGGTGGATGGGGTGGGGAATCACTTGTTAACCAAGCACGAGTCCTGGAGTTCAGATCTTCAGCACCCACATTAATGTCGTGGGGGGTGGGGGCTGGAGAGATGGCTTAGCGGTTAAGCACTTGCCTGTGAAGCCTAAGGACCCTGGTTCGAGGCTCGGTTCCCCAGGTCCCACGTTAGCCAGATGCACAAGGGGGCGCATGCGTCTGGAGTTAGTTTGCAGTGGCTGGAGGCCCTGGGGCGCCCATTCTCTCTCTCTCTCTCTCTCTCTGCCTCTTTCTCCGTCTGTCACTTTCAAATAAATAAATAAATAAATGTCGTGTGTGTGTGTGTGTGTGTGTGTGTGTGTGTGTGTGTGAGCGCGCACGCGTGCGCACGCACGCACACGTGTATATTCATTCATGTGCATGCACATGTCTCTCTGTAATGCCAGTATTCGTAATGTAGAGTCAGATCTCTGAGGCAAACTGGCTAGCTAGATTACCCAAATTGACAAACTGTAGGTTCAAGTGAGGGGTCATGTATCAGTAAATAAAGCGGAGAGCAATTGAGAAAGAAACCAGTGTTAATTTCTTTCCTCCACATGTATCACATTCACCACACATGCACACACACACACATAAACATGTGTACACACATGCATACCACACAATGTAGATACAAAAAATTATTTCAATGATATTATTTATTCATTTATTAATGATGCAAATGAGTTACCTTAGCCATAAGCATAAAGTTGTCAAGCAAGGATTTAAAATATTTGTTTTCTTTTATGGTTTTTCGAGGTAGGGTCTCACTCTAGCTCAGGCTGTCCTGGAATTCACTATGTCTCAGGGTAGCCTCGAACTCACAGCTATCCTCGTACCTCTGCCTCCTGAGTGCTGGGATTAAAGGCGTGCACCGTCACGCCTCCCTTCATGTTGGTTTTTCTATGTTCTAAAAATTCCGCTTCTGGGCTGGGGGTGTAACTTGGTTGGTAGAGTGCTTGCCTAGCATGCATGAGACCCTGAGTTCAATTCCTAGCTCTGCACAGACTGCTGGTACACATCTGTAATCCCAGCATCCTAGAGGTGGAGACAGACGGATCAGAAGTTCAAGGTCATCCTTGGCAATATAGTAAGTTATTTCATGCTGGGCTATATGTGACCATGTGTCTATATTTGTTTAATTTTTAAAAAATATTTTATTTTTATTTACTTATTTGACAGAGAAAGGGAGAGACAATGGGCATGCCAGGGCCTCCAGCCACTGCAAATGAAGTCCAGACACATGCGCCCCTTTGTGCATCTGGCTAACAAGGGTCATGGGGAATCAAACCTGGGTCATTTGGCTTAGCAGGCAAACACCTTAACTGCTTAGCCACCCCCTCCAGCCCGACCCTGTGTCTTTAAAAACAAAGGAAGGAAGGAGTGATTGCCCTGCTACTCTTTTCCTATATTTGCTTTTTTAATTTAGTTTTATTTTTAAAAACATTTTATTTATTTATTTGGGAGAGAGAGAGAATGGGCACGCCAGGGCCTATACAAACGAAATTCAGACGCATGTGCCACTGTGTGTATCTGGTTTACATCATCCTGGAGAATCAAACCTGGGTCCTTAGGCTTTGCAGGCATAAGCCTTAACCACTAACCCATCTCTCCAATCCTTATTTTATTTATTTACTTGGGAGAGAGAGGGAGAGAAAGGAGAACAGGTAGAGTGAGATAGAGAATGGGTGTACCAGAGCCTCTAGCCACTACAAATGATCTCCAGATGCACATAACACCTTGTTCATGTGGCTTTACATGGATACTAGGGAATCAAACCTTGGTCCTGAGGCTTTGCAGGCAAGCACCTTAACCACTAAGCCATCTTTCCAGCTCTTACCCTTCCTCTTGGTAGTCTTAGAGTGAGGAAGAGTCTTCTTTCACTTTTCATGACTGTCTTCTCATCTTTTCAGTTTCAGCTCAATGTCCTCCACTCTAACCTTACATAAACTTCCCTTGCCAGCCAAGCATACACCAAGTACCAACTACACAAGAGCTAACATGGTATGATCACATGACCCCAGGAGTTTGAGACCAGCTTGGGTAGCACAGTAAGAAAACCATTCAAAAAACCCAATCAGTCGGGCATGATGGTACACGCCTTTAATCCCACACTCAGGAGGCAGAGGTAGGAGGATCACCATGAGTTCAAGGCTACCCTGAGACTACATAGTGAGTTTCAGGTCAACCTGAGAGCTACAGTGAGACCCTACCTCAAAAAACACAAACACAAACAAAACAAAACAAAAAAACCCAATCAACACAAAACACAAAGTCTATTACTACTAGAAACAATTAGATGTGTTTGTTTCCTTGCCTGCTTTTTAATCTCTCTTTCTCAGTAGAATGTCAAGTGTATGTGAGTTGAAGTTAAACTTTAAGCCTAGTACATTTTCTTTTTATTTATTTACTTATTTTGGTTTTTTGAGATAGGGTCTTACTGCTGCCCAGGCTGACCTGGAATTCACTGTGTAGTCCCAGGGTGGCCTCGAACTCATGACAATCCTTCTACCTCTGCCTCCCCAAGGCTAGGAATAAGGGCATGCGCCACCACCCATGGCTAAGCTTAGTACCTTTCCTTGACACAGAGCAGGCACTGCATGAATGTTTGTCGAATAAATCAAAGTGTAAAATCTTTGAGAATTGACTGAACTTTCATTTTATTTTTTTATTTCATTATTATTATTATTATTATTATTATTATTATTATTAGTTTGATTTTTCAAGGTAGGGTCCCACTCTAGCCCATCAAGCTAGTCTTTGTTTTTTTAAGTTTTACTTATTTGAGAGAGTCACAGATAGAGAGAGAGAGAGAGAGAGAGAATGGGCATGCCAGAGCCTCTAGCCACTACAAACAAACTCCAGATGGGTGCACTCCCTTGTGCATCTGGCTTACCTGGCTCCTGAGGAATTGAACCTGGGTCCTTTGACTTTGCAGGCAAACGCCTTAACCGCTAAGCCATCCCTCCAGCCTGAACTTTCATTTTAAAAACTTACTTCAGGGCTGGAGAGATGGCTTAGCGGCTAAGCGCTTGCCTGTGAAGCCTAAGGACCCCGGTTCGAGGCTCAGATTCTCCAGGACCTACGTTAGCCAGATGCACAAGGGGGCGCACACATCTGGAATTCATTTGCAGTGGCTGGGTGCCCTGGCACACCTATTCTCCCTTGAAGGAACCCCAAGATGGGGACCCCACGCTCTGCCCGGATATGGCGACACCCCAAATCACTCACGAGAAGTGGTCTTGATGCAAACTGCAAGAGGATTTTATTCCAAGCGCGCTGGGGCCCACAGTCGTACACCTCACAGGGGTAGAGGACTGCAGAGCCCCAAATGCAGGAACAGGACAGTTTTTATAGGGTTTCTAACAAAGCCTGTGCATTAGACCAATCATTTTTTTAACATCAGGAGCCCACAGGGTGCGAGCCAGTCAGTTTGTGCTACTCCATAGTTTCTAAGCCAATTAGTTTAATTTGTTCAAGCCCCTCGTGGACCAATCAGTCTCCTATGACCTTGGTGGTCAGTATTTGCGCAGGTCCTTGGGTGGGAGTAGCAGAGTGTGGTATCAGTCTCCTATGACCTTGGAGGTCAGCATTTGCGCAGGTCCTTGGGTGGGGGTAGCAGAGTGTGGTATCAGTCTCCTATGACCTTGGAGGTCAGCATTTGCGCAGGTCCTTGGGTGGGGGTAGCAGAGTGTGGTATCAGTCTCCTATGACCTTGGTGGTCTGAGGCAGGCTGCTACAGCTTATGGTGTGGGCTACTAAGGCTTACGGTGCAGGCTATTAGGGCTTATGGTGCAGGCTATTTACAGAAACCAAATAAGTGGTTCACTTCATTACTCATTTCCCATCCTTGAGGGCTATCTCATGCCCTTTTTACCTAGTTTTGTATTAGGAGCGGGCTCTGATATAATGAGAAGAGGGATTCTTTACTTGCCTCCAACAGAGAGTAAAGCCTGGAGTTTGAGGTATGCAGGGGCCCGCTTAAGCTCCCTTTGGAGCGTGATAGTATTTCTGGGCTTCTGAATTCTTGGGCCTTTCACGCTCTCTCTCTCTCTCTCTGACTGCGTCTTTCTCTGTCTGTAGCTCTCAAATTAATAAATAAAAATATACAAAAATAAAAACTCACTTCACTGGGTTTTATATTAGTGGGAAATAAAGCCAAGAACTTCTTTCGGAATGCAGTCTTTTGAGACAATGAGGCTTCTGCTGGCCATTCTTATTCTGCATCCAGATGAAGGGAAGATTCATTTTCCACTGGAGAAAGATTTCCCCCACCTAATAGAAAACTTGATTCCAGAGTGCTCGGGCCCACAGGGAGCTGAAAGGTCTTTCTCAGGCCGTCTATGAGGAGTCGGCGTAGGAATGAGTCATCTTGTAAGCCTTGACATTGAACACGTCTCTGAGAGCAGGCATCTGGTTCAGCACAAATCAACCAACCACGGGGGGCGGGGACTGTGTCTGCTTGTATACATCAATATCTTCTTAGGGAGGTTTGGATCTGAAGGATCCTTTAAAGACGACTGTATCAATCCCTAGATTCACCTCAGAGGAAGAGATGAAAGATATCCCATTACTTTTGGAACCTGTGCCCCGGGGCAACCTCTCTGCTATTTCCACCTTCCTCTGAACATTTGTCGTTGAGGAAAAGCTAATTAAAAGTCAGAAAGAGGTTAAAGTTCCCCTAAAGACAGACTTTCAAACAGAGTTGTGTGTGTGGGGGGGGGGGGAGTTTTCTAAGCTTGGCAATCAGAAGTGGTTCTGATAGTCATTAAGGTGACCTCAAGTTCACCTTCAAGTAAGATCTTGAGAAAACTGGTGTAAGCCTCGATCTATTTTTACTCAATGAAGTGAAAGAAAAAGGGGAAAAATATCTATACACCGTGTTGCCTGTCCTGGGTAAATCAATAAGGAAGCTGCTCCTCTTTGAAGGCTTCTAGGGACCTAATGATCCTCAGATCTGAGTTTCAAATTCAAAATAAATATGTTGTCTAATTATTGCAAGTTCGGAAATACCAGTTTTAAATTAAAGATTCAGCGAGAGTGCCTGTGGTGTGCTGACGAGAAATGATCACCTATTATCTTCATCTATTCAAGTATTTGTCTTTTCGGGAGATTATATGCCTGTGAGGATTGATAATGAGATATTGAGCCCTTCGCCATTAATATTCTGCCTCAAGTTGAGACGAGTTTAAAGAGGAAAAAACAACAAAAAAAACCCCACATTGTTGTCATTCATCTGTTTTGTTTTTTGTTTTTTTCTGGCTGCTCATTGTGAAGAGGGAAAAGGGTTCTGTTCCAACTGGCCCTAGGGAAAATCTGGAAGCTCTGGAAGGCCTTTACCTCTGCTTTTCCCCCAATTGTCAGCCCGCCTCCCTCCCCTGAGCCTCTCATCAACCTAGGACTTCCTGTTGCCCCCCTACATTCCTGGGGATCGGAGTGCACCGTCCCAGGAAGTCCTCTTGTGCTGGAACTGCCCCGTTGCCTTTCTCTGACCTTCGGAAGGCCGGGATGGTTTGCACTCTTTTAAACGTGCCTGGGCACAATGGCCTTGAAACTTTAACGATGAAGTCACCGCTGACTGTTGAACCCTTAAGTGAATTTCTAATGAATCCGAGGCGAGATTACCAGTGGTCAAATGGCTCCTCGGCAATAAGAATGGACGTAACCAGAGTGAAGATATTAATTTGTATCTGCAGAACGGGGGCTCGAGAGGGTTTGTTCAGCCAAAGAATAGAAATCACTTGTCAAAGGCCAGCAGAACCATCTACATGCAGACCACCGAGGGTGGAGGCCCTTCTGATGGGCTCCTTACTGTCCTGATCACTCAAGGTACACAGGCCTCCTGTCCCCACAGCTGCCATGCCTCCCATTCTTTCCTGCCAACTACCTGATACTTTGAGCCATGCCCTGCTCATGTGAACACAAACTTCCTATATTTCTAGTAACTATTTCTTTGAATATTTAAAATTTATAAGCAGGTACCATGATTATAAGACAGGGTAAGGTAGGCTATATAGTTAGTTTCATCACCTTCAGCACCCTATAAAGTTTCTGAGGCTACCAGGCTACTACAGAAGAAATACTGCAGCTGGGCATGGTGGTGCACGCCTTTAACCCCAGCACTTGGGAGGCAGAGGTAGGAGGATTGCCATGAGTTCGAGGCCACCCTGAGACTCCATAGTGAATTCCAGGTCATCCTGGGCTAGAGTGAGACCCTACCTCAAAAAAACAAAACAAAACAAACAAACAAACAAAAAGAAAGAAATTCTGCAATGGGGCCAATCCACTGTGGTCTACTGTGGGTGGTGTGTGGGGATATTGAGACATAGAAGCTTGCTCCCCAGCTGGGAGGTAGAGCTTTGTTGGGGGAGGTGTTTTGCTGGGGGCATGCTTAGGGGTGTTATAACTCAGTTTCTCTTGCTGCTTTCTGCCAGCTGCTGTGGCAAGATGCGATGTCCAGCCTCTGCTCTGTCATCCTTTCCCTGGCATGTTGAAGCTTCCCTTACAGGCTGTTAACCAAAATAAACCCTTTCAACTCATCAGCTGCTTTTCCGTCAGTTGTTTTGTCCAAGCAAAGCACAACAATAGGTGTCACGTGGGAAGTAAATAGAAGAAGTAATATTTTACATTATTATGGGTTGAACTATGTCCCCTGCCTCAAAAGATATTTTTGAAACCTATACCCACACCCCCTTTAGTATTACAAGATCTGATATATTTATTAAAAGGGCCATTAAATAAGTACTTAGTTAAGCTAATATTAGGTCACTGTGGAATAGTGTGAGCTTTTTTTTTTCCAGGTAGGATCTCACTTTAACCCATGCTGGCCTGAAACTCATGGCAATCCTCCTACCTCCGCCTCCCACGTGCTGGGATTAAAGGTGTGCAATACCACACCCAGTTTTGTGTGAGCTCTTAATCCAATATGACTAGTGTCCTCATAAGAAGGGGAAACTGGACATAGACACACAGAGAGAGGGAAGATGGCCATGTGAAGATGGAAACAATCCTAGAGAGAGATTGTCACAAACCAGGGGACACCTTGGGATATCAGAAGCTAGAAAAGACAGTGAGTTGGGAGAGGCACATTCAGGTTACATCAAGTCTACTTTTCTCAGAATGAAAATCTCAAGTGTAGAAAACCCATCTAGACTCCTAGTTGCCATGACTGAGTAGAAAAAGGAAGCCAGGAATTGGAACTATATGTTTCTTTTAAATATTTTTATTTATTTGCAATCAGCGAGAGAGATAGAGAGAAGAGAGTCAGGGAGATAGAATGGGCACGCTGGGGCCTCCAGCCACTGCAAGCAAACTCTAGATACATGTGCCACTGTGCATCTGGTTTTAAGTGGGTACTGGGAAATTAATTGAACCCAGGTCATCTCTCCAACCCTGGAACTTTATGTTTTTAACTCTCTCTGTGTTTTCTTTTTGTGTAGTTGGGGGGCAGAAGGGTGGGGCTTCCTGTTTACTGAGGTCTGCCTCCTTTGCAGACCTAATAATAAGGTCATCAGACTGTCAATTTACCCAGTGGCCTTCAAGTTTAATGTGCATTGAGGTGTTCAAACCTTAATTGCTGACCTCTAGCCTCAAGAGTTTCCCAATGCCACTGAGGCCGTGGTATTAGTGCTTTCTTCTGGTCTGGGGACCACATTAGTAGAACCACTGATTTAGGCCATTTTAGCAAGAGTCAGTATACTTACTTTCTTTCTTGTTTTTTTCTTTTGGTTTTTTGAGGTAGGGTCTCACGCTAGCCCAGGCTGACCTGGAATTCACTATGGAGTCTCAGGGTGGCCTCGAATTCACGGCGATCCTCCTTCCTCTGCCTCCTGAGTGCTGGGATTAAAGGTGTGTGCCACCACGCCCGGCTTTTTTTCTTTCTTTCTTTCTTTTTTTTTTTTTTAATTTTTTTTTTTGTTCATTTTTATTTATTTATTTGAGAGTAACAGAGACAGAAAGAGGCACATAGATAGATAGAGAGACAGAGAATGGGCGCGCCAGGGCTTCCAGCCACTGCAAACGAACTCCAGATGCGTGCGCCCCCTTGTGCATCTGGCTAATGGGGGTCCTGGGGAGAATCGAGCCTCGAACCGGGGTCCTTAGGCTTCACAGGCAAGTGCTTAACCTCTAAGCCATCTCTCCAGCCCTCTTTTTTTTTTTTTTATAAAGCTGTTGCAATACCTCTGGGCTGCCAATATCCTTTAGAAACTACTGAAGTCCTTTTGTGATGTCTGTGAAATTAGGTCTTCTCTTTAGGTTTCAAGATAGTGTATAATATTAATTTGTCATTCTAGGCATCCATAGATACAAAAATAACACCTTCCCCTATACACACAGGGACAGCCTAGACTTCTCAGGTCAACATTACCAACAAAGGTCACATTGAGAGCCAGGCATGGTGGCTAATGCCTTTAATCCCAGTATTCAGGATCCTGAGGTAGGAGTTCAAGGCTGGGTTAGGATGAGACTTTTCCTTAGTAATTCTTAAATTTTTCTATGCCATGACTATTAGTGTCTTCACAAATATGCTTTTTTTTTCTTGATTTACAGAAGAGTGCTGAGCTATTGTGCCACAGCAGAGGTTACACCTTCACCTGCAGAGGACTGATATTTGGCTGCATACCTCTTTCTCAGAAAATTCAGAAAGGAAGAACAGGTAGTAGACCCAAGACGCTTCTTTTAGTCTAGCTTTGCTAGCAATATATATTTTATATATTTTATATATATATATATATATATATATATATATATATATATATATATATTTTAGTTTCTCTTAACTTTCTTTTTCTTTCTTTCTTTCTTTCTTTTTTTTTTTTGGATTTATTTATTTATTTGAGAGAGAGAATGGGTGCATCAGGGCCTCTAGCCATTGCAAACAAGCTCCAGATACATGCGCCACCTTGTGCATCTGGCTTATGTGGGTCCTGGGGGAATCAAACTGAGGTCGTTTGGCTTTGCAGGCAAATGCCATAACCATTAAGCCATCTCTCCAACACTCCCCTCTTTTTTTAGAGGTAGGGTCTCTCTCTGGCCCAGGCTGACTTGGAATTCACTATGTAGTCTCAGGGTGGCCTTGAACTCACAGTGATTCTCCTACCTCTGTCTCCCAAGTGCTGGGATTAAAGGCATGTGCCACCATGCCCAACCCCCTCTGACTTTTGAGCCTATACTTAACAGATTCAGTAAAAGGACATGATGGGGTGGAGAGATGGCTCAGCAGGTAAGAGTCCTGCCCGCATGAGCGTGAAAGCCTGAGGAGCCTGAGGCTGCCTGAGTTTGATTCCCCAGCATCCACATAAACAACTGAGCATGGCCGTGCTTATCGGTAACCCAAATGATGTGGGGAGCAGAGACCAGCAAATTTTGGGGGCTCACAAAAACTGCAGCTCTGGAATCAGTAAGAGGCTGTGTCAAGGAAACATGAAATGGAAGGGGAATCCCTGATGTTCTCCTCTGGCCTCTGCATACATGCATAAGGTACATGTACCTGTGCACACACACATACACACACCACACACATGTAAAATATAAATAAATAGGTTGTATATCCAAAGTTGCCAGTTTGACCACTGTAACAGATAGCTTCAGGTTCACTGAGATGAACTTCCAGACCAGGCGCGGTTATGGAGGAAGGGATGTATTGAAGCTTAGGATCCAGGGGAAGTTCCATAATGGAGGAAGAAGCTGGCTCCCTCTTAAAAGTAAAAAGAGAGCAGCACAAGCCAAAAGCCACACAGCACAGCACACTCCAGGAACTCCAGCTAGACACACTTTGCATATCCTTAGGTTGAAATCTCAAACCCACCACCACACCTTGAGGTCCCCCCCCACAGTGACACCGCCCCCAGCCAGGCGGCTGCAGATGCAAACTACAAACTAATAAAACACTGAATATACTGGGGGCCATCTATTCAAATGACCACAACCCGCCATACTTGTTTTTCCACAAAAAGTCATGTTGTGAAGTACTTGAGGCAACATGATCATTCTAGATTGCTGACAAACCTATTGATTTTGGCTGAGAGAAATGATGGCTGGGTGAACGGAAGCTGAAAAGCATCAGTCACCCAGCTTGTGTTCCAGGGTTGATGATCTGAAGCAGATTAATTCCATAGATTGCTTCTTTTGTCACATTTTATAATGATGTGCAGCTCTAAACACATCATCGTAGCCTGCATTGGTTTATACTTCCCAGGGCTGAACAGAGCTAGTTTTTTTTTTTTTGTTGTTGTTGTTTTGTTTTTGTTTTTTTTGAGGTAGGGTCTCCTGTAGCCCAGGCAGACCTGGAATTCACTATGTAATCTTGAACTCTTGGCGATCCTCCTACCCCTGCCTCCCAAGTGCTGGGATTAAAGGTGTGCCCCATCATGCCTTGCTTAGTTTATTGTTTTGATAGAATAGTTCAGGTTACATAGGAGCCTTATGATACTTTACTTCCTGATTTTTACTATTATCTCATTCTCCTTTCTGTACATCTGGCTTTACATAGGTACTGGGGAATTGAACTTGAGCCCGCAGGCTTTGCAAGCAAGCACCTTTAACCAATGAGCCATCTTTGCAGCATATTATCTCACTCTCTTGGAAATAAGTATTTGCTGACCCAGAAAAGGAGTGGGTTTCTTGACTAGACTGGGTGGCTTGACTTTCATTTGTACTGAGGCTTTTCTAACTATAAAAGAAACCTTGATTGGCTGAGGGATTCAACGTTCATTGTTCTGTGGGACTTAGATTATTTACTAGCTGCAAAGCTAGTAGAATATTTATGAAAATTTGTGTTCCAAATCTATATGATGAGAATTTTAAAACAATATAAAATATGCTTAGATGACTTAGGTAAATATATATATTGAATTAAAAGTATTACCTCAATTCTAGGAACCATGAATGAATATTTCATACAATGACTCACCTTTCCGCTTAAGAAACTGATGTGAATATAATATTTCCTGTCAGTAGCTTGAGTTTGAATCTTATAATGAAGTTCAATTTCTCAGGTTTTAAATTCTAAGGACTTTCACTCTGAAGAAAATTGGATGTTTTCAACCACAGAAAAATTGATTTAAAAGAAATTTCTGGGAAGAGAATATATTGATGGAAATTACATAGTCAAAGATGTAAATTTATGGGCAAAAGACTTTTAATGTCCTCAGCCTAGGTGATTAATAATTGAAAGCCAAATTTCGTGGCATTCCACCCAGAAAGAATTACATTATCCAATTTCTGTTATGTTATCCTGAAGTGTAAGCAGCAAGCTCGTTAAAAATGAATGAAGTAATCAGGCAAATTCTATGACTACGCGTGAGCTTCTCATTAATGTTTCACCAGACAGCATTAAGGAAGACTAAATAGACTGCAGTGGATCTAGAAGTAATGAATGGGCTTCAAAAGCAAAGCAACTTAATGACCTTCCAGTAAACACCAAAGCTGGAAACCGAAAAGATGAAGGATGTCAGAAGCGCATTGGCTACACTTTTTAGGTGTGTTTACAATGGAAGCCAGTATAATCAACTGCCTGCTTAATTTGGTGCACCATGCGGACAAGTTTAGATAAGACTTTGGGGCCTCAGCTAACTGGTCAGACTGTTGTGAACAGATCAATGTGACCAAACCTTCCTTCACTGAGTCCCGTTTGACTAAAGCTCGGTTTCTGAGTGGCAGCATACTGGCATTTTGTTCTGGATCATTCTGAGTTATGGGAGGTCTGTCCTTCTGTGCAGGCTGGCTAAGCAGCACCTGTGGCCCCTTCCCCTGGATGTGAGTAACATTGCCTCGTTGTGACAACCAATAATGTCTCCGTACCTTGCCAAAAGTCCCGTGAGCTCTGTGCCCCAGGCTGGTGAAAGGAATCACCCCCTGATACAGATACAGAGAACTCAGAATACAAATGGCCAGCTTCCAGACAGAGCGAGGGGCTGTACACAGCATTAAATACAAGGATTAACTTGCAATTATTTGGTCAATTTAGACTTCGCAGACAATTAAACTAGTTAATTTAGACCAAAAATTTCTTCTAGGGGATTTGACTCATCAGGATTGGCATCTAAATTAACTCAATTAGCAGACTCACTGTTAGGCATAACTTTAACTCTGACTTGAGGTTCAAGTTCAGAAAAGACCTGGAGTGCAATGGCCGCATCTGCAGAAACACGGGAAGCCATTTCATTGGGGTGATGCCACTTACTGAGTGTCGTGGTGTGTGCGCCCACTAACACACGCCCAGTGACATGGGCCCACGCCTGGGCTTCTTCCCACAGCTTCCCCACTAGCCGGCTCGTGCTCTGGTATCTGCATTCCTCTTTCAGCTTTGCCTAAATGAGTGAATTGCAGCCTGAAATGCCAGATCTCATGACAATGAGGAGTATGCCTTTTGAGGACAGAAAAACTATGCTTGAAGCTGGGCGTGGTGGCGCATGCCTTTAATCCCAGCACTTGTCAGGCAGAGGTAGGAGGATCGCTGTGAGTTCAAGGCCAGCCTGGGACTACAGTGTGAATTCCAGGTCAGCCTGGGCTAGAGTGAGACCCTACTTGGAAACAAATGAATGAAAAAAAAAAAAAAATCCCAGAGAACAACCCCCTTCTACACGCAAAACAACCCAATAAAGCTGTGCCCGGATATTTTAAAGGAGCGATTCTCAATCCTTGAGAGTGACAGGTGGTTACTGGACTGACTTCCAGATACGAAAGGGAAACAAGAGAAAGCCTAAAGAGCGAACAGTTTTCAAAATGCTTCTCAAAGATCTCTTCTTGCTCTCATTGACACATATGAGATAGGCTATCAAATGTTGTTTCATTTATTTTTACTTTATTTGAGAGAGAGAGAGAGACAGAAAAAAAAATGGACAGATATATATAGAGAGAGCGTGGGTGTGCCAGGGCCTCTTGCGGCTGCAAACGATCTCCAGATGCATGCGCCACCATGTCCACGTGGCTGTATGTGTGTCCTGGGTCCTCAGCCTTCATAGGCGAGAGCCTTAACAGCTAAGCCATTTCTCCAGCCCAGTTTCATTTATTGTTAGAACTAGACCACTCCATGATTTTGCTTGTCATCCCGTGCCGGGGCCCATGCTGATGTTCTCTGTGTGGCTCCAGTTTCAGTGCTGCTTGAAGGCCGCACAGAACTGTGGTTTTATGACAGGCACGGTTGCTTCCAGTGATGTAGCCATTTTGTTACTAAGAAAGAAAACTACTGGACAGACACCAGTTGTCTGTCATTTCAGGGCTCCAGCCCTGTCTGTGCTGCATCACAAGGACCTGAACATGTACTTGACCCTAGGGAGGTAAGCAGGTCCCTGACTCTGTCATAATGCCCTCTTTCCAGATACTTCGTCAACAGCATGGTCTGTTGCTGGCGCTCATGCAAGGATGCTGCCACAGAAGTGCCCATGGGCCAGAGTCTGTCCTCCAGGCCACGGTGCCAGGGGTCGAGGTTCCGTATATGCATTGATACTATCACTCCGAGGGCTGAGTGGGGCTGGAACCTGCCACGGTGCTCCTCCCTAGTCCTTGGTTAAAGGAGCCGTACTGCCCTATGTGGACTCTTTATCTCTCCCCAATCCACAGGGCACCCTCTTCCTCAATCCAGAATAATCTAGATTTGAAACGCTTATGGATCTAGATTTTTAGGAATTCAGGTTAAATATGTCTTCTTGGGGCTAAGGAAATGCAACTTCTCAGTATAGGAGAATGAGTTGCTTTACTTGGGCTCAAGAAAAGGGGGCGTCTACACCACAGCACCCAAGCCGTTAGTATTATGGGGAAAAAGGACAAGGAGGTGCAGGGAGGGCTAATCAAAATCTAAGAGGATATAATTAAATCATATGGAAACCTACTTTTTTGGACAATGGAACACTCAGGAGCTATAGATTGTTACTAGAAAATTTTCAGTGCCAGGGATGGGATACCTTCCAGTAAGTTATTGGCCAAGGAGGTCCCCGATGCCCCCAAAACATTATAGGCCATTGCCGAGGCCCTTGGCTTCCCACCAGGAAAGAAGGTAAGACCCTATTGCTGAAGACTCCACATGCTTGGGCTGCAAGGTCACTGAGAAATTCTGCTAGAACTGAGCTAATTACCTCCTTCATGTAGACCAGCTGACAGACAGCTGGAAGAAGCCATTCTGCATGCAGTTCAATGCGAGAGAGAAATCACCAGTGAAGATACTCAGCAGTGGACACTGCAAGCCTTATATTTTGCCAGCCAGGCCAAATAAGCCAATGGGTCCAATAGTGGCATGTCATGGTGGAATCCAACTGTTCTTTAATTGGACTGGAGGCCCCCTCCATGGGAGGGAATACATCCCTGATACTGAAAACCTAAAACAGGGGTAGTCATGAGCCCTAGGAGTGTAGCGTCTGCTGCTGCCTGGCTAAATGTATATACTGTGCTTATCAAACTGCCCAGTAAGTACTTCTCTTAATGTTCATACCCTTATATTAATGCTACTCTCACTTTTGATAGAGAACCTTCTCCTTTCAGATGGCAGTGACCTTGGGATGACTCAGAAGGCATCATGGTGCTGGGAAGAAGTGACAGGAGTGCTCAGCACTGCAATATCTCTGTCACACCTTCCAAGGCTCAGGGTCCATTGTGGAAGAGGTGGCAGACTGAATGTAAGAGCCAAAGGAAGGGTAGGACTCCTTACAACGTGCTCCCCCCAGACAAAAAGTGGCCTGGATATCCATGACCTCACAGCGCCTGCCACTATCTACAAAAGACCTTCATAAAAGGAGGAAAAGATGATGACATCAAAATAAAAGGGATTACTAAGAAGGTATCATGGTTCTGGAAAGAAGTGACCAGAGTGCTCAGTATTGTAATATCTCTATCACACCTTCCAAGGCTCAGGGTCTAATGTGGAAGAGGTGGCGGAAAGAATGTTAGAGTCAAAGGAAGGGGAGGACTCCTTACAATGTGCTCCCCCCAGACACAAAACGGCCTGGATATCCATGACCTCACAGTGCCCAACACTACCTATACAAGACCATCATATAACAGAAGGAAATAGAGAGAGAGAACAGGCACTCCAGGGCCTCCTCTAGCCACTGTGAATGAATTCCAAACGCATGTGCCACTTTGTGTATCTGGCTTTATGTGGGTACCAGGGAATTGAACCTGGATCCTTTGGCTTTGCAGGCAAGCACCTTAACCACGAACGCATCTCTCTTGCCCCAATTGGAACTTTTTTGTTTCTTTTTCCCACAATGCCATTATTTTTGCATGAAAAAAATTGTAACCAAAATTTTTTCTGTGTCCTGAATTGAACCAAGGACTTTACACATGCTAGGTAAATACTTACTGAACTACATCCCCAACCCCTCCAATGCCACTGTGATGTTAAAGTGTGATACTATTTTTTGATGTGCATGTGTTCATATGTGTGAATGTGGGCACACTCATGCCAGAGTGCATGTGTGGACTTCAGAGGCCAACTTGAGGTGGAGAGTTTTGTCCTCATGGCTGGGTTTAGAAGCTTCTCAGAAACTCTTCTGTCTTCACCTCCCTTCTCACCATCAGGCACTGTGGTCACAGGAGCCAGCTTTGAATTCTCCCATCTTGCCACCAGCATTCTGGGGTTACAGGAGTCAGCCATGGTTTCTGGCTTTTACATGGGATCCCAACTTGGGTATTCACCTGCAGTGGCAAGCATTTTATCTAGTGAGCCATCCCCCCAACCCAAGATGTGACATATAATCAGCACCGATACTGTGCTTCAAAGGTCATTCCTTCCATTTTCTTTTTTTCTTTTTTAAATTTTTAATTTGTTAGAGAGAGAGATAAAGTGCTGATGCACCAGGGCCTCAGCCACTGTAATCGAACTCCAGAGGCTTGCGCCACCTAGTGTGTGTGTGTGACCTTGCACTTGCCTCACTTCTGTGTGTCTGGCCTGACGTGGGATCTGGAGAGTTGAACATGGGTCCTTAGGCTTCACAGGCAAGAGCCTTAACTACTAAGCCATCTCTCCAGCCTTCCTTTCCATTTCTCTACAGCTATAGGAATACAAGTCTGCCCCTGTGTGTGGATATTTGATGATACCTGCTCTCAGGTATGTGTTTTGCTCCTTTAAAGAAGGTATCATTCCTAAGTATGGACTTCTCATGTGAACAGTTGTAAATCACTGTATTTTGTAAATCAACACATATGTGGCTAGTGTGCACTGTGATCTATGGACTCGCCAGTTGTCCTCATCCCTCTGACTCCCTCATTGCTTTGCTGGTGGCTGAGCTCTGACTTTGCTCACACATTCACTTCCCACATATTCAGCTCAGAACAGCATTGAGGATCCTTCCCTCTAAACCAACCATCATTCCATCACTTTTCTAATGTGGGGCTCATGGGTGAGCCCATGAAGCTTACTTGGAAGACTTCAGGGAATGATGTTTTCTGAAAGGGACACAAATGAGAATGTGTGCCTTCCAGTGTTGGATATGTGAGGGTGTGCTGCAGCTATGTGAGATGTCTTCCACCATCAAGAAAGAGGTGATTGGGCTGGAGAGATGGCTCAGTGATTAAGGTGTTTGCCAGCAAAGCCAAAGGACCCAGATTTGATTCCCCAGAACCCACATAAGCCAAATGCACAAGGTGGTGGATGCATCTGGAGTTCATTTGCCCCTGGCACACCCAATCAATCTCTCGCTCTCTCTCTCTCATGTAAATAAATAAAAATTTAAAAAGAAGAAAATAAAAGAAAGATGTTATTGATCTATTAAGACTGGCATAACAGACAGATGTGGAAGCTACTTACTACTAGGTATTCTGCTGCTTATGTCAAATGATCTTAATTTTCAAATGACATAAGACAGTTTTCTGTGAAAGAAGACTGCAATTTGCCTATACCTTATCTGTTATCCTTTTTTCTTCTTTGTATCTTTAGTAGCAACCAACTTCCTTGCAAGCTACATCTTATTTGAGATGCAAGTAGAAATTAAGGAATGTGTGTTCTGAGACTTCTCTCTAAAGATTGCTAGTTTAACCAAGAGGCTGTCTTTCACCCTTGTGTCTTTGCTCACTGTCCTGCCTGGCATATGGATGCCTAAGGTGACACTCCAGGGCTGCAGAGACTGCTGAGTGGTTAAGGTGCTTGCCTGTGAAGCCTAAAGACCTAGGTCCAATTCTCCAGTACTCATGTAAGCCAGATGCACAAGGTGGCACATACATCTGGAGTCCGTTCACAGTGGCTGGAGGCCATGGTGCACCCATTCTCTCACTCTCTCTATCTGCCTCTCTCTCTTTCTCAAATAAATGAATAAATAATTTTTTTTAAAGGTGACTCTCCAGCAGCCATATTTTACACTAAGTGATTATAAGAATGGACAAGAGCCAGGCATGGTGGTGCACGCCTTTAATCTCAGCACTCGGGAGCCAGAGGTAGGAGGAGTGCCGTGAGTTCGAGGCCACCCTGAGACTCCATAGTGAATTCCAAGTCAGCCTGGGATAGAGTAAGACCCTACCTCGAAACAAACAAACAACAAAAAAGAATGGACAAACAACCTGATGTGATGCTCACACAAGTGCAATGGTGGCACACAGCCATAGTGGGTAACCAACTGCTCTGGATTTGGCTAACAGATCTGCTCTCAGTGGAACAGAACCCATAGATGGAGCTGGGAAACAAGTCAGAACCATATCAAAAAAAAATGAGCCCTTTCTCCATTATAAAGCTCCCACCAATTGTGGGCTACACCTATTAAATTCTTTCTAAAATAATAATGGCTATACTGTTTATCTTCTCTTTTTCAGATGGTTTCAGATCCTAAGGAGAAAATCAGCTCATCACATCTCAATAGGGCCCCAGCTGAAACCAAAAATAATTGGGGAAATGAACAAGAGTGCTTCTTTCTTGGTGAATGTGGTACCAGCACAAGGGTGAAGGAGATACACATGGAGAACACTCAACTCCTACCAAAGCAGAGATCCAGAGACAGGCTCCCAAGACCTCATCACTGAAGTAGACCTAAAATGAACCCAACATAACTCAGGGAAATTTGCCAAAGAGAGGGTGGAAAGATTGTTAGAGCCACATGTTGGGACATTATGTACAGAGACACTGCCTCTTACCCATAACACCTTATTGCATAACCCACATTTCCCAAGGAGGAGGGTCCCTGCATAAGAGGGAGGACAGGGAAGAGGCTAACGATGGTACCAACATGGTTGCATACACACTGTGTACATAACTAATAGAACAAATTGGAATCTGGGCTGGAGAGATGACTTAGCAGTTAAGGTGTTTGCCTGAAAAGTCTGTTTGAATCTCCAGGTCCTCCACATAGCCAGACCCAAAGTGACACAGGCATGCAATGTTGCACATGTGTACAAAGGGACACACATGTCTGGAGTTCATTCACAGTGCCTGGAAGGCCCTGGCACACCCATTTTCTCTGTCTCTCTGCCTCCTTCTCCCTGTCTCTTTCTCAAAAATAAAGGTTTCCTTGCCTTAAAAAAAATAACAATGGCTGGGCGTGGAGGCACATGCCTTTAATTGCAGCACTCGGGAGGCAGAGG
This sequence comes from Jaculus jaculus, assembly GCF_020740685.1. Lineage (NCBI taxonomy): Eukaryota > Metazoa > Chordata > Mammalia > Rodentia > Dipodidae > Jaculus > Jaculus jaculus. The sequence continues at coordinate 19,270,982 of NC_059102.1, read as the reverse complement.
TAGGAGGATCACCGTGAGTTCGAGGCCACACGGAGACTACATAGTGAATTCTAGGTCAGCTTGAGCTAGAGTGAGACCCTACCTCAAAAAACAAAAAACAAACAAACAAAAAAAGAGTCTATGTGTATAAAAGAAAGAAGGGCCATGCAGACATGGTGGCACATGCCTGTGACCCCAGCACCCTGAGTTGGTGTCTCTTGACTTCCTATTGCTGGACATTTTCTTACTTAACCTGCTGTTTGGGGGGCTTATGAATATATGAAACCAAAGCTCATTGTGATGGCCTCGTCTGCAAGTGGTATTTAAAGTGGCTCTAAAAGAAACTAAAATAGGAGCAGAAATTTTATTTTTTATAAGATAGGTTTCCTTTAAATTTAAAAATTGCCATTTTGAAACTCCCTTAAAAATACCTCCACTTCCAGCTGGAGAGATGGCTTACCAGTTAAGGTGCTTTCCTGCCATGCCTAGTGACCTGGGTTCAATTCCCCAGTACCATGTAAAGCCAGATGCACAAAGTGGCACATGCATTTGGAGTTCATTTGCAATGGCTACAGGCCCTGGTGTACCATTTTTTTTCTATCTGTCCCCCTTGCAAATAAATTAATGAATTAAAAATTTTTTAAAACTTGCCATTTTGAGCCGGGCATGGTAGTGCACGCCTTTAACCCCAGCACTCAGGAGGTCGGGAAGCAGAGGTAGGAGGATCACTATGAGTTCAAGGCCACCTTGAGACTACATAGTTAATTCCAGGTCAACCTGGACCAAAAAATAAAAAATAAAAATTGCCATTTTGTTACTTTTAAAGAATAAAAGAACTACTCAAATTGTATTTAATAATTCTATGTTTGCCATAATTATCCTAAAATATTTTTGTGGCTACCTGTGAAAGTAAGAACTAGAAACCATTGTGACACTTGTTACTATCCTCATTCAAAGGCCCAGGAAAGAGTTCAAAAGTAAGTCACTGAATTTATTCAGTTTCCACATATTTACTGAGAACATAAAATGTTAGGGGCCCTGTTAGGCACTGTGCATGTGTGTGTATGTGTGTGTGTGTGTGCGTGTGCGTAAGACAAAGAGAGAGAGAAAAATATACACCGACAGAAAAAGAAACAGACCCTAAAGTCAAAGAAGAAAATTAATGTTGACTGGCAGAAAATACTATGAAACAGATAAGGTCAACAAAATAAAAATATAAAATACAAATAATCTCCTAGGATAACAACTAGAAGAAAATTAGCTAAAATGTTATGTTCTATATCTCATAGATTTTATTTTCTTCTTCATTTTTTTTCATATTATGAGAAAGGCAGTTTTCAAACAGAAAAAAAAAATTGTTTTTGTTATTAAAAAAGTATTTAAAGGGGCTGGAGAGATGGCTTAGTGGTTAAGCGCTTGCCTGTGAAGCCTAAGGACCCTGGTTTGAGGCTTGATTCCCCAGGATCCACATAAGCCAGATGCACAAGGTGGCGCATGCACCTGGCATTCATTTGCAATGGCTGGAGACCCTGGTGTACCCATTCTCTCTCTCTCTCTCTCTCTCTCTCTACCTTTTTCTCTCTCTGTCTGCCACTCTCAATTAAATAAATATAAATAAACAAAAATAAAAATAAAAAATTAAATAAATTAGAAAAAAAATTAAGGTAATTGAAGGGCTGGAAAGATGGCTCAGTAGTGAAGGCACTTGCCTGTGAAGCTTCAGGACCCAGGTTTGATTCCTTGGTACCCATGTAAGTCAGATGCACTTGGTGGTACATGTGTCTGGAGTTCTTCTGCAGTGGCTAGAGGCCCTGGTGTACCTATTCTCTCCTTCCCTCCCCCCACCCCATAAATAAAGCCAGGCGTGGTGGCGCACACCTTTAATCCCAGCACTCAAGAGGCAGAGGTAGGAGGAGCACCATGAGTTCGAGGCCACCCTGAGACTACAGAATGAGTTCCAGGTCAGCCTGGGCTAGAGTGAGGCCCTACCTTGGAAACAACAACAACAAAAAGTAATTGGGGGCTGGAGAGAGGGCTCAGTGATTAAGGAGCTTGCCTGTAAAGCCTAAGGACCAAGGTTCGATTCCCCAGTACCCACACAAAGGCAGATGCACAAGGTGACGCATATGTCTAGAGTTCATTTGCAGTGGCTAAGGCCTTGCATGCCCATTCCCTATCTGTCTCTCTCCCTCTCTAATAAATAGATAAATAAAATATCTTTTTAAGGGACTACAGCCATTAAATTCTCTCTAAATTAATAATGCTTATCTCATTTAACCTGTGCTGACTTCACTCTCCATTGGAGAATCTGCTTCTCTTTTTCAGATGGGAGCGGGACCTGAGGAGACAAACAACCCATCGCACTCCACCCCGGCCCCTGCTGAACCCACAGAGGAACTGGGGAAATGAGCAAGAGCTCTGCTTTCTTAGTGAACCTGATATCAGCACAAGGGTGAAGGAGACAGACACTGAGGACACTCAATTCCTACCAAACCACAGATCCAGAGCCTACTAACAGCCCATCACTGAAGGAGACTTAAAATGCACCCAACATGGCTCAGGGAATTTTGCGGAAGAGGGGGCAGAAAGATTGTCAGAGCCACAAATTGTCTCATTTTGCCCATGGGCACTGCCTCTCCCCAGTAACTGACTGCTTGCCCCACAAGGCATGACCCACAGTCCCCATGGGGATGACCTGCATCCCCAATGAGGAGGGCCCCTTCAGAAAAGGGGCAGGGAGGAGGGAAAGAATGTTACTAATATGTGTTGTATCCATACTAAATATGTCCATAACTAATAAAAAATAAATTTTTAAAAATGGAAAAATATATATATATATCTTTTTAAAAAAGTAATTGGGCTGGCCAGGCTTCAAGTCCCAAGCCACCCACATATGCCCAGTGCAAAAAGGGGCACAAGCATATGGCATTATTTGCATCAGCAAGAGGCCCTGGAACATCTGCACACTCACGCATGCACCCATGTACTCACATACCCACCCATGCAAATAAATAAACAATTGTTATAGGCAAATATTGGGGGGCCCGAACCTCACACTCATGCTGTCCTGGTGGTTGGCAACTTTCGCCCGTTATTCCCTAAACATCCTTTAGTTGGTTGCTGCAGCTTTAGTCACAGGCTTTGAACCTATTAAAATGCAGATTCTCATGAAAGGTCAATAATTCTTAGTCAAGAATACCCTTGAGCTTTTCCCAAACCGAAATTTTTTTAAAAATAATTTTTATTTATTTATTTGAGAGCGACAGACAGAGAGAGAAAGAGGGAGACAGAGAGAGAGAGAGAGAATGGGCGCGCCAGGGCTTCCAGCCACTGCAAACGAACTCCAGACGCGTGCACCCCCTTGTGCATCTGGCTAATGTGGGTCATGGGGTGTCGAGCCTCAAACCAGGGTCCTCAGGCTTCACAGGCAAGCGCTTAACCATTAAGCCATCTCTCCAGCCCCCAAACCGAAATTTTGGTTTCCCCCTCTTAGTTACTGATTCATTAAGTCTGGCATAGGATCACGTGCACGTTCATTGCTCATGCGATCCGGACATGCACTGTGGGCAAGAGGCCTCATCTTGGGTTGGAATCAGTTATTTGAGCCTTAGTAGAAATGAAGATACAGAGGGAAAGTTTGATGGGACAGAGAGGAGAAATAAAAGAACAAAAGCTCCTAAAACTGAAAGATGTGAGTCTGTTTGCCTTGGCAAGAAAAACAAAGCCCGCAGCCTCACCATTCTCCCAGGGCCTTCGTGAAGGTAGACCTCTTGGTGTGCTGCGTCACTTACTGGGAAAACAGACAGGCAGTAGATCTCAGAGAGGTAAGACGGGATGCAGAGAAGAGACCGGCAGTTTGGATCATTTGACAAATGTAGTGAAATCATTTTGCATTTGCTTCTCTCACTGAAGGCTTCAATCAGGAAGGACCAAAGGGGGAGCGGAGGGTCACTGGAAACACTTCCAGAGAGAGAAATCTGGGTATCTCCTGATAACTCTAAAAGATTGAGAGGTGATGTTAAGCATAGAGCATTGCTTACTTAAGCAATTTAAAGAACACATCTGGGGTTCATCACAGTTTTGGCACAGAGCCAAATTCTGTGCTAAGGTTTTCATAAATGAAGGACTCACTATGCATCATGTGTATGGATGCCAGGGCAGGCCCAAATCTTTATGTTTGTTTATCACTGACAAAGGCAGATAACTGCAGGGATCATTTTTCCTCTCTTATATCTTGCCAGAACATAGGAAGATCTATCATCCACAATAAATAACCAGTTGTTTACATTGGTGATTTTTTTTTTTTCCGAAAGCTCTTAAAGTGCTACATTCCATTGCATCCTGGTATTTTCTTCCTCAGTTCTTAATTAGTAGTATTACAGCTTGAAAAATGAGCATATTTTTATTGCAAGGGGAATGATAATAAATCTTGTAAATTTAAACCGGGAATCAAAGCCCCGCTGAGTTTGGAGGAAATCAAAGGACTGTAAAATGTATTTCATTCATTTTCCCCTGGGTGGTCTGATGCTTCTTGTCATAATGGGCTGAACTAAGCAGATAGGCAAGATAAGAACTTACATTGCACACCACTAATGATAATGATAGTCCCAGAGTTCTCACACTTAGAAGTGTTTCGTGTGTCATGGGGGAAAAGGCCTTTATTAACTACCTTTGGGTTTTATCAGCTTCCAGAATTTACCACCTTCTGGAATTTTGTTTAAGAGGGATTCATCCAATTAAAGAATTAATTTTTTTAAAACTCCTGGCTAAAGGACGCGAAAGATCTTCCTAAATTCTATATGATGGAAATTAGAACTCCTTGTAGGAATAAAGACTGGTTCCTCAGTGCAATGGTAGGCTGACATAGTGTCTTTTACTCATCCCTAGAAACAAAAGAGAATTACTTCAGACAGCAGCAGTCATTATTAATTCTATCCAGAGAAGTAATTACCATACTAAGCATTCTCACGGTATAGAACATGATATTATTGCGGTTAGGTGAATATTTCACCCTAACCTCAACAACAACAAAAATCGCTGAAATCTTTGTCTTACTGGAAGTACCAAGTTAATTACTTCTAAAGAACTACAGAATAGCTTCTTGCATAAGTGCAAGAGAAAGAGCACTGTGTTCTAAGAAGTATTGCTATCCCTCGGCCAGTGTCAATTCTTTGCTACCAAAGAAGAGTGAAGAAAAGGCTGTCATCTTCAAAAGTGAGTCACTTAACACCGATACCCAGCTATAAGTGTTTTTCCCCCAGCTGTAGATTTTATTTCTGTAATTGCAAAAAGACCAATATCATTTCTATCACATCTGTGGCCAGCTAACTTTTGAGAGAAGATCATGTTCCAAGAATACACACCAAATAACTGACATCATCTGCAGAAAGAAATAGGACTCTGAGGTCTGCAGCAGCAGCAGCAGGTGAGAAATAACCTTGCTTAGCCTACACGGACACTTCTGTCTGTAATACAAGCCTGGGCCCAATAGGTTGACCTTGGGAATAATGGTGTCCAACTTAAGTTACACAGGAGAGATTGCTGACACTCAGTTCTTCATGAAAACTTAGTATGTTCCTTTTTCTAGTTGGACGTGGTGGTACACGCCTTTAACCCCAGCACTAGGGAAGCAGAGATAGGAGGATTGCCATGAGTTCAAGGCCACCCTGAGACGACATAGTGAATTCCAAGTCAGCTGAGCTAGAGTGAGATAGAGTGAGACCCTACCTTGAAAAACCAGACATATACATATATTCCTTTTTGAAGCCATGGTCAGTTTTATTTATTTATTTTTGTTTTTTATTTACTTTTTTTTTTTTTTTGAGGTAGGGTCTCACTCTAGCCCAGGCTGATCTGGAATTCACTATGTCGTCTCAGGGTGGCCTCAAACTCACAGCAATTCTCCTACCTCTGCCTCCCGAGTGCTGGGATTAAAGGTGCGCGCCACCACACTCGGTTTATTTATTTTTTGTTTTGTTTTCAAAATGATATCAAGCTCGTGGGATCTTATTTTTCACCCTCAGTTAAATAGGAATGTCTCAAAGTCATGCTGCCCCCTGCTCTGTCTGCCTGGCACAGGGCTTGGAAATACTGCTGCCTGAGCACCCACCGACTGATAGCTTGTCCAATGGCTGCAGTGTGATGTCTAAGGTCAAACGAGAGATAAGTAACCCCACTTTGATCCTTCATTGGCAGCTAGCCAAAGAATTTGTGTTTCATCCATTGCATTTTCTGTGAGTTATATAATGGAGCACTTTCTGAAACTCATTAGAAGGATAAAGCTTTTGATTGACCACTACGGGCATTGCCATTGTCTGCTTTCTCCTCTCTTCTCTGGTAATCTCTTCTCCTCTTCCTTTCTCTTCATAGACATGAGCATGTGTAGGTAGGTGCTGGGACCTATAAAACAAAAAAGACGTGTTTCCCCCCCACCCACAACCTGCCTTAAAGGAGCTCTTGATTTGGCCAGATATTTATTTACTTAAAGATTTTTTTTTGAGGGCTGGAGAGAGGACTTAGCGATAAAACCTGCAAAGCCAAAGGATCTCAGTTCTGTTCTCCAGGATCCATGTAAGCCAGATGCACAAGGGGACTCATATATCTGGAGTTTGTTTTGCAGTGGCTGGAGACCCTGGTGTGCCCATTCTCTCCCTGTCTCTCTCTCTTTCTCTGCTTCTTTCTCTCTCTCTTAAATAAGTAAATAAATAAATAAATAAAATAGCTGGGAAATGGAACCAGTCTAGATGTCCCTCAACTGATGAGTGGATAATAAAGATGTGGCACATTTATACAATGGAGTTCTACTCAGCAGTAAAGAAAAATGAAGTTATGAAATTTGCAGGCCCAGAAAGCTAAATGTCACATGTTCTCTCTCATAAGTGGGTCCTAGCTACAAATGATTAGACTTCTATGTGAGTAGGAAGAAAACTCAGTAGCAGAGGCCAGTAAGCTAGAAAGGAGATATAAAGGGAATAGAAAGAGGGTGTACTTAATAGGATAGTAACATATATATGTAAGAAAAGAACAGATTAAGTGAGGTCAGGGGAAGAGATTGAGTAAAGGAAAGGTGGAGGGAGGGCTAATCAAAATCTAAGAGGACATAAATAAATTATATGGAATCCTCCAGTTTTGGACAATGGAATACTCAGGAGTCATAGATCATTGTTAGAAAATTTTCAGTGCCAGGGATGGGATACCTTCCAGTGAGTTGTTGGCCAGGGAGGTCCGTGCTGCCCCCAAAACGTTATAGGTCATTTCCAAGGCCCTTGGTTTCCCACCAGGAATAGGTGGTAAGACCCTATTGCTGAAGACTCCACAGACTTGGGCTGCAAGGCCACTGAGAAATCCTGCTGAACTGAGCTGATAACCTCCTCCATGTAGACCAGCTGACAGAAAGCTGGAAGAAGCCAGTCTACATGTAGTTCAATGGGAGAAAGAGATACCACCAGTGAAGATACTCAACAGTGGACACTGCAAGCCTTATAATTGGCCAGCCAGGCCAAATGAGCCAACGGGTCCAATAGTGGCATATCTATCATGGTGGAAACCAACTGCCCTCCAATTGGACTGGAGGCCCGCTCCATGTGGGGGAGATACATCCTGATGCTGAAAACTTAAAACAGGGGTTGTCATGAGCCCTACGGGTATAACATCTGCTGATGTCTGGATAAATGTATATACTATGCTTATCAAACTGCCCAGTAAGCACTTCTCTTAATATTCGTACCCATATATTAATGCTACTCTCACTTTGGGTAGAGAATCTTCTCTTTTCAGATGGCAGTGACCTTGGGACAACTCAGAAGGTATCATGGTGCTGGAAAGAAATGACTAGAGTATTCGATCACATCTTCCAAGGCTCAGGTTCTAATGCGGATGAGGTTGCGGAAAGAATGTAAGAACCAAAGGAAGAGTAGGACTCCTCACAATGTGCTCCCTCCAGACACAAAATGGCCTGGATATCCACGACCTCACAGTGCCTGACACTACCTACACAAGACCATCATAAGAGGAGGAAAAGACCATGACATCAAAATAAAAGAGAGTGATTGAGATGGGGAGGGGATATGATGGAGAATGGAATTTCAAAGGGGAAAGTGGGGGGAGGGAGGGTATTACCATGGGATATTTTTTATAATCATGGAAGATGTTAATAAAAGTTGAGAAAAAAAAAATTGAGGGATGGAGAGATGGCTTAGCCGTTAAGCACTTGCCTGTGAAGCCTAAGGACCCTGGTTTGAGGCTCAATTCCCCACAACCCATGTTAGTCAGATGCACAAGGGGGTACATGCATCTGGAATTCGTTTGTAGTGGCTGGAGGCCCTGGCATGCCCATCTTCTCTTTCTCTGTCTGTTGCTCTTAAATAAATAAATAGGGCTGGAGAGATGGCTTAGTGGTTAAGGCATATGCCTGTGAAGCCTAAGGACCCAGGTTCGACTCCCCAGCACCCCCGTAAACCAGTTGCACAAGGGAGCGCACACATCTGGAGTGTGTTTGCAGTGGCTGGAGGTCCTAGTGTACCATTCTCTCGCTCTCCCTGCCTATTTCTGTATCTCTCTCTCTCTCTCAAAAAAAATAAATAATTAATTTTTTTTTTTTTTTTTAAACCGGGTGTGGTGGCTCACGCCTTTAATCCAGCGCTTGAGAGGCAGAGGTAGGAGGATTGCTATGAGAAGCCACCCTGAGACTACATAGTGAATTCCAGGTCAGCCTGCCTGGGCTAGAGCAAGACCCCACCTTGAAAAACCAAAATAATAAATAAATAAATAGCCAGTCTGTTGGGCTTGCCTCAAAAAAAAACTTAAAAAAATTTTTTTTGAAACAGAATTTCATGTAACTCAGGCTGACCTTGAGCTCACTATGAATTAAAGATGATTTTGACACCCCAATCCTCCTGCTGCCATTATTAGTGATGGGATCTCAGGCATGCCAAAACACACCTAGCTGGACTTCCATTTATAATAACCATAGCTCCATTCCTTGCATATTTACTTCATTCCAGACACAGACACACTGCTAATATATCACAACTATCCATCTCTCTACACTGAGGAGGGAGGAAAGCCCAGGATTCCAACCCACATCTGAGTCAAAACCTTATTCCATGTCTAGAAAGCAAAAGATAAGCTCTGGGGCTGGAGGGATGGCTTTGCGGTTAAGGCATTTGCCTGCAAAGCCAAAGGACCCAGGTTTGATTCCCCAGGACCCACACTAGCCAGATACACAAGGGGGCACACACGTCTGGAGTTGGTCTGCAGTGGCTAGAGGCCCTGGCGTGTCCATTCTCTCTCCCTCTTTCTCTGTCAAATAAATAAATAATTTTTAAAAAGATAAGTTCTGATTGAGCAACATGTTCCACTTCACTAACAAGGGATTGCTTTTCCTCTGCTACAGGAGGATTTCTCTGACAAGGTTTGAATCAGTTAGATTTCAATGTACAAAGGTTCATACTTGAAGCACCTGCATATACATGAAGCAAAAAGTCAAGAGTTCAGGTCGGCGTTGCTTACAGCCTGATCTACAGACCAGCACAGTGACATGTCCCGTGAGGTGTTAAAATGTAACACTGAGGGCTGGAGAGATGGCTTAGCACTTAAGCGCTTGCCTGTGAGGCCTAAGGACCCCGGTTCGAGGCTCGGTTCCCCAGATCCCACGTTAGCCAGATGCACAAGGGGGCGCACACGTCTGGAGTTCGTTTGCAGAGGCTGGAAGCCCTGGCGCGCCCATTCTCTCTCTCTCCCTCTATCTGTCTTTCTCTCTGTGTCTGTCGCTCTCAAATAAATAAATTAAAAAAAAATTAAAAAAAAATGTAACACTGAGAATAAACATTCAAGAACTTTTTGTTACTGTTCTTCTTTTCTTTTCTTTATTTATTTTTGAGGGAGAGTCTCACTTTAGCTCAGGATGACCTAGAATTCTCTATGTAGTCTCAGGGTGGCCTTGAACTCATGGTGATCCTCTGTCTCCCCAGTGCTGGGATTAAAGGTGTGCGCCACCACGCCTGGCTGTTTTTCTTTTCAAGGTAGGGTCTCACTCTAGGCCAGGCTGACCTGGAATTTACTTTGTAGTCCCAGGCTGACCACAGGCTCACAGTAATCCTCCCACCTCTGCCTTTCAAGTGCTGGGATTCAAAGTGTATTGTCTGGCATGAGTTTAAGATTATTTTTGTTTTTGTTTTTGTTTTTTTGAGATAGGGTCTCACTCTGGCCCAGGCTGACCTGGAATTCACTACGTAGTCTCAGGGTGGCCTCGGACTCATGGCGATCCTCCTACCTCTGCCTCCCGAGTGCTGGGATTAAAGGCGTTTGCCACCACGCCTGGCTAAGAATTTTTTTGAAAATTTGTTTTATTCATTTATTTGAGTGAGAGAAAGGCACAGGTAGAGAGGAATAAGCACACCAGGGCCTTGAGCCATTGCCTCGCCACCTATTACATCTGGCTCACATGGAAACGGGAACGGAACCTGGGTCCTTAGGCTTTCCAGGCAAGCACCTCAACCACTAAGCAATCTCTCTGCATTTAAGGGTTTTTTTTTGTTTGTTTGTTTTGTTTTGTTGAAGTAGGGTTTTACTCAAGCTGACTTGGAATTCACTATGTAGTCTCAGGGTGGCCTTGAACTCACAATGATACTCCTACCTCTGCCTCCTAAGGGCTGGGATTAAAGACATGCGCTACCACACTGGGCTCGTTTAAGAACTTTTTTTTTTTTTAATTAATTAATTTATTTATTTGAGAGCGACAGACACAGAGAGAAAGGCAGATAGAGGGAGAGAGAGAGAATGGGCGCGCCAGGGCTTCCAGCCTCTGCAAACGAACTCCAGACGCGTGCGCCCCCTTGTGCATCTGGCTAACGTGGGACCTGGGGAACTGAGCCTCGAACCGGGGTCCTTAGGCTTCACAGGCAAGCACTTAACCGCTAAGCCATCTCTCCAGCCCTCGTTTAAGAACTTTTGAAGCCCTATAATAGTGTGCAATAATAAAATGCAGCCTTGCATTAGGGGCATTTTTGAATTTAAATTTTCTTGAAGATCGTTTTTTATTGTATAGTATACGTCGGAATTTTATCTAACTGGGCATTTTAGAAAACATACTCTCCACAAAGTTGAGAATTACAGGTTTAGGTCATTTGAGGTATAAACATATAATATTTAAGCCCTGTTAATAAGTTGCCAATGTGAGTCTCCAGTTATACCACGATGACCCCAGAACAGACTGCATCTCTGTACGGGGCCTGTTATCAGTGTTCCTGTGAACATCAGGCCATGTTCAGAGAACACCTTTACAGGACAGCTTTCAAAGGCTCTGTTTTCAGGAATGTTAAGTGGATGAATGTTAAATGGATCAATTAATCAGCAATGACCCATGAGGTTAAAAAAATTTGTTTCCTATGTTTCAATTTACATTTCTCATGGAGACAAAAAAAAAAACCAACAACAACTAAGTGTGGACATACTGGTGACCCTACCAATCACTGATTCACACAGGACCGAGGGACAAACACGGGAGTTGCGTGTGGGCATCACTTGCCCACCCCACTGTTGGAGAGCGTGGTCCTCAGGCTACTGTGGTAGAGTATTTCAGGGAATAATGCAAGATGCTCAGTTTCTCTCAGGAATCTTCTCTGGGCAAAATACAGACATACAATCTGGTCCTGGGAAGAGCCATCCTGGATCATTTACATACCCAGGAATCACGGTTGCCTTTCTCAAGACTTCCAAGGGAAGCCATGAATTTAGAGTCGACTATTGCAGCTGCTGATGAAATGCTGCTGCCAGCAGAAACCGTTGTTTTATGAAAGCTTTCAAAAAGAATTCCGGATGATAATATATCTAGAATGTCAATTGCGCGTGTCATTTTCTTGTTTTCAGAGCTGTGCAGACATCTTCTGCTGATAGCAACACCTTCACGAGAATCCATTGGGTTGATTTCTGCTGGTTGGTGACAAGCGTGAATCCTTCATGGAAAATCCGAGGAAAGCAGTCAGGCCCTGCCCCCAGAGACCAGCGGGAGAGCAGGAGACAGCTCTTTCTATGCGTGACTAAAGATGCTAACAGGATGCCTCGGGGCCGGGGAAGAACAGGCTCTAGGGATTTCTTCTTTCAGACCTAAAGTGGGAAGAAGATGAATGTCTGGTGAAGTCACACTGCACACAATAATTCTCTTTGGGCAGGTTATAAAAGTGCACTGACAAACTCTGTGAGGTGTGGGAGATGAGGAAAGGGGAAGGTGGTGGGACTGCTTTTGAAGCCATTTATCAGAAAATGAAGCACCGCTTGATGAAGTGATGCTGTGTCCATAACGGGCTGGGATGTGGACAAAGTGAGCCTTCTTGGTAATCAGCAAATAGAATTTATGCGCACGAATGATGTAAATATTAGATCCATATGTTTAATCAAGCAAGCTGGCTATAAACTCAAGTGGATCAAGGCTAAAGCAGCATGCATGAGCTTGTTCTGTTTGTACAAATCGGCAGCTTTATAAATAACAGTTATGGCAACTTTCTGATAAAACATGAACATTATTTTATAATATAGACAAAGATTTCAATATTCTACGAAAACTATATAGATCCAGATGAGAGATACAGATGATAAAGATGGAGAGAAAGAGACAGATCCTCTAGAATATTTATTCTCAGAGATAAATTTGTTGAGTGGGATATAGCCTTTTGCAGTGTAGGCTGAAATAAATCAGTTCAGCCCTTACTGAGGAACCACAGCTAACACAAAGGAGATATGAGCTATGAGTTCCCATGTTACAGATTAAGAAATAGATCAAAGCCTAGTAACGTTGAGCTCGAGTGTGGCCTTAGAAGTGAGACTATTGTGTTCTTTCCTTTAAAAACTTAAAGTGGCGGGGCGTGGTGGCGCACACCTTTAATCCTAGCACTCGGGAGGCAGAGGTAGGAGGATCGCCGTGAGTTCGAGGCCATCCTGAGACTTCATAGTGAATTCCAGGTCAGCCTGGGCCAGAGTAAGACCCTACCTTGAAAAAAAAAAACTTAAAGTGTTTTAACTTCTGGAGAGAAGAATGATCATGTGACCATGGTTAAGCAGTATTTAATCAGAGTAGGAGATTAGAAAAGAAAAGAAAGCTTTTAATGTGCACATTAAGATGTGGAGAATAGGCCAGACTTATTCTTGTGACTCCTGTAGTAGTCTATGGAGTGATCAACATATAACATACTACATACAGTCCAATGTTCAATTCTAAAACCTAATTTCAGAATCTTTATGTGAGCGTTGCTTATTTCCAAGTATGTTTCCATATTTACGGCTAGCCACAAACATCTTAGAACCTAATTGTGCTTTGGCTCCAAAACTAAGGACATTTTTATTTTCCAAATTGTCTAAAACATAAAATGGAATAGATTAGGAGAAACATATCCAAACCCTCTCCATGCTTCCCCTAAAACAACCTTACATTTTAAATATCTATAAAATATGGAGGAAGAAGATCAGGACTTTCTAAATTCAATTAAGTCGTAATAGGGAAGGTTGAAGCCTTCAGGAATTTTGAGATAACAAATGACAGAGGGGAAGTCTTCTCCCTCAGTTAGCCTCTAGGCATAGTCCACGCTAAATAAGAGGCTTTTCATTCAACCTGGTAATGGGAAACATCCATCACCTGCGTCTCCAAGGCCAGCCTTAAACTCCTCCTCAAGTGGAGAACATTATTAAATGTTTAAAGAAAACTGAAGTCGCAGAAAGACGTTTCCCTGGCTCATGGTCGAGTAGATTAATCAGTGCAGATGATTTGTACATTATCTTTCGAGTGTGAATAGAGAATGGTTTTAAATATCCCATCTCCTCAGAGCCTACTGAAAAGTAAATACTGCTAGTACTTTCTCCAGGCTCTTTATAAAAATGACCCAAGGGCCATAGAGATAGCTTAGTGGTTAAGGTGCTGGCCTGAGAAACCTAAGGACCCAGGTTCCATTCTCCAAGACCCATGTAAACCAGATGCACAAAGTGGCACATGCATCTGGAGTTCCTTTGCAGTGGCTAGAAGCCCTGGCACAACCATTCTCTCTCCCTCTCTCTCTCTCTCTCTCTCTCTCTCTCTCTCTCTCTCTCCCTCTTTCTCTGTCTCAAATAAATCAATAAATATTTTTAAATGACCCTATGCATGTACAGTGGTCTGTATGAAAGTTCCTCCTGTACCTATTATGTGCAAATAAACAAGCAAAGGAAAAGACAAATGAAAGCTTATACATAAACGCCAGAACTAAGAGGCATTGTGTTTGATTAATCTGCCTTGTCTATTCTGTTGTAATCTGCTACATAATAATATCTATGAAGTTTACATTAAAATATAAATATGAGCTGGGTGCAGTGGTGCATGCCTTTAATCCCAGCACTTGGGAGGCAGAGGTAGGAAGATCACCATGAGTTCAGGGCCACCCTGAGAATACAGAGTGAATTCCAGGTCAGCCTAGACTAGAGTGAAACCCGACCTCGAAAAACAAAACAAAACAAAAATAATAAATAAATAAAATAAAATAAAATAAAATAAAAAAAAAAATATATATATATATATATATATATATACTATGAATGCAATGTAGTATAAATATAATACCTATAATTGAATATATTACATTTTTGCATGGGTATGTGTGTGGTATGTGTGCATGTGTGTATACATGTTCACATTATGCTGGTGTGCATGTGTGTGTAAGTATATGTGTGTGTGAAGGCCTGAGATTGACATTGGTGCCTTCTTTAATTGTTCACCACCTTATTTATTGAGATAAAGTCTCACACTTGAACCCAGGGTTCTCCAATTCAGCTAGTTTAACTAGCCTACTTACCCCAGGGGTCCCTTGCCTTCCTCCTGGACATTGGGATCCCAGAAAGGTTGCAGGATGGCTTAGCATCTGCGTGGGTGCTGGGGATTTGAACCCAGGTACTCATTCCTGCACAGCGTGGGCTCTACCAACTGAGCTGTCTCCTCAGGCTGAGGTTTTTGCATTTGTTTCATCTGAGAATTTATTATTGTCAATTTCCCTTGATAACATTGTGTACTTTATTGGGAATGTCTCATGCCTTTGAGTGAAGAGTCTGGGAGCCCAGGAGTGACCATAGGAATGTCTTCAGGGACCCTCCCTAAAAGCAAAAAAATGCAAGTACTCTTATTTTATACATTAAAAACTTTTATTTATTTATTTGAGAGAGAAAGAGAAGGAGAGAGAAAGAGGCAGATGGAGAATGGGCACTGCAAATGAACTCCAGATGCATGTGCCCCCTTTTGCATCTGACTTACGTGGGTCCTGGGGAGTTGAACCTGGGTCCTTTGGCTTTGCAGGCAAATACCTTAACTGCTAAGCCATCTTTCCAGCCTTTATTTTATATATTTTTATATGGCTTTGTTTTCCTAGACATTTCTGCATTGTGTTCCCTCTTGATTACCTCTTTTCCCTTTGCTATTTTATTTTTCTAGGTAGGGTCTCACTGTAACCCAAGCTGGCCTGGAATTCACTATGTAGCCTCAAGTGGTGACTGTCCCACCTCTGTCTCCCCATCGCTGGGATAAAAGGCATGCACACTGGGGATCATGGGTCATCACACATAAACCCTCGTTGGTGGGACGAACATCCAACCAGACACAGTGTGTGGGAGGAAGGGGTTAAGTTCAGGCATACAGAGTCTGGGGAGACACCATCAATGGTGGAGGAAGCTCCCTTCCATAGATCCAAGCAGAAAGACATCGCCAACAGCCAGCCAGCACCAGAAGACTCAAAACAGCCAGAGCTCACACTGTGCTGCACACACCTTTGGGCTGGAATGTAGATCTACCCCCAAACATACATTAGGGCTGGACTCTAGGATCCACCCCCCCCCCCACTGACCCAGTGACACCTCCTAGGGCCAGGGAGCTTGAGATGCAAGTTACAAGCTCAATTTTAATAAGACAACCAAGTCTATGGGGCCATACATTCAAATAATCATACTCAAACTACCACACCCTGTGTGTTGGAACACTGGACTCAGGCAAATCTGGTATTGCAATCAGGTTCGCATTGTTGGCAGAAATCACCTGACCAAGAGTAGCTTATGAGGAAAAAAGGTTGATCTGGGCTTACAGACGTGAGGGGAAGTGCCATGATGACCAGGGAAAATGATGGCATGAGCAGAGGGTGGACATCATCCCCCAGACAACATCTGATGGACAATAGGAACAGGAAAGTGTGCTAAACACTGGCAAGGGGACACTGGCTATAACACCCATAAGCCCGCCCCCAGCAATACACTGCCTCCAGGAGGTGTTAATTCCCAAATCTCCACCACCTGGGAGCCAGTATTCAGCGCACCTAAGTTTATAGAGGACACCTGAGTCAAACCACCACCCCTAGCCTCTACCAAATCTGATGGCCTTTTGTTACTGTTGAGTCTTCAGTGATGTGCTTTTTGGACCTCAGATTATTCATTTTTCATGGTTACATTATTTCCCAGAGTGGTTAGAGGAGTTGCATGTGGCAGTTTTTATTTTATTTTATTTTATTTTATTTTTTTATTTGAGAGTGACAGACACAGAGAGAAAGACAGATAGAGGGAGAGAGAGAGAATGGGTGCGCCAGGGCTTCCAGCCTCTGCAAACGAACTCCAGAAGCGTGCGCCCCCTTGTGCAGCTGGTTAACGTGGGACGTGGGGAACCGAGCCTCGAACCGGGGTCCTTAAGCTTCACAGGCAAGCGCTTAACCGCTAAGCCATCTCTCGTGTTAATTGTTGCCTACAGCACTTGGTACGTGCACAGATTTTTCTGAAAACACTTTCTGTCCTCAAATGCCTTTTCTCTTTTATTTCCCCCTCATCTTCTTGTCAATGGCAAATGATATACACATACTTTCTCTTTATCCAAGTCAACGGTACATAAAATCTGACCCAGGATGCTGCCTGTAACACAGACTAGAAATAATCTCTTTTAGGAAACATTAATCCACTAAACCCGCTCCTTTTCCAAAAGCTATTCCACCTGCTTTTCCTTAAAATGTCATTTCACCTCACCATCGTACTCTTGAAATTTTCACACCAGGCATGGTGACGCATGCCTTTATATCACAGCACTTGAAAGGCAGAGGTAGGAGGATCGCCATGAGTTCAAGGCCAGCCTGGCACTATAGAGTGAGTGCCAGGTCAGTATGGGCTAGAGTGAGACCGTGCCTTGGAAAACCAAAAAGAGAAAAAAAAAAAAAACAAGAAATACTAAATTACTAAATAGTTTCTGTTATGCAAATAAGACATGATTGCTGGGGTCTTTCATTTTCTAGTCTCGCGAGTTCTGAGTGCAGAAACTTTGCCTGTTACATGCACCCACCATCAGCAGCAACGCAATGCACGTTTGCTGAATTCCCAACTCTGTAAAAGCAAATAGTGAGACTGTTTACTTACTGCTTAATTTCCAGTGCCTTGCATAGTAGTGTTGATGTGTTTGCTGAATTAATGAACCAACTCTGCCTTTTTTTTGAGGCAAGCCCAGGAGATTGGTCTTTTTTTTTTTTTTTAATGAGAGCAAGAGAGAGGGAGAGAGAATTGAGACTTGGAACACCAGGGCCTTCAGCCACTGTAATTGAACTACAGACATGTGCACCACCTTGAGCACATGTGTGACTTTGCTCATGTGTCACCTTGAGTGTTGGGCTTACGTGGGATCTGGGGAGTCAAACATGGGTCCAAGTGCCTTAACTGCTAAGCCATCACTCCATCCCCCACTCTGGCTTTTATTTTTAATTTTTTGTTCATTTTTAAAAAATTTATTTATTTGAGAGTGACAGAGAGAGAAAGAGGCAGATAGAGAGAGAGAGAGAGAGAGAGAATGGGCGCACCAGGGCCTCCAGCCACTGCAGACGAACTCCAGACGCATGTGCCCCCTTGTGCATCTGGCTAACGTGGGTCCTGGAGAATCGAGCCTCGAACCGGGGTCCTTAGGCTTCACAGGCAAGTGTTTAACCGCTAAGCCATCTCTCCAGCCCCCCCCCCCCTTTTTAAAAAAAAAACTATTCATTTGACAGAGAAAGAGGGAGAATGAATGGGCACGCCAGGGCCTCCAGCCACTGCAAACGAACTCCAGATGCGTGTACCCACTTGTGCATCTGGCTAATGTGGGTTCTGGGAAATCGAACTTAGGTCCTTTTGCTTTGCAGGCAAATGCCTTAATTGCTAAGCCATCTCTCCAGCCACCCCACTCTGGCTTTTTATGACCACCATTTCCTTTTTGTGCATCTGGTGGGTACTGTGGAATAGAACCTGGGTTAGTGGGCTTTGCAAGGAAGTGCCTTTAACCACAGAGCCATCTCCCCAGCCCACCATTTTCTTTCTTTTTATTTATTATGTTTTCAGCATTTTCTTTTTAAATGACTACCTTACTAGGAAAGCCTTCAAGCGTCATACTGAGCTTTATCATTATTGCTTGTTGAATCCAATTTTTGAAAATTATAACAATACTTAGCCCAATTATGTGTTCTAAAGTTATTCCGGAAGTAATCCCCCAATACCTCTCAAGATTTATTTTTTCTTATAAAGAGATTGTTTAATTAATTAATCAATTAATTAATTTTGATTTTTCAAGGTAGGGTCTCACTCTCTCTCCCAGGCTGACCTGGAATTCACTATGTAGTTTCAGAGTGGCCTTGAACTCACAGTGATCCACCTACCTCTGCCTCCCGACTGAGATTAAAGGTGTGCCCCACCTGCCTGGCTTATCTATTTTTAATTAATTAATTTATTTATTTATTTTGAGACAGGGGAATCACAGGCTGACCTTGACTTCATGTCCTCCTGTCACTGTCTCCTGAGTGCTGTGATTACCATGGAGTCTGTCACCTCAAGGTCTTTGGAGTAGTTACCGAAGGCTTTGCAAGGTAGAGTGAGGCTTGGGGTCTAATGCCAACTTGCCTATTGTGTAGTGTGGCAGTTTGAATGGATGTCCCCCAATAGATTTTGGAGTTTTTATTTTTATTTTTATTTTTTAAATTTTTTATATTAATTTATTTGAGAGCGACAGACACAGAGAGAAAGACAGACAGAGGGAGAGAGAGAGAGAATGGGCGCGCCAGGGCTTCCAGCCTCTGCAAACGAACTCCAGACGCGTGCGCCCCCTTGTGCATCTGGGACCTGGGGAACCGAGCCTCGAACCGGGGTCCTTAGGCTTCACAGGCAAGCGCTTAACCACTAAGCCATCTCTCCAGCCCAATTTAGGAGCTTTTTTAAAAATATATATTTCATTTTTTGTTTATTAGGTTGAGAGAGAGAAGGAGAGAGAGAGAGAGAAAGAATGGTTGTGTGCTGGAAGGATAGCTTAGTGGTGAAGATGCTTGCCTGTAAAGCCAAAAGACCCTCGTTCAATAAAGACCCAAGTTCATAGACCAGCTGACAGAAAGCTGGAAGGAGCCATTCTACATGTAGTTCAATGGGAGAAAGAGATACCACCAGTGAAGATACTCAACAGTGGACACTGCCAGCCCAAAGGAGCCAATGGGTGCAATAGTGGCATGTCTGTCATGGTGGAAACCAACTGCCCTCCAATTGGACTGGAGGCCCACTCTATTGGAGCAAGGGAACACATCCCTGATACTGAAAACTTAAAACAGGGGTAGTCATGAGTCCTAGGGGGTGGGGTAACATCTGCTGATGTCTGGAAAAATGTATATACTATGCTTATCAAACTGCCCAGTAAGCACTTCTCTTAATATTTATACCCTTATATTAACGCTACTCTCACTTTGGGTAGAGAATCTTCTCTTTTCAGATGGCAGTGACCTTGGGATGACTCAGAAGGTATCATAGTGCTGGAAAGAAGTGACTGGAGTCCTGAGTAACATCTTGATCACACCTTCCAAGGCTCAGGGTCTAATGCGGAAGAGGTGGCGAAAAGAATGTAAGAGCTGAAGGAAGGGCAGGACTCCTTACAATGTGCTCCCTCCAGACATAAAATGGCCTGGATATCCATGACCTCATAGTGCTTGACACTATCTACACAAGACCATTATAAGAGGAGGAAAAGATGATGACATCAAAGTAAAAGAGAGACTGATTGAGATGGGGAGGGGATATGATGGAGAATGGAATTTCAAAGGGGAAAGTGGTAGGGGGAGGGTATTACCATAGTATACTGTTTATACTCAAGGAAAATGTTAATAAAAATTGAGAAAAAAGACCCAAGTTCAAGTCCCCAGAACCCACATAAGCCAGATGCACAATGTGGCACATGCATCTGGAGTTCATTTGCAGTGGCTGGAGACCCTGGTGTGCCTATTCTCTTACTCTCTCTCTCTGTCTCTCTCTGTCAAATAAAAAAAATTATTAAAAATAAAGAACTAAAGAAAGGGTGTGTTAAGGCCTCCAGCTGCTGCATATGAACTCCAGATGCATATGCCACCTTGTACATGTGGTTTAGGTAGGTCCTGGGGAATTGAACCTGGGTCCTTTGGCCTTACAGGCAAGCACCTTAATCATTAAGCCATCTCTCCAGCCCTAAAATTTAGGAGTTGGTTTTGTTTTCTTTTTCCGAGGTAGGGTCTCACTCTAGCCCAGGCTGACCTGGAATTCACTATTTACTATGTAGTTTCAGGGTGGCCTTGAACTCACAGTGATCTGCCTCCCGAGTGCTGGGATTAAAGGTGTGTGCCACCACGCCCAGTTTGAATTTAGGAGTTTCATTAAAGCTTATAATTTAGATCTCCAGCTGCCTGGCTGTAGGAGGTGCCACTATGGGTGCAACCTAGGATCCAGCCCCAAGGGGGATCTGAATTCCAACCTAAGACATACAAAGTGTTTGAGCTTTGCCTGGGGTTCCTGAAGTGTGCTTGCTTATGGCGGTGGTGGTTGCTTTATTTTTTTTCTCTGCATGGACTTGTGAAAGCGGGCCAGCTTCTTCTGCCATTAAGGAACTTCCCCTGGATCTGTAAGCTTTAACAAATCCCTTCCTCTATAGCTGTGCCTGGTTTGGAAGTTCATCCCAGCCACATGAGGCTGACTGTGACATTCAGTAAAAGGTTAACCGAACATGTCTGGGTTACTCAAACCCTGAACATTCTAAAGAAAAGACTGGTACTCTACTGGCTCTTGGGAGACAACCTCTGAGCCCTTGTATTATCCTTGGGAGACAAGCTCTAAGGGCCTGAATTATCCTTTCTGATAAAAACATTGTTGTATGTCTCAGGACTTTGGTCACCTCAGGGTCAACTTGTCCTCTGGGGGCTAGAGACTAAGGAGCTAAGGTCACTCATGCAGGCACTTTATGTGACTACTGATCCCCAACAAAACCCTGGACAGTGAGGCTCAGGTGAGTTTCGCTGACTGGCGATGCTGGGTACACATCACATTTTAGTGTTAGGAGAATGAGGCTTTGGGTGAGTGAGGGAGCTGGATGTTTGTGCCTGGTTTCGACCTGTGTCCTTTTCGTTCTGCCACTTTTTCTTTTTTTTCACAATTTATTAGATGTATAGAAAACTTAACTGTTTAAAACTTATAGAAAAAAATGGCCATATTTGAAAACAGCTAGAAGGATCAGGGTGGCACAGAGGATGGCAATGAGCGAAGTCACAGACCGCACTAGAGAGGTGTGTATAGACAGCCCCACTGGAACTTGCAGGGTCAGATTCTTGAGAGTTGATTTATACTTCATGTTGTTCCACTAATGAAGGACTCAGGAACCAGACAGACGCCATGACAGGCTTCAGAGTCCTCAGTAGGCCTAAGTTTCTGTTTCCCAGCAATGTCTAAGTTTTTAATTTTTGGTAAGGGTGAGTTTAACAGATACTGGAAACTGAATGATTACGCCATACATTCCTGTAGTCATAGATAAGTTCAACTCCCCTAGCCCCAGCCCGCCAACTTTGCCCACCAAAATCCTAAGCCAATCAGAAGAGTACACTGTTTAAATCAACCAATCATGTGCCCATCCCCTTCTTCTATGTTCAAATCCCTATAAGAACCCTACCCTCCCACTACTGGGGGCTCTTGTATGGATCCACTGCGTTGGTGAAGTCAAGAGACTGAGCTTCAGCCCGAAAATAAAGCTCCTTGCCCTTGCACACATGTTTGGTTCTCCTTGGTGGTCACTGGGGGCACTGAGAACTGGGCATAACAATGGCAGATCTCCATTCACTGCACAAGGAGCTGGCACTTCTGACTGAGCCCAGCATTTCAAAACTGAGAACTCTTCCTCACAGTACCTCAGTAAATCTGGGTTGCTAACCACAATAAGGATGTCGCCATCCTTCCTATGGGGCCGGTGACAGCAATAGTTACACAGGCAAACTCAGTGCCCTGCTCAGTTTGTCTCGCATAAATAAGAACGTCAGATTCTTTGCACAGATAGCTAGGGGCTTCTATATTAAAACTTTCTGAACCCATCACTGCCTCTGTTAAGCTTTTCTCTTGTAATGAAGTCAACTCATAAGTATCCACAAAACGTCCTGTCGGGACATAATGTTTAATTAAGAGTCGGCAGGTCTGTAACTCCTCAATGCTTTCTCCAAATTTCACTTTTATTAAAAGTCTTTTGCCACTTAAAAAGAAAAACTTTATCTTTATTTATTTATTTGAGAGAGAGAGAAAGAGGCAGAGAGAGGGAGAGAGAGAATGGGCACACCAGGGCCTCCAGCTGCTGCAAACGAACTCCAGACGCGTGCGCCCCCTTGTGCATTATGTGGGTCCTGGGGAATTGAACTGAGGTCCTTTGGCCTTACAGGCAAACACCTTAACTGCTAAGCCATCTCTCCAGCCCCCTTTTGCCACTTTTAATTTGTATCCTTTCACCATAGTAAACTTTAGCCATGAGACTTAGAGCTTTTCTGAGTTCTTGAGTCTTTTTAGTGATTCTGGCCGAAAGCTGTTCTTGGAGGTCCCCAATAGGCCACTCACTCTATGACAGTCATGTGAGCTTGGTCAAATTAACCTCATTTAGTTTCAATTTTCTCACCTGTAAACTGGAGATAATGATGATAATTTTGGCCTTGTAGTGATGTTCTCATACCCAGTCATACTTCATTGAGCATGACTGAAGACTCACTGTAGAAATGTCAGGGGGAAAAATGATGAGTCAGCACCAAGCATCTATTTACCCAAAGTCAGCCCTTTTAAGCTGTCCGCTTATTAGGTTTCCCTATGCCTCATCCCTGGACTGGGAGCTCTGATCGTAATAAGAGCAAGCTTTCTCTTCCAGACTTTTAACCCTCAGGGATAAGTTCTCCTCTTAACAAGCTTTTGTTCTCATTTCACCTCAGAATCATTATTATTTTTTGTTTTGTTTTGTTTTTGAGGTAGGGTCTCTCTCTAGCCCAGGCTGACCTGGAATTCACTGTGGAGTCTCAGGGTGACCTTGAACTCACGACGATCCTCCTACCTCTGCCTCCCAAGTGCTGGGATTAAAGGCGTGCGCCACCACACCAGCTTCAGAATCATTCTTGATGCAGCAGATAGAGAGACTAGAGCTCACTTGGACTTTGTCTTCTTACCTCAGTGTGTTTACACAACAAAAGACTTCTCTTCCTTGATCTTCTAAAAAGTTCTCTTTTCTTAAAGCATTTCTGGCATGTCTTTCTGTTTACAGATCATCTGCTGCCAGCTTTTCTTCTAAAATCAGTCTTTTGTTATCTGTCCTTCCTTACTTTTTTAAAAAATAAAAACATTCTTCACTTACTTTTAAGATTTATCGTATTCCTACTATTTTTTAGTAATTAAAGAAGGAATGCATACCAAAGCGAGTAAGTCTAAAGGTTACACAACATATTTTTTGGTTCCCTCTGCAGCAGAATTCCTTTTGCAACCAACCAGATTTCTTTAATTATCTTACCATTTTCATTCCCACTAGTATAATTTTTTTTTAATTAATGTATTTATTTTATTAATGTATTTTTCTTCTTGTGTGCATGCTATGTGGTGTGTGTTGTATAGATGTGTGCCTAGTGTATTCATATGTGTGTGCCCTTGAGGCACCCCAAAATCTCTCCTTCTGTTGGGGTCACACACCCATCCCACTAGGATAATTTTCAATGACATATACATGAACAAAATTTTGAGTTTTCTCAGATTGGAGAAAGGGCTTAGCAGTTAAGTGCTTGCCTATGAAGCCTAAAGACCCTAGATCGAGGCTCGATTCCCCAGGACCCACATTAGCCAGATGCACAAGGGGGCACACGTGTCTGGAGTTTGTTTGCAGTGGCTGGAGGCCCTGGCATGCCCATTCTTTCTCTCTCTCTCTCTCTCTCTCTCTTTCTCTCTCTGTTTGTCGCTCTCAAATAAATAAAAATAAATTTAAAAATTAAAAAAAATTTTTTTGAGTTTTCTAGCTATCTCAAATTTCATGATAGAAACCACGAAACAGATGGGACATGTCCATCTATCTTTGCTCTAAAATTAAAATTAAAAAAAAAAACACCAGAAAACAATGCCTTTCTCGTGTTGTCTATGATTCAGATTTGAGTATCCTCAGCTTTCTCTGTTGTCAGGAACACCTTTCTGTTTCTCATTTTGGAAATGATGGACCCAGATATTTTGGACTCAATGACCTCACCTTGCTGTACTCTCTATCATTCTATAATATACAAGGAATTCACATGGGGCTGTAAAAATGGCTCAGTGATTAAAGGTGCTTGTTTGTAAAGCCTGACCACCTAGGTTCGATTCACAATCCAATTACATAAAGTGGTGCATGTGTCTGGAGTTCATTTGCTGTGGAAAACAGCCCTGGCATACCCATATTCACTCACTCTCTCTTTCTGAAGGAAATAAAATAGTTAAAGGTAGCAACTAAAGTTAGAGGCTATTATATGACATTGGGTAATTCTATTCTCTTTGCTTCAGTACTATACATATATAATGAGATAATGGCCATTTGAAGCAAAGTATAGCCAGCTATATTCAAAATATACATCTTTTATTTTATATGCTCAGCACTCTAGTTTTCTGGAAATTGGCAGTGACCTTCCTCTGTGGAGGTTTAGGTTGGAGCTGTCATGTTTATCCATTCATTTATTCCACAACTATTTATTGAGTGCTATATTGGTTGGACACTATCTCTTGGAGATACAGCAATGAATAAAATATTCCTGTACTCATGAAACTTATATTCATTAAAGACATTAAACAAAATTACTACAATGTGTAATGTGTCAGATGAGATATTTGCAGTCAGGTTCACATTGCTGACAGAAATTGCTTGCAGCCGTGGGAAAAAGGGTTTATTTTGGTTTACAGACTTGAGGGGAAGCTCCATGATGGCAGGGGAAAACGATGCCATGAGCAGGGGGTGGATATCACTTCCTTTCCAACATCAGGTGGACCATTACAACAGGAGAGTGTGCCAAACACTGGCAAGGGGAAACTCACTATAACACCCATAAGCTCGCCCCCAGCAATACACTACCTTCAGGAGGCGTTAATTCCCAAATCTCCATCCGCTAGGAACCTAGCATTCAGAACACCTAAATTTATTGGGCACACCTGAATCAAACCACCACAGGTCTTTTCTGGCTACAAAACTGATAGGCTTCTGGCTTTGAAAGTTCAGACACAACTAGGGAGGGCAGAACAGCAGGAATCAATGCAGAACAAGAAAGGAATGTTTACTTAGAGGCCATGCCTGTCAAACTTGGCCAGCACTACAATGTGGGTATATTTAACAATCTTCCCAAGTAATTCTGACAGTGAGAATGGCATTTGGGAAACCAAATTTAGCTAACAAAAATAAAGAATAGGCAATCACAAGAATTGGAGAATGAGGATGTCAATATGCGAATGAGCGGTTTTTCGAAAAATAAAAAGAAGCTTGGCCTTGAAACAATCAGTCTTATAAGAGAGTTCCAGGATAGCCTGGGCAAGAGTGAGACCCTACCTTAAAACAACAACAACAAAAATATTGGAAGTGGGCTGGAGGGATGATTTAATGGTTAAGGCATTTGCCTGCAAAGCCAAAGGACCCAGGTTCGATTCCCCAGGACCCGTGTTAGGCAGCTGCACAAGAGGGTGCAAATGTCTGGAGTTGGTTTGCAGTGGTTGGGGCCCTGGTGCACCCATTCATTCTCTCTACCCCCTTTCTCTCTGATAAATAAATAAAAAAAATATTGGAAGAAAACAGAGTGAATAAGACACAAGAGTGTAACATAAAAGAGATTTGGAGGAAGGGAAGGAGGAAGAGGGAGAGAGAAAGAGAGAACATGAACTTCACAGGTACTCAATAGCAGTCCAGGGAACTCCTGGTAAATTGGAAAATTGAATGTGAAAGGAATGGGATGATCCCTCTGTGCAATGCAGGTGTTTACTGTTACCTATGGAATGGGATGATCCCTCTGTGCAATGTACCATGACCTCCCTGTACCTCTTTGTTTCTAAATATCTTTGTGATTACATAGCATAGAATGTTTCTTGCCTCATTTCTGCCTATGTGACCTACAGAACCTTGTGACTAGTCTCTCCCTTGTTTAACAGCATGTAATTCTGTGGCTTAACTCCCAATCCTGTTTTTACTATAAACATCATGTCGTTGTTTCCAATAAAAGCTGACTCTCTGAGCAGACCAGGACTGCATCTTGAGATCCTGAACTCTGAGATGCAGACCTGCTGAACCAGTTTTCCTTTTTCTTTCTTTTTTACCCAATAAAACTTTGCCTCACATTCTGTGAGTTAATGGTCTTACTTGGGCAACACCATAACATAACAAACATAACATAACATAACATAACATAACATAACATAACATAACATAACAAACTTGGGCAACACCATAACATAACAAACATAACATAACAAACATAACATAACATAACAAACATAACATAACATAACAAACATAACGCATAACAAAATCTTCCTTCCTCACTCCCACGCTGGTATTAACTAGTTTCTGTTGCTTCTGACCAAAGAGGCCTAACTCATGTAAGTATTAAAAAGGTGAATTGAGGCTGGGTGTGGTGACACATGCCTTTAATCCCAGCACTTGGGAGGCAGAGGTAGAAAGATCACAGTGAGTTTGAGGTTACCCTGAGACTACATAGTGCATTCCAGGTCAGCCTGTGCTAGAGTGAGACCCTACATCAAAAAGAAAAAAAAAAGATGAATTGAGGCTGGAGAAATGGCTTAGCAATTCAATCACTTGCCTCAGAAGCCTAAGGACCCACATTTGACTGATCACCCAGAACCCACATAAGCCAGATGCAGAAGGTCATGCATGTGCACAAGGTGGGGTACACATCTGGAGTTCAATTGCAGTGGCTGGAGGCCCTGGTGAGCCAATTGTCTCTCTCTTTCTCTCTCTCTCACACACACTCTCTCTGTCTCATAAATAAAATGAAAAAAAGATTAATTGAAGGCTTGCCCAATGTGGAAGATGTTGGTAATTCCAGAAAATTAGAAAATTAGAGCTTGATGTTTCTTATACTGGTCTCTTTTATTTAAAATAATTATCATATACATATATGTTGCATTAATGGATGAAAACTCAAATGGGATCACCTAATGGGTGATTTGAGCAGCTAAGAGGCATCATCAGTAGGATGCAAAATATTAACATCTAAAAGGATGATGAGAAAGTGATATGAAATGGGGTGTGGTGGTTTGATTCAGGTGTCCCCCATAAACTTAGGTGTTCTGAATGTTTCCAGCTGATGGAGATTTGGGAAGTAACGCCTCCTGAAGGCAGTGTATTGTTGGGGTTGGGCTTATGGGTCCCCTTGCCAGGGTTTGGCACACCATCTTGTTGCTATTGTCCTCCTGATATTGGCCAGGGGGTGATGTCCACCCTCTGCTCATGCCATCATTTTCCCTGCCATCATGGAGACTCCCCCTTGAGCCTGTAAGCCAAAATAAACCTTTTTTTTCCCACAAGCTGCTCTTGGTTGGGTGATTTCTGCCAGTAACATGAACCTGACTGCAAACAAGGGGTGTTAGGGGTTCACAAACAGAGTCCTTAGTTCATGCCTACTTTTAACCAAAAATTTGGCTATTAAGTCCTAGAAGAATAATTATTAAATTATTATGTTTATTTAGGGAAATATAAAGTCAAGAGAAGGAAAATAAATACACCCATGTGGTCTGAGAGCCCACATGGGCCTAGAAGAAATGTAAAAAGAGATTTATAGAAAAGAGATTTTTAGAAGAGAAAGTACAGACACTCCTGTCATTTGGCGGGCAGGAAGGGGTAGGGAGCCCATGTGGGAGTAAGGGCTTCCCCCTCCCCTCTTTTCTGGTCCAGCTGGGTAGAGAAAAGAGAAGCTTACCAGAACCCTGAAGCTCAAGAGCAGGCCAAGAGAGGTTGCCCTCCCCTCCTGAAGCTATTTTTAACCTTACTGTAGTGGGCTTTACCCTTAGCTCATAGGAGCCAGAAAGACAGCTGATTGGTCTGGGCTAGAGACTGTCTCAGGAAGAGGCCAGCCATGATGCCAAGTATTGGGGGCTGAATTTGACCAACCACAATGTCAGGATTAGATTTAAATTCTAAGAAGGGGGACCTCCCTCCCAGGAGGGGTTCAGGTTGTTTGCAGAACAGATCTAGGAAAGAGATAAGAAGTCAGATCATACATTGATCTCTAGCAAAGTGGAGACTGCAAAGATAGGCCCAAAGACATTTCTTCTTTTTTACTTTCAGGGGAGGGGCCCAGTCCCCCTAAACTACCTAACAAAGGTACCTCACTCCCTCTCAAGTATAGCTGCAGGATAGTACAGGAGAACAGGGAATATAAATTTAGCTGTCCCATAATACAATATCATGCATGACACTGGAAAAGTAAAATGAATTTTTCACCATTCTGTCTTGTGCTAGGATCAAAATGTTTTTGAATGTTGCTATGGATTGTATCACTTTTAGCAGAATTGTCTGATGCTAAATATAAACAAAAGTTGTTTAATTTGATGAATTTCAACCATTTCATCCAAGTAATACCTACAAAAGAATGCCACCTACAAAAGAATATGTAAAAATCTTAGACTTACCAAGAATGGCTTGTGGGAGCATGGGGAGACAGCAGTGTACTGGAGAAGTCCAAGTGAGTTGCCACTGGCTTAGCTTAGCAGTTTCTTTCGGGACTCTTAAGAATTAGCACTGAATTCACTCCCAGATACTTACTTAAATGCACAATGCATGGAGGCATTTGTGGATACAGGATGAAGTCTGAGCAGTAACTAAGCTTTTGTTCACGTTACTTTAATTCTACTGTGCTTTCAAAAGCATAAAAGTCAGGATGAAGGAGTGAGAAAAGAGAGATGCGGACTTTCACATTCCACACTAAAAGCCATTAAAAGCCAGGGGTGGTGGCTTACGCCTTTAGTCCCAGCACTTGGGAGGCAGAGGTAGGTGGATAGCCACGAGTTCGAGGCCACCCTGAGACTACAGGATGAATTCCTGGCCATCCTGGGCTAGAGTGAGACCCTACCTCTAAAAAGTAAAAAGGAAAAACAAACAAAAAACAAAACTACAAACACAAACAAAAAAAGTCATCAATTTAAATTTCCTTTTTTTAAAAAAATATCATACTCATTTGAGAAAGAGAATGGGCACAACAGGGCCTCCAGCCACAGCAAACACATACCCCACTTTGTGCATCTGGCTTAGGTGGGTTCTGGTGAACTGAACTTGGGTCTTTTGGTTTTGTTGGCAAGCACCTTAACCGCCGAGCCATCTCTCCAGCCCCCCAAAATTTCCTATTTTTTTCTTTTTATTGCCAGCTTTTACAGACAATAAACCATAATTCCCTTCCCTCCCCTACCCCACTTTCCCCTTCACAAATCTACTTTCCATCACGTCCCCTCTTCTCCATTACAAATTTCCTGATTTTTCATTTTTTATTAGGTCCTTTTAGTTCTGGATGAACGCCTGTGGCACTTGAGAGTCGTTCGCCTCAAACACACGGCGTTGGTGTTCGTGTTGGGAAGCGGAGAACTGCAACTTCAAAGTATCCCTGCGGCAGGGACCTAGCCCCATTTAAGAAGCAGAAAGGATTACAGGAGAAAAAGCAACTGCATCAGAAGCCTGAGGCGTCCCAACACGACAGCCACCTCCACTTGGAAGACCGCAGACTACAATCCCCAGAAGCCCTTGCGACTCCTCTGGGCATACCCGCGGCGGAAAGGGGACCGCCAGGCGCAGGCTTATTGCGTCATCGGCGCGCGCCCCCCGCTCCCGGGTCCGGGCTTGGGAAAGCATGGCAGTCTCCGAAGCGGCTGTCGTGTTGCCGTCGTCTGTGAAAGCCGAGTCGGCTCTGGTCTCGGAAAGCCCGGGAGCAGCCGCCGCCACGGCCGCGACCTCCGTGACGCGCGCCACCGTGGCGGCCGCGGCCACGATGGGCCCCGAAGCCCAGGTGTCCAAGGCCGCTCTGGCGACCAAGCTGCTGTCGCTCAGCGGCGTGTTCGCGGTGCACAAGCCCAAGGGGCCCACGTCGGCCGAGCTGCTGAACCGCTTGAAGGAGAAGCTGCTGGCAGGTACTGAGGCCGGCCGGGGCCAGGCTCGGGCCGCAGCCCGCCCCGGAGCGCAAAGGAAGGGAGCGGGCGCACAGTCCTTTGCAATCGGGGCCTTACTGGGCCTGTGCTCGGCCAGGCGCGGACGCTCGGGACGGTGGACAGTGGCCTCACGATGCGTGGGCGTGCGGTGACCAACAAGCACGCACCACACACACACACACACACACACACACACACACACACACACACACACACACTTATTTATTTTACTCTTGTGCTTGCAGACCAATGTTCTATGATCGCTGTTCCCTCCTGTCCAACCCTCCTGGAATTACAAGTTTGCACCGCCATGCCTGATAGAAAGTTTTTTTTTTTAAACTGGCAACTTGAAGATTTAAATGTTATTGACAAATACACTGTCTATGGCTCCTGGATGTGCCATTATCCAAAGAAGTATGTCTTATTAAGAATATCTTGGATTTTGATTGATCCTCACCCCACACTTCTCTCTCGCTTAGTCTCTTTCCCCTGGCCTCACTTAAGGCCCTTCCATAACCCTGTAATCTGTTCTTCTTACATATATACAACACCATCCTTCTCCCTCCCTTGTAGCCTTTTTCTAGCTTACTGGCCTCTGCTATTGATGTTGTGGTTCCATCTCACACACAAGTCTAAACATGTGGTTCAAGGACAGGCTTTTTTTTTTCCCCCAGAAAAACCACTCATTCAGATATTGACATCCTCAGTTTCCTTTTTTTTTTTTTTTGAGGTAGGGTTCCACTCTAGCTCTCAGGCTTACCTGAAATTCATTATGTAGTCTTGGGGTGGCTTTGGACTCACGGTGATCTTCCTACCCCTGCCTCCCGAGTGCTGGGATTAAAGGTGTGCACCACCTTCATTCTCCATTTCTTGTGATTGCTTATTTTTTTATTTTTGTTAGCTAAATTTGGTTTACCAAATGCCACTCTCACTGTCAGAATTACTTGGGAAGATTGTTAAAGATACCCTCATTCTAGTGCTGGCCAAGTTTGACAAGCATGGCCACTAAGTAAACATTCCTTTCTTCTTCTGCATTGATTCCTGCTGTTCTACCATCCCTTTTTGTCTGCGTCTCAGTTTTTCAAAGCCAGGAGCCTATCAGTTTTGTAGCTAGAAAAGACCTTAATGAATATTCGTGAATATTTGGTTCAACAGAGTGAGCAAAATTCCAATAATAGCAGAGGCATTATATATGCAAGTTAGAATGAGGTAACTTTGAACACAGAGAAGCCACTTAAAGATATTGGGCCTTCTTGGGGCTGGAGAGATGGCTCAACGGTTAAGGCTCTTGCCTGCAAAGACAACACAAGTTGAGTGCCCTAGTGCCCACTGAAAGCTGGGTGCACAGAGTGGTCCTTGCACCTGGAATTTGTGTGCTTGTTCTCTCGTTCTGTCTCTCCCTCCCTCCCATCTCCCTCTTTCTCTCTCTCCCCCCACCCCCGTCTCCTTGCAAAGAAAAAAAAAATGTTTTTTAAAGAACGCTTCAGAAGGTAAAAAGCAATTTAGCTGTTAACTACTTCCTATTTAACCTTTTATTGAGATTAGCTTCTGTAATAAATTGAGAGTTTGAATTAGGGCAACAACAGTAGTTTGGGAACTCAGTATACAGAGTACAGTACCTGTATGAAATATGCTCCCCAAGTGAGGGAGCTGAAAGTGCCAGGGAAAAGCACCAGGAAACAGAAGAGATTTAGAAGTGGGAAACTGAGGAGTTTTAAAGCTAGCTCTGTGTATCAAATTTAACTTTTCATCATTCTGTAATAGCCCACTGTTAGGAAATTACTAGATTTTGGTGGGTTGGCTAAGATATTTACCCACTACAATTTTTTTTTCTTGGAAAGCAAATTTTAGAAAACTAATTATTTATTTATTTATTTATTTATTTATTTATTTGAGAGCGACAGACACAGAGAGAAAGACAGAGGGAGAGAGAGAGAATGAGTGCGCCAGGGCTTCCAGCCTCTGCAAACGAACTCCAGATGCGTGCGCCCCCTTGTGCATCTGGCTAATGTGGGACCTGGGGAACCGAGCCTCGAACCGGGGTCCTTAGGCTTCATAGGCAAGCGCTTAACCACTAAGCCATCTCTCCAGCCCAGAAAACTAATTTTTTAAAAAATATTTTTTATTTTTATTTATTTATTTGAGGGGGGGGAGGGAGAGGAGAATGGGCTCTTCAGGGCCTCCAGCCACTGCAAACGAACTCCAGAAGTATGCTCACCCTTGTGCATCTGGCTTACGTGGGTCTTGGGGAATCAAATCTGGGTCCTCAGGCTTCATAGTCAAGCACCTTAGCCACTGAGCCGTCCCTCCAGCCCCGAAAATTAATTTTGAAATAGTGTTACTTTGTAATTACAAATCGGGAGTGTCTGTACTTTTAAAATCTCTTTGCTACTTAAGTGGTCACTTGTCTTAATATTTACATTTGCATAAAAGGTTTTGTTTTGAATAGGCTGTCTTGCCTTTCCCCCACATTCTAATTTTCTTGTATTGGTAATTACTCTTCTTGTTCCAATTACTCTCCTAGAAGCTGGAATGCCTTCTTTGGAATGGAGCAAGAGGAAAAAGCAGACTTTGAAAATTGGACATGGAGGAACTCTGGACAGTGCAGCCAGAGGTGTTTTAGGTAAGAGACATGAAAGATGTTAACAGAACTGTGCAGTAATGTCAGAAAGCCTGATTGTTGAATGCAGATTCAATTGATTAAAGCCATGCTGCTTCTAATGTGTTTTGGAACATTTCAGTTCTGTTGGGTTTATAGTACTATTTTTTATATGTGTGTTTGTATGTGGGTGACTGCATGTCATGGTACATGTGTTGAAGTCAGAAGACAACTTTGGATCGGGCCTCTGCCTGTCTACTTCACTTGAGGCAGGGTTTCTCGTTGTAGATTCTTGCTCTCCTGTTTGCTGGGCTCACTTGAGCTTCTAGGATATTCTTCTGGTCCCATCTCCATCTCCCATCTTGCCATCAGCATGCTGGCAGTACAAAAACCCACTGTAGCTTCTGGCTTTTTACATGAAGAGGAATTGAACTCAGGTACTCTAACTTGAGCTGTTTTATCCACTAAGCTGTCTCTCCATCCCCTGGAGTGCTACTTCTAAGAAGCCCTTAGATGGTGCATACTTCTAGAAGCAGCCACTCTTGTGTGTGCATGGAACTTTGAGAAAAGTTTGTGTCTGTGCCCGAAACAGTTAACACAGCAGGTATAAAATTTTAGTCGTTAAGGGCTGGGGAGATGGCCTAGCAGGTAAGAACACTTGCTGCTCCAGCGTGGTGGCTTGAGACCACCTGAGTTCAAATCCCCAGCACCAGAGTAAAAGCTAGGCATGTTTGTGTGGGCCTGTAACCTCAGTCCTGCCATGAGTAGAGACGAGAGAATTGTTGGGGCTCACTGAAGAAACAGTGGACATGGCAGTGGTGAGCTGAGTAAGAAACTGCCTCAAGGAAACAGGTGGATGGTGAAAAAGACACTTGATGTTTTCCCTGGACTCTGCATGTGTATGCACATGCACTGCACAGTATAATATTGTTTCTACATGCTTGCATAAACAAATGTCCCCCAAATTGTCATCTTTAGAAAGGCCTTTTTGCAAGGCTTGTCCTTGGCTGGCATGTTCAATTGGAAGGACAAGAGAGGGAGGGAAAAGACAGAATATTGCATGTTTTACAAAGAGAACCTAAATGTAACTGCATGTACATGTACGTCTATCCATATGTGTGTATACACACCCACATAGCATGAAAACAGAAGGAGGACTTGGGGGAGGAAGGAGATTAATGAAAGAAGAAGAGAAGGTGGGGAGGTAATATGATGGAGAATGGAATTTCAAAGGGGAAAGTGTGGGGGGAGGGAGGGAATTACCATGGGATATTTTTTTATAATCATGGAAAATGCTAATAAAAATTTAAAAAAAAAGAAGAGAAGGGACAGGAGAGGGTACTTAGGTAGCACTATTACCTTATGACTATGAGGAAGGTGCAATGGCATTGTATGAAAATATTACAACAGCTCAGTTTTTGTGTGCTGACTTAAAAACTGATTAATATATAAGAGAGTAGAAAGTAAGAAGTCCAGTTTTTAAAATAAAAGATCTTTATAAAGCACTCTGTAAAGTGTAAGATCATTTAATAAAGCTTTGAGAATTATGACAGATACTGTTTTATTTATACAAACCCCAGCTCCTTTAAAACCCTGAAAACCTCAACAAGATCCCTTATATGCTCAGAATAATACAGACTGTATTAGTATTTCCTGCATGCCAGTGAGGACAGCTCTGGAAATTAATATACTCTGTCTATGCATAACTGAGAAGGTTCTCTTTTCTTGCATCTATGGGCTGTGCCTTGGCAAACAGGAAAGCGAAAGGTAGGAAAATGGGCTTCAATTCAAGGTTCAACTCTTAACTAGCTGGTGGAGCTTACCTAGAGTACAAAGCTGATAATAGCAAAGCCATTTATGGAACCAATGCAGAGTGCTGAGGTGAAGGTAATTCTGGTTCAAGGCTGAAGGAACAAAGGCAGAATTATGTAAAATATGCCGTATTTTGTCTTTTCCCTTCCTTTCTGCACCCTCTTGCTTTATGTCCCTTCCTCTGCCCTCATAGTCCACCTTCCACTTCTTTTTTTTTTTTTCCCAATATATTTTATTTATTTATTTGAGAGAGAGAGAGGGAGGGAGAGAATGGGCACGCCAGGGTATCCAGCCACTGCAAAAAAACTCCAGATGCATGCACCTCCTTGTGCATCTGGCTTATGTGGGTCCTGGAGAGTTGAACCAGGATCCTTTGGCTTTGCAGGCAAACACCTTAACCGCTAAGCCATCTCTCCATACCTCCCCCCCCTTTTTTTAAATTGACAACTTCCAAAATTATTGACAATAAACCATGGGAATTCTCTCACTTTCCTCTTCACAACTCCACTCTTCATCATATTCCCTCCCCCTTTCAATCAATCTCTCTTTTATTTTGATGTCATGTTTCCCTCCTATTAAGATGGTCTTATGTAGGTAGTGTCAGGCACTGCAAGGTCATGGATATCCAGGCCATTTTGTGTCTGGAAGAGTGCATTGTAAGGAGTCCTACCCTTCCTTTGGGTCTTACATTCTTTCTGCCACCTCTTCCACAATGAACATGTTTCAGTGCTGAGCACTCCTCTGTCACTTCTTCTCAGCACTGTGGTGCCTTCTGAGTCATCCCCAGGTCACTGCCATCTGAAAAGAGAAGGTTCTTCAACTAAAAGTGAGAGTAGCATTAACAAATGGGTATGAACATTAAGAGAAGTGTTTACCAGACAGTTTGGTGAGCATAATATATACATTTAAACAGATACCAGCAGAGTGGTTGGTTTCTTCCATAACAGACATGCCACTATTGCACCCATTGGTGGTTCATTCGGCCTGAATGGCCAAATTTAAGGCTTGCAGTGTCCACTGTTAATCTCCACTGGTGACTTCTCTCTCTCCCATGGAGCTGCATGCAACGTAGCTTTTTCCAGCTTTCTATCATCTGGTCTACACAGAGGAGGTTTTCAGCTCAACACAGCAGGATTTCTCATTGACTTTGCAGCCCAAGTATGTGGAGACTTCAGGAATAGGGTCTTAACATCTGTTCCTGGTGGAAATCAGTGTGGAGTTTCCTGAGGCTAAAAATAGATTTACCCTATGTGGTGGTTTGATTCAGGTGTCCCCCATAAACTTAGGTGTTGTGAATGCTAGCTCCCCAGCTGATGGATATTTGGGAGTTAATGCCTCCTGGAGGGAGTGTATTGTTGGGGGCGGGCTTATGGGCTTTATAGCCAGTTTCCCCCATGCCAATGTTTGGCACACCCTCCTGTTGCTGTGGTCCACCTTAATGTTGGCCAGGGGGTGATGTCCACCCTCTGCTCATGCCATCATTTTCCCCTGCCATCGTGGAGCTTCCCCTCGAGCCTGTAAGCCAAAATAAATCTCTTTTTCCCAAAAGCTGCTCTTGGTTGGGTGATTTCTAACAGCAATGCGAACCGGACTGCAACACCCTATGACTCAGAAAGCCAAGTGCCTTCTACTTTTATGTTAAACACACACACACACACACACACACACACCTATTTATACTTAATTTAATTTAATTTTTTTATTTTATTTATTTATTTATTTTCTTTTTTTTAAAGATTTTTTTAAATTTTTATTTATTTTATATGAGAGTGACAGACACAGAGAGAAGGACAGATAGAGGGAGAGAGAGAGAATGGGTGCGCCAGGGCTTCCAGCCTCTGCAAACGAACTCCAGACGCGTGCACCCCATTATGCATCTGGCTAACGTGGGACCTGGGGAACCGAGCCTCGGACCGGGGTCCTTAGGCTTCACATGCAAGCGTTTAACCGCTAAGCCATCTCTCCAGCCCTTAATTATTTTCTTGTTGAAGCAGGAACTCGCTTTATTGTTGTAAGCAGTTGCCTATATAATGTTGGGGATGAAGGCAGGGATTTTAGGACAGTGGGGGGGGGAGAGGTAAGGGCCAATAGTAAACTGTGACTATTGTATATTAAATTTTAGATTCCACATAAGAGAGAAAACCGGGCTGGGGAGATGGCTCAGTGGTCGAGGTACTTGCCTGCAAAGCCTAATGAGTGACCTGGGTTCAATTCCCCAGTGTCCATGTAAATTAAGGTGCATAAAGTAGCCCTGCACACACATTTATATCTTCTCACCATGTCTCTTTCTGCTTGCAAATAAAGAAAATTTTAAAAAGCGAAAGCTTGGGATATTTGTTTTTCTGAGTCTGGCTTATTTTACCTAACATGATCTCCAGTTCTATTTTCCTGCAACTCACATGATTTCATTCATTTTTATAACTGAATAAAACATGGAGTATGTATGCTACATTAAAAAAAAAATCATTTTCGGGGAGGGAGGGAATTACCATGGGATATATTTTATAATCATGGACAATGTTAATAAAAATTAAAAAAAAAAAAGCAAAAGAGAAAAAAAAATCATTTTCTGTTGTTGGTCATCTAGGCTGGCTCCATCTCTTGGCTGTTGTGTGTAGGGAATCAGTAAACATGAATTTCCAGGTATCTCTGTGGTATGCTGACTAAGAGTCCTTTGGGAGCCAGGCATGTGACACACACCTTTAATCCCAGCAGAAGTAGGATTGCTGTGGGTTCGAGGCCACCTTGAGACTACATAGTGAATTCCAGGTTAGCCTGGGCTAAAGTGAAATCCTGCCCCCAAACAACAACAACAAAAAAAGACAGCAAACAAGAGTCCTTTGGGTACATACCCAGGAGTGGTGTAGCTGGGTCATACCTTTTTTTTTGGTTTTTCAAGGTAGGGTCTCATTCTGGCCCAGGCTGACCTGAATTTCATTATGTATTCTCAGGGTGGCTCCTTGAACTCACAGCGATCCTTCTACCTTTGCCTCCCGAGTGCTGGGTATACCTTGTTTTTTTTAAACATCTTGAACTACATTGAAAATCAGATGGCTATAGCTGCCTGGTTTTACATCTGGGTCTTCTATGTTTTTCCATTGATCTACTTGTCTTTTTTTTTGGCCTGTACCATGCTGTTTTTGCTATTATGGCTCTGTCATGTATCTTCAAGTATGGTGATACCGCCAACCTTATTTTTGTTGCTTAGAATTGTTTTGGCTTTTCAAGGTTTTTGTGCTTGCAAATGAATTTTACAATTATTATTTTTAATATTTTATTTATTTATTTGAGAGAGAAAGAGGCAGATAGAGAATGAGTTCTCCAGGGCCTTCATCCACTGTAAACAAGCTCCAGATGCATGCACCGCCTGTGCATCTTTTTTACATGGGTATTAGGGAATTGAACCTGGGTCCTTTGGCTTTGCAGGCAAGTGCTTTAACTGCTAAGCCATCCCTCAAGCCCTAAGATTATTTGTCCTACATCAGTGAAGAATGCTATTGGAACTGATGGGGATTACATTAAGTGTGTAGATTGTTTTTGGTAAGATTGACATTTTCTTTTCTTCTTCTTCTCCCCCCGCCCCCCAGGAAGGGTCTCGCTCTCTAGCCCTGGCTGGCTTTGAGCTCACAGCCATCCTCAGTCTCCCAAGTGCTGGATGTGCCACCATGCCCAGCTTAAGATTGACATTTTCATAATATTGATTCTTCCAATTCAAGAACAAAAGATGTCTTTCCATTTTCTAGTGTCCTTTTCAAATTCATTCTCTCTTTCTTTTTTTAAAGTTTTTCTCTAGCTTAGGCTGACCTGGGTTTCACTATGTAGTCTCAGGGTGGCCTTGAACTCATGGTGATCCTCCTGTCTGTGCTTCCTGAGTGCTAGGATTAAAGGTGTGTACCACCACACTGGCTCTTTTATTTTTTCCAATTTTTTTCTTGAGTGTTTGTTTATTTGAAAGAGAAAGAAGCAAAGAGAGGGAAGGAAGGAGGAAGAGAGGGAGGGAAAAAGTGAGGGAGAAAGAGAGAATGGGTTCACCAGGGCCTCTAGCCACTGCAAATGAACTCCAAGTAATGCATCACCTTGTGCATCTGTCTGGCTTTACATGGATATTGGGGAATCAAACTGGGGTCCTTAAGACTTTGCAGGCAAGTACCTTAACTGTTGAGCCATCTCTCCAGCCCCTCTTGACTAGTTTAAAGTTTTCATTGTAGGGATCCTTCACTTGCTTGGTTAGGTTTATTCCAAGGTACTTTATTATTTTGGAGGCAGTTATAAATGGAGTGTTTTCCTGATTTTGTCCTCAGCATGTTTGTTAATGTATAGAAAGGCTACTGATTTTGGATATTAATGTTGTATCCTGCTATGGTGCTCAAAGTGTTCATCAGCTCTACAGTTTGCTCGTAGAGCCTTTAGAAGGGTCCCTTACATATAGAATCATTTCATCTGTGAATAATAATTTGCCTCTTTATTTGTTGTCTAATTGCTTGTAGCCCATTTAGTATGTTAGCTATAGATTTGTCATAAATAGACTATTATGTTGTGGTATGTTCCTTCTATTCCCAGTTTTTTTGTTGTTGTTGTTTTGTTTTGATATTTGGTTTTTCAAGGTAGGGTCTTGCTCTAGTCCAGGCTGACCTGGAATTCACTATGTAGTCTCAGGGTGGCTTCATACCCACAGTGATGCTCCTACCTCTGCCTCCTATGTGCTGGGATTAAAGGTGTAGCCACCACGCCTGGCCTATTCCCAGTTTCTTTAGGACTTTTACCATGAAGGGATGTAGGATTTTGTCAAACGCCTTTTCTGTATCTATTGATATAGTCATGTGATCTTTGTCTTTGAGTCCATTTATATGGTGTATTACATTTATCAATTTGTGTACGTTTGAACCATCCCTGCAACTCTGGGATAAAGCCTACCTGTTTGGAGTGCATGATCTTTTTTAAAAAAATTTTATTTATTTATTTGAGAGAGGGAAAGAGGCAGGCAGAGAGATATATATATATAGAGAGAGAGAATGGCCACACTAGGGCCTCCAGCCACTGCAAATGAACTCCAGACATGTGCGCCCTGTGCATCTGGCTTACATGGGTCCTGGGGAATCAAACTGAGGTCCTTTGGCTTTGCAGGCAAATGCCTTAACAGCTAAGCCATTCCTCCAGCCCCCAATGATCTTTTTGATGTATTATTATTATTATTTGTTTTTAAAAATATTTTTAATGTTCGTATTTATTTATTTATTTGAAAGGGGAGAGAGAGAGAGAGAAAGTAAGAATGGGGCCTCTAGCCACTATAAATGAACTATAGATGCTTGCGCCACCTTGTGCATCTGGCTTTTGTGGGTCCTGGGGAATTGAACTGAGGACCTTTGGCTTTGCAGGCAAGTGCCTTAACCGCTAAGCCATCTCCAGCCCTATTATTTGTTTTTTTGAGTCAGGATCTCATTCTAGTCCAGGTTGACCTGGACTTCACTATGTAGTCTCAGCGTAGCCTTGAACTTTAGGCCATCCTCCAACCTCTGCTTCGTAAGTGCTGAGATGAAAGGTGTGCACCACCATGCCTGGCTGTGTTGTATTCTATTTGCCAGTATTTGTTGAGAATTTTGTTTTTAAACTTTTTTTTTGTTTGTTTTGTTTTTCAAGGTAGGGTTTCATTCTAGCCCAGGCTGACCTGGAATTCACTATGTAGTCTCAGGGTGGCCTTGATCTTCCTACCTCTGCCTTCCAAGTGCTGGGATTAAAGGCGTGCGCCACCACTCCCGGCTAAACATTTTTTATCTATTTATTTATTTGAAAGAGAGAGATTAAAAGAGAACGGATGTGCCAGGGCCTTCAGCCACTGCAGCAAACTCCCGACACATGCTCCCACCTTGTGCATCTGCCTTTTGTGGGTACTAGAGAATCAAACCCAGGACCTTAGGCCTAGCAGGCAAGTGCCTTTACTGCTAAGCCATTTCTCCAGCCCTCGCTGAGATCTTTTGTGTGTATGTTCATGCGAGAGATTGGTCTGTCATTTTTTTGTTTTTGTTTCTGTGCTGTCTTTATCTGGTTTGGGTGTCAGGGTAATACTGACTTCATAGAAGGCGTTTGGTGGTATTCCTTCCTGTCTTCTGAAAAAATTTGAGGGCTGGAGAGATGGCTTAACGGTTAAGCGCTTGCATGTGAAGCCCAAGGACCCCGGTTTGAGGCTTGGTTCCCCAGGTCCCACGTTAGCCAGATGCACAAGGGGGCGCACGCGTCTGGAGTTCGTTTGCAGAGGCTGGAAGCCCTGGCGCGCCCATTCTCTCTCTCTCCCTCTATCTGTCTTTCTCTCTGTGTCTGTCACTCATAAATAAATAAATAAATAAATAAATAAATAAATAAAATCTTTAAAGAAAATTGAGAAGCTTTGGTGGTAGTTCTTATGTGAAGGTCTGGTAGAATTCACGAGTGAATCCATCTGGGCCTGAACTTTTTTAGTTGGGAGATTTATTTATTTATTTATTTACAACTTCCATGATTGTAAACAATATCCTATGGTATAGTTGGGAGAGTTTTTTAACTGCTTTGATCTCAGTGCTTGTTATAGGTCTGTTTAAATGGTTTATCTTATCTTTCTTTAATGTTGGTAGTTCATAGATATCTACAAAATCATTTCTTTCATATTTTCAAACTTCATGGAATATATGTTTTTAGGGTATGTCCTTATGATTTTCTGAATTTGATTGGTATATGTTGTAACATTGCCTTTTTCATCTCCAATTTTATTAGTGTCTGTCTCTTTTGATTAGTATTGCTAAGGGTTCAATCAATCTCTTTTATCAATCTCATTTATCCTTGCAAAGAACCAACTGTTTGTTTCATTGATTCTTCATGTTGCTTTTTTGTTTTTTATAATATTACTTTCTGCCTTGATCTTTATTATTTCTCTATGATTTTGGTTTGCCTTCTTTTACCAAGGGCTTAGGATGAAGCATTGCTTACTTGTGACCTCTCTAATTTCTTAGTATAAGCAATTAAAGCTATACATTTTCCTCTTGGGAC
The DNA here is from genome assembly GCF_020740685.1 of Jaculus jaculus. NCBI lineage: Eukaryota > Metazoa > Chordata > Mammalia > Rodentia > Dipodidae > Jaculus > Jaculus jaculus. Next base: position 19,229,143 of record NC_059102.1, on the reverse strand, counting down.
TGACCTGGAATTCACTATGTAGTTTCAGGGTGGCCTTGAACCCACAGCAATCCACCTATCTCTATCTCTTGAGTGCTGGGATTAAAGGCGTGTGCCACTGTGCCCGGCTCTTTTGTTAAGAGTTGCTTTGGGCCCTATTATATGGTCTGAGAGAGTGCTCCATGTATGGCTGAAAAGAATGTGTGCTCTGCAGCATTGGGACGGGACGCTGTGTACGCACTGTAGTCTCCTATGCGAGAATTGGTCTCTCAATGAAACCATAGGAAAGCAAAGGTCCATTTCCCCAAGAAGACATTTATTTAGAGGAGATACACATTAGGTTTATTTAAAGTGCTAAAATTCCTAGGACTTCCAAAACTTCACAAAGAGAATTATAATGGACAGTGGAATGCATGAATTTATATACTCAAGGTCAGTTCAAATCCAGGAGTCCCACATTTCCATGACAGGAAAACAGCTTTGCTAGGAAACAGATGAACTAAAATCCTAACAGACATTCCTACAGACAGTCTGTTACACTAAAGAAGAACCAAGCCAAGGGAGGTGGCACACATTAGTTTGAGGCCAGCCTGGGGCTACAAACCTAGTCCCAGATCAGCCTGGGCTATAGTAAGACTCTGCCTTGGGGGGGGAAGGGGAGTAGGAATGTATCTGTTAGGATTTTAGTTCATCTGTTTCCTAGCAAAGCTGTTTCCCTGTCATGGAAATGAGGGACTCCTGGATTTGAACTGACCTTGAGTATATAAATTCATGCATTCCTCTAAATGTAAAAACCTGGTTTTATGACTCCTACATTAAAATTGATTTTATTATCTTGCAGTGCTAGGAATGGACCTTGGGGGCCTTGGGCTTGCTGCATGGTTGTCATGTCCTCTACCACTGAGCTATACCCACCAACACTTATTTATTTATTTGTTTATTTTGTCAGGTTGTCAGGCTGGCCTTGAACTCCTTATGGATATAAGCTAGACTTTAATTCGTTATTCTCCTGCTTTTGTTTCCTGACTGCGGGGGTTAAAGGTGTATGCCACCCGCCAGTCTTACCTGCTATCTTTCTACTGTACTCTCTCTCTCTTTCTGGTTGGTTTGTCCATCTCGTGTACTAACTACAAGGGCTCTTAATGAGAAGATTCTTCATTTCTTTTTTTCAACAACTTCCATAATTATAGACAATGACCCACGGTAATTCCCTCCCTCGCCCCCACTTTCCCCTTTGAAACTCCACTCTCCATCATCTCCCCTCTCCCTCTCATCAGTCTCTCTTTTATTTTGATGACATGATCTTTTCCTCCTATTATGACGGTCTTGTGTAGATTGTATCAGGCACTGTGAGGTCATGGATATGCAGGCTATTTTGTCTCTGGAGGAGCACGTTGTAAGGAGTCCTACCCTTCCTTGACTCCTGCAGTCTTTCTGCCACCACAACCGCAATGGACCCTGAGCCTTGGAAGGTGTGATAGAGATATTTCACTGCTGAGCACTCCTCTGTCACTTCTTCTCAGCACCATGGTGTCTTCTGAGTCATCCCAAGGTCACTGCCATCTGAAAAGAGAAGTTTCTCTAACCAAAAGTGAGAGTAGCATTAATATATGGGTATGAACATTAAGAGAAGTGCTTACTGGGCAGTTTGGTGAGCATAATATATACATTTAGCCAGACAGCAGCAGACATGACACCCCTAGGGCTCCTGACTACCCCTGTTGTAGGTTTTCAGGGATGTATTCTCTCCCATGAAGCAGGCCTCCAGTCCAATTAGAGAGGTTGATTTTCACAATAATAGGATTGCCACTATTGCACCCATTGGCTCATTTGGCCAAATTTAAGGCTTGCAGTGTCCACTGTTGAATACCTCCACTGATGTTTTCTCTGTCTCCCATTGAACTGCTTGTAGTTTAGCTGGTCTATAGGGACGAAGTTTTCAGCTTAGCTCCAGCAGGGTTTCTCAGTGACCTTGCAGCCCAAGTACATGGAGTCTTCAGCAATAGGGTCTTACCATCTATTCCTGGTGGGAAACCAAGGGCCTCGGCAATGGCCTGTAATGTTTTAGGGATATCGGTGACCTCCTTGGCCAACAATTCACTGGAAGGTATCCTATCCCTGGCACTGAAAATTTTCTAGTAATAATCTATGGCTTCTGAGTGTTCCATTGTCCAAAAAAATAGGTTTCCATAGAATTTATTTATAGCCTCTTAGATTTGGTTAACCCTCCTTCCAACTTTCCTTTACTCAATCTCTTCCCCTGACCTCACTTTGGCTTTTTCATTCCCATTAATTTGTTCTTCTATTTACATACATACTATACCATCCTATTAAATCTACCCTCCTTTCCTTTCTATTCCCTTTATATCTCCTTTCTAGCTTATTGGCTTCTACTACTGAGTTTTATTCCTATGCGCATTGAAGTCCAATCATTTTTAGCTAGGATCCACATATGATAGAGAATATGTGATGTTTGACTTTCTCGTTTCTTTTTTTTTTTAACGTATTTATCTGGGTCTGTAGAGATAGGTCAGCAGTTAAGGGAGCTTGCTTACAAAGCTTGATGGCCTGGTTTATTTCTCCAGAACGTACATAAAGCCAGATGCATAAAGTGGCACATGCATTTGGAGTTGGTTTGGAGTGGCAGGAGGCCCTGGCTTCCCATATTCACATCCTGTCTGTCTGTCTCTCTCCCTCAAATAACTAGTATATTAATATTTATTTATTTTAGAGAAGAGTATGGATGTGTCAAGGCTTCTTGCTGCTGCAAAGAAATTCCACATGCATGAACCACTTTGTGCTTCTGGCTTTACATGGGTACTGTGGAATTGAACCCTGGTTGGCAGGCTTTGCAAGGAAGCACCAATTACCACTGGAGTCTGACTGTTGAATGCAGTTATATTTGAACACGTCCTATGATTAATGCTGTGTTTGTCTTTTAGAACAAGCTTCTGCCTCCCTTCCCCATGCCAGGGAGTCATAAAGCTGGTGATGTGTGTGCGCGAGGTTGGCGTTTTCCTTTCATGCAATTGTCCTTCTGTCTGTCTGCTTTTCAACTGTCTTTTCATTCCCTTTATACATTTCCTGGCTTGTCCTCCGTTCCTTTCTTTGGAGTAGTCTGTTCTTTCTTACCTTACTCTTCACTGTATCACACATCTGGAGGCGGCTTCTACTCTGCTTTCGTACCCCGAGTGCTTTCTACAGTGTAGAAACTGTTTTCTTGGGCTGGGGAGATGATTCAGTCAGTGAAGGGCTTGCAAGTATCAGGTTCTGGGTTTGGATCCTCAGCACCCACATAAATTCTTGGCAGGCATCGTGGCCCACTGGTAAGCCCAGTAATTTGGGGAGGAGAGGGATCCCTGTAGTAAGCTGGCTATAAGGCTACCCAAAATGGTGAGCTCTGTGTTCAAGAGAGAGACTCTGTCTTGATATATAAGGTGGAGAGCAGTTGAGAAAGACACCTATTATCAACTTTTGGCATCTACACATGTGCACACACAGCTGCACATGTGTACTCATACATGTAAACATGCATACACACATGCTTGCCACACACATATACATACTATTAAAAAAATCATTTTCTTTGTAATAATGATACAGATTTAAGAATAGAGGTGACATAGAGTTAAATCTGAACTCAAGGCTGTAATTCTGTTTGTTTGTTTTTTTTAAAACAATTACAAGAAAGCATGCAAAATGTTCTCAGATATTGTGGTCCTGTAAAGTTGTGTCCATCTTCATCTTCAGAACCTGTGACTGTGTTAGGTTAAGGTAGCTAATGTTGCTAATCGGATGGTTTAATGAGATTGTCCTGAAATTTCTAGGTGAGCCCAGTGTAATCACAAGTCTTTAAAGTGGAAGAGGAGGCGAAGGAAGTCAGAGATGTGCCTGTCGAAGTGGACGGCAGTGTGTGGTTGCTGGCTGTGAAGAGGGAAGGGGATCCCGGCCAAGCTGGTGAGCAGCCTCTAGAAGCTGGAAAAGGCAAGGGATTTGCCTGAGGGAAGCCCTGAGTGGCGGGGTCTCCGCCGTAGCACCTCCAGGGGAGAACACAGCCATGCCAGTTCCTTGCTTTTCTGTTCGGTTTTATTGACACATAATCGTTGTCTTAGTTTATTATAATACACTTCAGATTTCTGGCTCTGTATGCTAAAATGTTGGGATTGGTTTAAACCACTGTTGATAGTTTGTTACAGAAGCACTAGAACAATAAACCCATTTCTCATAAATCCTTCATGATGGAAATTAAATTTCTGCATATCACCTTAGATAAATAGTTTTTCAAATATTCTTATTTATTTATTTGAGGGGCGAGAAAGCGAGAGCGAGCCAGGGCCTCTAACCACTGCAGATGAACTCTAGATGCATGCACCACCTTTTGCATCTGGCTTACCATGGGTGCTGGGAATTGAACCTGGGTCCTTAGGCTTGTCAGGTTGCTAAGCCATCTCTCTAGCTCCTTAGATTTTTTTTTTTTTTTTTTTTTTTTTTGAGGTAGGGTTTTCCCTCTAACTCAGCTCACTGTGTAGTCTCAGGGTGGCCTCCTGATGATCCTCCTATCTCTGCTGGGATTAATGGCGGGAATCACCATGCCTGTCATGTATATACTTTTTATTTTGTTTTGTTTATTCTTATTTATTTGTTTGAGAACAACAGACAGAGAAAGAGGCAGAGAGAGAGAGAGAGAGAGAGAGAGAGAGAGAGAGAGAGAGGGAGAGAGGGAGGGAGGGAGGGAGGGGGAGGGAAGGAGGGAGGGAGGGAGAGAATGGGCATACCAGGGCCTCCAGTCACTGCAAACGAACTCCAGACACGTGTGCCCCTTGGGCATCTGGCTAACATGGGTCTTGGGGAATCGAGCCTCAAACCAGGGTCCTTAGGCTTCACAGGCAAGTGCTTAACCGCTAAGCCATCTCTCCAGACCTTGGATACATTTTTATTTTATTTTTTGGTTTTTCGAGGTAGAGTCTTACTCTAGCCCAGGCTAACCTGGAATTCACTATGGAGTCTCAGGGTGGCCTTGAACTCACAGCGATCCTCCTACCTCTGCTTCCAGAGTACTGGGATTAAAGGTGTGTGCCACCACGCCCAACTATTAGATACATATTTTAACTTTACAAATTATAAAAGCACAGTGGGGAAAACTTTGGAAATGTTAAAACCAAAGTTTAAAAGAAAACAACTAGTTGGCTTAGCGGTTAAGGTGCTTGCTTGCAAAGCCAAAGGACCTCAATTCAATTCCCCAGGACCCATGTAAGCCAGATGCACATGGTGGTGCATGCATCTGGAATTTGTTTAAAGTGGCTGGAGGCCCTGATGCACCCGTTCTCTCTCTCTGCTTCTTTCCCTCTCTCAAATAAATAAGTAAAAATAAAATATATTAAAAAAGAAAAAAAATCTAGTCATGAGTATGCCTATCAATTATTATTGTTAATATTTTTACTTTATTTCTTCTTTTATCTATGCCCATTTTAAATGTTGAGTTCTACTTTGTGTATTTTTCTTTTTTTTTGTTTTGTTTATTTTTATTTATTTATTTGAGAGCAATAGAGAGAGAGAAAGAGGCAGATAGAGAGAGAGAGAGAGAGAGAGAGAGAGAGAGAATGGGCGCGCCAGGGCATCCAGCCACTGCAAACGAACTCCAGATTCGTGCACCCTCTTGTGCATCTGGCTAACGTGGGTCCTGGGGAATCGAGCCTCGAACCGGGGTCCTTAGGCTTCACAGGCAAGCGCTTAACTGCTAAGCCACCTCTCCAGCCTTTATTTTTCTTTTTTGAGGTCAGGTCTCCTACTAGCCTTTGCTGACCTGGAATTTACTGTAGAGTCCCAGGGTGGCCTCGAAATCATGGCAGTCCTCCTGCCTCTACCTCCCCAGTGCTGGGATTAAAGGTGTGCCCCACCACACCTGGCTTTACTTTGTGTATTTTTCTATTTCTGTTTTTCTCTCTCTTTCTTCCTTTCTTTTTTTGTGTTTTTTTTTTTTGTACGGTCTCATTCTAGCCCAGACTGACTTGGAATTCACTATGTATTCTCAGGCTGACCTTGAACTCACAGCAGTCCTCCTACCTTTGCCTCCCAAGTGCTGGGATTAAGGCGTGTGCCACCATGCCTGGCCTATCTTGCTTTTTATCTGCACGGGTGTAGTAAGGAGGAGTGGTGGTGTGTGGGGTGTATCCATATATGTGCAGATGTGGTTCTCTGTGCACATATCTGTGGTAGCCAGAGGAGACCGTCAGGTGTCATTTATCCAGGAGATGGCATCTCTTCACTATTCTGGAACGGGCTTTTTGCAAGCCCCAGTGATTCTCAGGTCTCTGTTCCCCACAGGACTGGGTTACAACCTGCAGGGCCATCCCCAGCTGTTAAGTCGGGCTCTGGAGATACAAGTTCAGTGATTTTCAGGCCCTTTAGGCCTTTGTACTGGCACAAGTATGTGCTCTTCACTGCTCAGCTAGCTGCCCTGCCCTAGCCTGTCTTTCACAGTTTTACCAATTTTACAGTTTTTATTTATTTACTTTTGAGATTATGGTCTCATTCTAGCCCAAGCTGACTTGGACCTCATTCTATAGTCTTATGCTGGCCTCGAATTTACTGTGATCCTCCTACCACTACCTCCCAGGTGTTGGGATTGAAGGCATGCACTACCACCCTGGCCAATTCTGTAATTTAACAACTATAATTGTTCATGATAATTTAAAGAACCCTTTTTGTAAACATTTAAAAAGTATTTTATTTATTTATTTGAGAGAGAGAGAAAGAGGTAGTGGGGGGAGAATGGGCATGCCAGGGCCCCTAGCCACTGAAAATGAACTCCAGATGCATGTGCCACCTTGTGCATCTTGTTTTATGTGGGTACTGGGGAATCAAACTTGGGTCCTTTAGGCTTTGCAGGCAAAGCCATCTCTCCAGTCCCTTGTAAACATTTTTTAATGGCTGTATAAGAGTACAAATGAAATTTATATAATCATTTCCCTGTTTGAGGTCATTAAGGTTATTGCCAGAGCTTTGTTTCTAGAATGAATTTGTGAAGAATGTGTTTATGAATGGGACCTGCTCTTTGGATTCTTAGGGTAAATTCCTAGAATTGGAAACCTGCAGGTCTTTTAGGATGGTCAGGAGGTTATTACATAGCTAGGTAAATCACAGTAGAAATTTCCTACTGTAGAAAGCTTTGGAATTATATGTGGACAGTACTGTTGCCTGTTCCAAAGTAACTTTATAATTATAGTACTGGACATTAGATAAGTTTTCAATATTGGAATATTTTTTAAAATGAAAATATTTGAGTAAGGGTAGGAAATTTGGAAGCTAGAATAGTAATTGTGAGATCACATGGAAAACCCTCTTTCTTCATTCAACTTTAATGCCCACTTTCCCAAGTCTCTGTCTTTGCTCATGCTTTTCATAAGAAGTGCTCATCTGTCTGGCCCTTGTACTGTTTTCTCTCATGCTTACCTGAGGTGCTGTCTCCTCCATGTAAAGGCTGCTCCCTGCTGTTTTTTTTTTTTTTTTTAAACATTGCTAAACTTCCATTTGTTAATTTATTTGGAGAGAGAAAGAGGGAGAGAATGGGTGCCAGGACCTTATAGCCATTGCAAACAAATTCGAGATACATGTGCCACTTTGTGAATCTGGCTTTATGTGGGTACTAGGGAATCAAACCCGAGAAGCTGTGCTTTGTAGGCAAGAGCCTTACCTGCTGAGTCATCGCTCCAGCCCCTTTTAGTTCTTTTAAAAAATATTTAATTAATTAATTTATTTGAGAGAGAAAGAGGGAGGAGGGAGAAGACAGAGAGAGAATGGGTGCACTAGGGCCTCTAGCCACTGGAAACAGACTCCAGACACATGTGCCACCTTGTACATATGGCTTTATGTGGTTACTGGGGAATTGAACCTGGATAGTAAAGCTTTGCAGCCAAGTGCCTTAACTGCTGAGCCTTCTCTCCAGCCCCCTCTTAGCTTGCCTGCTTGCTTCCTTCCTCCCTCCCTCCCTCCCTCTCTCTCTCTCTTTCTTTCTTTCCTTATTTATTTGAGAGAGAGAGAGAGAATTGGGTGTACAAGGGCCTCTAGCCACTGCAAACGAACTCCAGCTATCTGGCTTACATGGGTACTGGGGAATCGAACCTGGGTCCTTAGGCTTCATAAGCAGGCATCTTAACTGCTTACTAAGCCATCTCTCCAGCCCACCATCTTAGTTTTTGTTAACATTGTGGATGATCGCATAAGCAGGATGTGGGGGGCAGGGAAGACATAACTAAGTCAAACTGTCTAGAAAACTGTCCCCTAGATTTCCATTCAGCTCTTGACTGAAAAGCTGCTGGTTGGTGGGACCCCAACTACAGCTCCTTTCTGCATGCTGCTGTGGAGTCAGTCTTCCCCCAGCGCTACCCTCACTAACCCCCCAACTTCAGTGCACACTGACTTTTCTTTTTTTGATTTTTCTTTTTGTTGTTTATTTTTATTTATTTTTTTGAGAGCGACAGACAGAGAGAAAGAGGCAGAGGAGAGAGAGAGAGAGAGAGGAGAGTGGGTTCTCCAGGGCTGCTTGGCCACTGCAAGTGAACTCCAGACGAGTGCACCCCTTGTGCATCTGGCTAACATGGGTCCTGGGGAATCGAGCCTTGAACCGGGGTCCTTAGGCTTCACAGGGAAGTGCTTAACCACTAAGCCATCTCTCCAGCCCTATTTATTTGAATATTAAATGAGAGGGATAATCCGGGCGACTCTTAAGGTGTCTTCTTTAAGTTTCATCATTTTGCATGCCTGCATGGCAGTTGGTAACCCTGTGTGCCTGTCTGCCATCCCCGGATTTGGGCATGTGCGCCTTCTACAGACATGAACATACTCCGAACGTCCATGACCTAGGCCTGGCTCGCTTGGGCTGGGCGGCTGCGTGAAGTGTGCTCGCCTCAGCCTTTTGAGAGTTCTTCTTGTGACCTCCCTCAGTGGCTCTGCTCACCTGGTCATTTTGCCACATATCATCACGCTGTCATTTAGCCCTGCCCACCCACTCACTGGGAGGAAAGTTTTTGAGCACTGTGATTTTCCTCTTTCTGTATTTCGTCTCCTTTACCCCCACCCTATTATAACATACAATATATTTCAAAGTTAGGAAATACATCTCCGTTTCTTTGTTGTGCCCATGGATATAGGATATAGTCCCATTACGACTGTGTATAGTATATGTTCAAAAACTATCGATTGGGGATTCATTCAAATGAGATCAAACTGCATTGGATCCTTGTAACTATCCAAGGTTTGGGCCACCTCAGCCGCCTTATCAAGCCCTGCCATCTGAAGAGTGTTGAGCTCTTCTGAGCACATTGAAGGCGAGCAGTGTTTGATCTTAGTCCTTGAACTATTTCTGTTTAGAGATAAAGGATCAATACCATTGAATGGCAGAATTTTAGAGGGCTTGGAATAGACTTTATGAATGAGTTGGGACTTGAGCTAGGCTTTGAAGGCTGGGCTTTGAATACTAAGGAGCTGTACTGTGGAGATTGGAACCTCATTAAGGGTTGTGTGGGCTTTGTGAGCAGAATGGAGGTTTCAGAATAGTTAGGAGATGGTGTGCATGGGAAAAGGAAGGATAGCATGTAGAACAGATGTGCAGTGGCTTAGGCTGGTGGCTATGGGAAGAAAGTGCAATGAGCAAGGTGGCAAGGGGAGTGAAAAGGAGATCATGTATGTATATGTGTGTGTGTATGTATGTATGTATATATGTATGTGTGTGTGTGTGTGTGTGTGTGTGTATATATATATATATATATGGCTTAGTTTGTATTTTTATGTTATTTGCAAGCAGAAAGAGAGAGAGAGAAAGAATATGGACACACCAGGGTCTCTTAGCACCGTAAACAAACTCCAGATACATGTGCCATTTTGTGCATCAGGCTTTGTGTGGATAATGGAGAATTGCACCCTGGCTGGCAGGCTTTGTGGCAAGTACCTTTAACTTCTAGGCCATCTCTCCAGCTTGTGTTAGTTGAGTTGTGAGAGATAATTATGTAGGTTGTTGTAAGAATTAAATGAGATTATGAAAAGCATATAGAAATTAATACATGTAAACTCACTGAATAGTATCTGCTCTAAATAGTGGTAATTTTTCAGTTTATCTTTTCTTTTTCCTCTGAGTTCTGAATTGTGTGATTATATTGTATACTTATCTGCATTTGTGCCCAGTGATGATAAAAATTCACTTCTTACAATAAAATTCTTACAAAAATCTGCCTGCTACTCATGAAGAAATGATCAAATCCTCTCAACCTCACCTGGTGAGCTATATTGTTATAAGGATGTACTGTTTGAAACTGAAGAGAAAGGTAGGCCACTGCACAAGTTGCTCTGGGTAGAAATCTGCTCTCTTTGTCCGTATTGTGGGTCAAAACCCATTTTCTTGGCTTGTTCTGGTCTCTATTTTTCTTTCTGTCAGATTGATTTGCTGTGTTTCTTTCTTTTCTTTCTTTCTTTTCTTTTTTTTTTGGTTTCTCGAGGTAGGATTTCACTCTAGTCCAGGCTGACCTGGTACTCACTATGTAGTCTCAGGGTGGCCTTGAAGTCATGGTGATCCTCCTACCTGTGCCTCCCAAGTGCTGGGATTAAAGGTGTGCACCACCACACCTGCTTCTTTTTTCTTGATTGCTCCAGAGTTCTAGTCCCCTTTAAATGGTTCATTAGCTATGATGATGGCTTTTGCTTTGCTTAATAATGAAGTCTATCAGGATTTCATCATACTACTTGAACATGGCTAATTATACCCGGTATTTTTTACTGTTGTCCATATAAAATTCCAGAGAGACCTTTGAGATTATTCTAAGTCTTCATTATCTAGTGGTCTAGGTTGAGCTTTCTGTTGTATTGACTACTTTGACAACGGAGATTTTCTGTTCCTTTCCATCTTCAGTTTCCTGACAAGGCCAGTTGGAGCAATAGGGGCCATCAAATGCTAAAGTTATATTCTTTTCAGCCTTATGTTGCATAGACCAGTGAATTATGAACAGATAATGTAGATGTTTTACAAACCTACGCTTCAGAATGGAGTGTCATAATATTTTTTTCTTTCATTTGTAGTGGTTGGAATTGGAAGGGGAACAAAAATGCTGACGAGTATGTTGTCAGGGTCCAAGGTAAGATTACTGGAATGTTTTCTTCCTCCTTAAATATTTTTCTTAATAGTCTACATGTTGCATATCCTCAATTAAAAAATAAATAGATTGGAGCTGGAGAGATGGCTTAGCAGTTAAGGTGCTTGCCTGCAATGCCTAAGGACCCAGGCTCAATTTTCTCGGTCCCACATAAGATATGGTGGCTCATGTGTTGTTTACAGTGGCTAGAGGCCCTGGCACTCCCATTCTCTATCTCTCTTTTTCTAATAAAAATAAATAATTAAATAAAATAAGATTAAAAAACTTAAAAAAAAATAAACATATTGACAGCTGTGGTAGTACAGGCCTTGTAATTCCAGCATTTAGGATTCTGTAACAGGAGGATCACAAGTTCAAAGCCAACCTGGACTACAAAAATTTGAAAAATGAATAAATAAGTAGAAATAGAGTGTCATTTGCATGGATAAATGTCACTATTATTTATATCACAATGTTTGTTAACATAATGTGTCCATGAATCGAAAAACAGACCTACCAAAGTAAAATAATGTAAATAGTTCATATGTAATTTTTTAAACATTTCTTAGATGAAAGGAACTTACAGGCCATCAATTTTTAATATTTTAAAAAATATTTTCATTGATTTATTTGACAGAGAAAGAGGGAGGAAGAAAAAGAGAGAGAGAGAGAGAGGAAAAATGGGTGCACCAGGGCCTGCAGCTACTGCTAACGCACTCCAGACATGTGCACCCCCTTGGTGTATCTGGCTAATGTGGGTCCTGGGGAATCGAACCTGGGTCCTTTGTCTTTGCAGGCAAATGCCTTAACTGCTAAGCAATCCCTCCAGCCCAATTCTTAATTTTTTTTTTCGAGGTAGGGTCTCACTCCTAGCCCAGGCTGACCTGAAATTCACTAAGTAGTCTCAGGGTAGCCTTGAACTCATGGCAGTCTTTTACCTCTGCCTCCAGAGTGCTGGGATTAAAGGCATGTGCCACCACACCCGGCTCTTAATATTTTTTAACATTGGCATTTTTATGAAAACAGTGCCACTTTGTTAGCCATATACTTTAAAAATTACTTATTTGCATGTGTATGTGAGTGCATGTGCACATGTGTGTGAATGTGCCAGGGTCTCTTATCAGTGCAAACAAATGCCCGTGTAGCTTTATGTAGTAGCTGGGGAATTCAACCTGGGCTGGCAGGCTTTACATGAACTGTACTTTTTTTTTTTTTTTAAACAAAAATATACTTGTTTCATGGTTATAAAAGGATGGGGAGCACTCACATAAAGCCAGATGCACAAAGTGGTGCCTATGTCTGGAGTGTATTTGACGTGGCAGGCAAGAGGTCCTGCTGTACGCATGTTCTCTCTCTTGCAAATAAAGAAAAATAGTTTTAAAAATAAATAATGGTTACAAAATGGTTTTTAAGGAAGACAGTGTGACTTTTTTTTTTTTTTGCTAAATTATATTGTTGAGGTCTGAGAGCTGCTAGGTTCCAGCACATGTTTTCAAACTCTCAATAACAGAGAAAGGAGGATTATTTAGAGACTGAAAACTGTGAAGTACTTGGAGTATTTTTAAAACGTGTGGTCAAAGCCTATTCTAAGAACTTCCAGTTCAGTGTAGACTGGTGGCTCTTGTAAGACGCCGTTAGGGCGCTGTGACAGTGTCGCTTTGTCTACCTCATGAACTTTTACCCTCGTTTCTGAACCGATAGTATGAATAGATACTGCCAACTACACTTTGAGTAGACATGGTCTGAGAAAGCTTTGCTTAAAATAAAAGGCCATGTAGTTACCAACAAGCTTCAAAACCCATGCCTCTCATGCCTTAGATAAATTTCAGTGTGACTTACTTTGTAATCTTTTAAAGTACTGAAATTTAAAAAAACATCACAGAATATAAAAAGTGTCTTAACATGTAAGCATTTGCCTGTTACAGTGGTGAGTGCCTTTAATTTCAGTACTTGAGAGGCTGAGATAGGAGGATCGGTGAGCCTGGAACTACATAGTGAATCCCAGGTCAGCCTGGGCTAGAATGAGACCCTACCTCCAAAAAACAAAAGCATTTCGCTGTTTCCTAGTAAATTTATATATTGTGCTTACATGCTGTCACATAGAGTTTAGACTCTGTTTCTTTTTTGTTAAAGTATTTTAAAAATTTATTTATGAGAGAGAGTAAGAATGGGCATGCCAGGGTCTCCAGCCACTGCAAATGAACTGAAGATGTATTTGCCACAATGTGCATCTGAGTTACATGGGACCTGGAGAATCGAACCTGGGTCCTTAGACTTTGCAGGCAAGTGCCTTAACCGCTAAGCCATCTCTCTAGCCCTAGAATCTGTTTCTTATACATGTTTTATAAGGAATTAATTTAATTTTTGAGCTATAATTTATAATAATATTTTAATCAGTAAGGACAGTCTATATTTTGTGTACATTGTATAACTAAGATAATTCACTTTATAAATTGAACTGTAAAAGGTATTAGATGAAATTTGTGCATTATCTGGGATTATAGAGTCCTAATAAAATATTTCAACTAAAGAAAGTATACATGACTACAGAAATTATAGAATATACTTTGTGTATGAGCTTTAAAATACCATATGGTTATGTATGTTTGTATGAAGAACATTATACTTAATGAGATAACAATATAAGTAAATATGTTTTTGGTAAATTAATTTTGTATAATTTCCATGAAATGAAGTATCAGGTATGGGTAACATTTTTCCAATTTGTTTTTCAGACATCATGCTATCAATTAAGTGCTAGTTTCTTTTTTAGGTATTGCTTTTGCCTCATATATATGTTATATTATTTATAAACAAAGTATATGTAAGTATATCACATATAAAATAGATACATATATAATTTTACATGAATTTGAGCTTGTGAAAAAGTTCATAAATTATAAAATATATCATACCTATTTTTGTGTTTGCCTTACTCTTAGAAACAGAATCCATCTTAAATAATTCAAAACAGATGTATAAAAGAGACATATTTAAGCTGTATTCATATATAAAATAAATGTTCTTTGCACGTGTGTTTTACACAAACAGACCCACTCTTAGAGATGGCTTTTGACATCAAGACAGATAGATGAAAAGAAAGAAATCTTAACATCATAGTAATGCTTTTCATATGCGTGGTAGTAAATGAATTTGTTTTTATTGTGACAAAATGAAAACAAATATAAATGAGAATTAACAAATCTTGCAAAAATTAGGCAAAATGAATAAAACTCAACACTAGGACAACTGTACATCTTCCAGAATCCCATAACACAGTTAACATTCCAAAATAAGTATTCCATCCTGTTTTAAGTGGTATTTAGGAATTACTTTGTAAAAATGTAGATTGTCTCACAATTAAACAAATATATGGACTTGTCCATACAGTATTGATTCTATGTTTTTAAAAATATTTTTATTTATCTATCTATTTGTTTATTTGAGAGAGAAAGAGAGAAAGAGAGGGAGGGAGGGAGGGAGAGAATGGGCGTGCCAGGGCCTCCAGCCATTGCAGATAAACTCCAAATGTATGCACTACCTTATGCATCTGGCTTATGTGTATCCTGGATAATCAAACTGAGATCCTTTGGCTTTGCAGGAAAATGTCTTAACCACTCTCCAGCCCTATTATTTATTATTAACAAGATGTTTTGTATGGATACATCATGTGTTGGTACCCTCTTTTCCCTTGTCTCTGCCCCCATTCCCTTTGGGACTCTCCTCAGTGGGGTTGCCAGGATTCCCCACAGGGTTGTGGTTTGTGCATTTTAGGAGCAGCAGTCAGTTGTTTTTTGGGGGGAGGAGGAATGCCTCTGGGCATGGTGCCTCAACCTGTAGCTGTTACAATTTTTCCGCCCCCCTCTTCCACAAAATTCCCTGAACCGTGGTGGGTGAGTTAAAGTCTACTTTAGTGAGGAGCCATAGGATCCTCTGGAGCTCTGCGTTGGTATGTGTGGCGTGTCCTCAGGGTCTGTCTCCTTCACCCTGGTGTTGATTATCAGGAAAGGAATGGAATGGAAGCAGCACTCTTGCTTGTCTCCCCATTCCTCTGTGGATTTAGCTGTGGCTTGGCTGAAGTGTGAGGGGTAGTTTGTCTTCTCTGGTCTCTCTATCTTTCCATGCCCAATGTGAACACCCTCCAGTGCAGGGTATCCAGGAATGGGGACCCAGGGCCGCTTCGATCGGGAAGGCAGAGCAAGGGGCCTGCTTCTCCTGCAAGCTCGCAGGGTCCAAGCAGCCCCAAGCCAGCGACAGGGAGCCCTACTGGGACCAGGAAACTGGGATCTGGCCTACTCACTCGCTGCCTGCTGCACGCTGCATGTCCTCTCTGTTGCAGGGTATCTGGGAATGGGGACCGAGGAGCACTTGGACCTAATTTCATTTATTTATTTTAAAATATTTTTTATCTGTTTATTTGCAAGCAAAGAGAGAGAAAGATAGGGAAGGAGAGAAAGAGAAAGGGAGGGAGAGAGAGAATGAGTGAGAATATGGGCTTGCCGGAGCTTCTAGCCATAGCAAGTGAACTCCAGATGCATGCACTACTTTGTGCATCTGACTTTACTTGGGAAAGCTAATAAATCTGAGTTGTTAGGCTTTGTAGGCAAGTGCCTTAACTACTGAGCCATCTCTTCAGCCCAGTTTTTATTTATTTATTTATTTATTTATTTGGTTTTTCGACAGTTTTTATTTTTTAACTCCAGAGTTTAAATAGTGAATGTTGTTTAGGGGCATGGGGATTATTTTCTTTTTCACATGATTTGGTATTTTATAAAAGGTTTTTGTTTGTTTGTTTTTGTTTTTTCAAGGTAGGGTCTCACTCTAGTCCAGGCTGACCTGGAATTCACTGTGTAGTCTCAGCATGGCTTCAAACTCACGGTGATCCCCCTACCTCTGCCTCCTGAGTGCTGGGTTTAAAGGCATGTGTCACCATGCCTGACATACTTTCTAAAAGTTTTATAGTAAAAAGTCACTTTCAGGACTGGGAAATAGCTCAGCGGTCAAAGGAACTTGTTACCAAAGCCTACCATGCTGGGTTTCATTCCCCAGTGCCACATAAAGCAAGATGCACAAAGTAGCATATGTGTTTGGAATTTGTAATTGCAAGAGGCGCTTGCATGCCTGCGCGTGTGCACTCTCTCTCTCTCTTTCTCACTCTCCTAGTAAGTAAATGAAATATTTTTTAAAGGCACTTTTATGTTAATAACACAAGGAGATATTTACTTCAATAATTCTATCTTTTTCTGCCACGATAAAATCTGTTGAGGTCATTGAAATATTTGTTATTCACCCCTCCTGAGGAAATCATAAACATGTGCAACATACTGTGTTACTAAAAGAGTTTCTTGTAAATTCCAGGCGTATTTTCAGAACTGTGATGACTGAAAATGTAAATACATCTGCTGGAAGTTTTATTCGGTGCAGACCACTTCGCTCCTCAGCTGGAGGAGCTGAGAGTCAGACAGAGAGCCTCAGATGACTGTGGCGTAGAGAGACTCTCCCAGGTGTATTTTGTCACAGAAACCCACTTCTGGTGTGCTTCACATTTCAAAAGGAGGCACCGTCGTTTTGCTAGCTGTTTCTATTGCTCACACTTTTCTATTCATCTTATGTTATCTGCTTAAACAAATCATTTCAAATTTACTTTTCAGTATGGTGAAGATTACATTTTGTGGGGGGAAGGCAATAGATACTACTAACGGATTATCTGGATAGACTTTTCTTTAGCTCTAGAGATGCACGTACCCTCTGTGCACATGTGTGACATTGCACACTTGTGTTGCTGTGCATCTGGCTATGTGGGACCTGGAGATTCGAACATGCGTTTTTAGACTTCGCAGGCAAGCGCTTTAACCTCTAAGCCATCTCTCCAGCCCTGGTGGTGGTGGTGGTGGTGGTGGTGGTGGTGGTGGTGGTGGTGGTGCTGCTGCTGCTGCTGCTGCTGCTGCTGCTGCTGCTGCTGCTGCTGCTTCTTCTTCTTCTTCTTCTTCTTCCTCTTCTTCCTCCTCCTCTTCCTCCTCCTCCTCCTCCTCCTCTTCTTCTTCTTCTCTCTTCTCTCTTCTCTCTTCTCTCTTCTTTTTTAAAATAGTACTCTTTTTATTTGATTTAAAAATTCTTTGTGTACACTGGACTGTTACATTCCCTATGTACTTTACAGGGTTACAAAATGTCTCTCATTTAAAATATTACCCCAAAAGTAATTTCAGGGAAAAAAGTCTAAGTAACATTAAACTTTTAAAAAATCATATGGACAAACAACTCCCCCCCCACCCCCATGGTTACATGTTCTTCTTTGTATTATTTTTTATTAACAACTTCCATGATTGTAAACAATATCCCATGGTGATGCCTCCCACCCCTACTTTCCCCTTTGAAACTCCATTCTCCATCATACCCACCCCCCCAGTCAGTCTCTTTTATTTTGATGTCAGCATCTTTTCCTCCTCTTATGATGGTCTTGTAGGTAGTGTCAGGCGCGGTGAGGTCATGGATATCTGGAGGAGCATGTTGTAAGGAGCGCTACCTTTCCTATGGCTCTTACATTCTTTCCACCACCTCTTCTGCAATGGACCCTGAGCCTTGGAAGGTGAAACACCTTTTTAAATATTTATTTAATTTTTTAGTTTATTTGAGAGAGAGAGAAAGAAGCAGACACACACACACACACAGAGAGAGGGAGAGGGAGAGGGAGAGGGAGAGGGAGAGGGAGAGGGAGAGAATGGGTCCACCATAGCCTTCAGCCACTGCTAACAAACATGTGTCACCTTGTGCTGCTGGCTTATGTTGGTCCTGGGGAATTGGTTTTGGGTCCTTTGGCTTTGCAGGCAAATGCCTTAACCACTAAGTCACAAAGAGGGAGGTGGTCAACTTGAAAAACACATGGGTTATACACTGTGAGCTGGTACGCTGTATCTCAACTTTCCCATAAGAGAAGAAGTGGGAACCTGGGTAGCACTAGCAGTAGACATGGTTGAAAGGTCTCTTGGACATCCTCAAGAGCCGTGTGCAGCTGGAAGCTACTTCTGAGCTACCTTTTAATATTAATATTAATTTTCATACTCAGTACTATTTTGAACTGGAAGCACAGCTTTTACAAGGTAACAACTTGACAAAGGATTAAGGACATGGCAAAGAACAGAAGACAACTTTTATCTTTTGACTTCTAGACTCTATAATCATGAAACAGTTCACCAGCACTGTCTAAAAATCAAAAATGAGTTAGATAGCCTTGTTCCAGGAGTGCTAGGCACAGTGCCTAAGAAGAGATGATTCCAATGCTTTACTGAATGTACAGAAAGAAAAACTGAACGTAAAGGAGTATGACAGGTTAAAATCTACAGAGAAAACTGGTAAAATAAAGTACCAAATCTAGCTCTATTTGGGGGTTAAAATGAAGGAGCGGTTTGGGGGAAGGCAGAGCAGGTGTCTAGTGGTGTGTTCTCTCAGGAGTTTACTGTCCTGCTGGCAAGTAAAATTCCCAAAGAGATCGGCAACCTTGCCCTTTATGTCCCTGTAACTCTGAAACACTGGGGGTGTCTTGAGGGGCCGTGCATGCAGAGGACGTGCACTGGATCGGGAAATAAACAGTCTCTAGTTGTGTATAAATTTGGAAAAACTCTTCGGCCATTTTTGGCTTCTTTTTAGTTAATTTGAATTTTTTTCTTTTTGGTTTTCTTCTTTGAATTACAGGATTTCATACTTATCCACTAAGAAAGTAGTCTCTGTAGAAACCTGACAGGCTGTTTCCATCCACCTGCGTCACTTTGGTAACTTGTGTCTTGCAGTGATTTTTTTTGGGGGGGGGGTTGAAGGAAACTTGAACAGGGAAGGCATCATTGGGCTGCCCCACAATGGTAAGCTGCAGGTTGCCAGTCTTACTTTTGGCATCAGTCACTGGTAGGTTATCACTCCAAGGGATTTCGCTGGCTGTCATGTTGTGTCATGTCTCCATTGATCTCACCAGTGCCCCATGGGAGTGGGATGGTGGTGACCACATCATTCAGTTCTAAATGAGCTTCTTGCAGTTCACATTCTGGGTTGGCATCACAGCCACCTCCAATTTCTGAGGGCCAGCAGTTGTCAGTGGAATGAGAGAGTCCCGTGTTGTTAGATAGTCTCCACTGACTGCTGCTGTATCACTATTGACTGGAGATGACTTCTGGATTCTTCAAGCCAGTTAGAGACTGTGGTGAAAAGTTGTTTTTTTTTTTTTTTAAATATTTATTTATTTATTTGAGAGAGACAGACACAGAGAGAAAGACAGATAGAGGGAGAGATAGAGAATGGGCGCGCCAGGGCTTCCAGTCTCTGCAAACGAACTCCAGACGCGTGCGCCCCCTTGTGCATCTGGCTAACGTGGGACCTGGGGAGCCGAGCCTCGAACCGGGGTCCGTAGGCTTCACAGGCAAGCGCTTAACCGCTAAGCCATCTCTCCAGCCCTGTGGTGAAAAGTTTTTTATCCACACTTGGATGGGTGTGTAGCTGCACTCCTTTCTTCTCTTCATTTTACACACGAAGACGAATTCGGCCAAATCTGTCATCTGAGATTCTAAGCATGACCACACTGTGCAGCTCCATGCTCTGTGGCCCTCGCCTGTTCCTCAGTCTTCATGCGCGCGCTCCGAAGTGATCAGTGGAGTGTGCACTTTGGAGGTGCGCTTCCCCATGTTTGAGGGCATGATGGTCTCGCCTTCATGTGGATAAACTGAAATCTACTTCCTTTCCTTTACTCCAGATTTCAAAGCCTGGCTGGGTCCTGAAGATCTGCCTGGTGCAGGTGCCGCTTTTGGTTTCTCACTTTGAGTGATGGCTCTGGGATCATGCATCCAGACGCTGCAGAGCTACCGGATCCCCCAAATCCTGGTGCTGCTTTGCCCTGTCTCCCACTTCTCTTTGGGCTGTTGCGATTCCTGTGCTTTCTGCTGCGTCTCAGCCTTAGCTTTACACTCTTGAGTCTCTTGGACTGTGCTGTATACCTTCTCATGGGAATCCGTCTCCGTGAAGGTTCTGATCTGTGCCAGCTTAACCCTTTCCCCGTATCCCCGGGCAACAATGTCACCATAAGCAAAATTCAGATCAACACTAGCTCAGATACGTCCCTCTTGAGAAGAGCCCTAGTCTCCAAATCTTTAAGTATTGCTGTTTTGGTAGTGATCAGTGCCATGTACAGTTTCTCCGTGGGCTGGTAGACGTATCTTACACTTTGTTTCAACAAACCTGTGTTGATTTCCAGTGCTCATGAATTTTGGAAAAGCTGCTAATAAGCCCTCAATCCAAGTTCCAGTCATCTCCACAGACTGTCAAGAAACAATGGCCTTTCCCACCTTTGTGCAAACTGCTGGAGGCCCGGCTCTGTTGGGCCCAAGGCAAGGGCCGGTGGGAGAGGAGCGCACCAGGGACTGGAGCTGTCGCTGCTATGCCTCTCACCCAGTGTTACAGCTACATGCTTTTAAAGATGATGTCTCTCATGTGCATCGGAGTTTGTTTATAAGGCTTTCTCTACATAAATGGCTCAATAAATAGTGTTATTAATATTCCCGAGTATTTTACTTATCACCAAATCCTTTCTTTTCTGAATTCCAGGCCTCTTAGGTTATTCTAACTGCATGTCCCATAGACATCTGAAGTCAGTTTTATACAAATTCCTTTGGGAGTCTTATATATAGTTAATTTTATGTTTTTATCCCTGTGATTTTTTTCTTTTTACTTTGTAGCAAGAATGCTTGCCTTCCATTCTTTTTTTCCTTACTATTAATCATGTGCATAGTGTGTAAACAGCCATGTTGGTAACATCGTTGGCCTCCTCCCTGTCCTACCCCCTCCGCAGGGACCCTCCTTGTTGGGGAATGTGGATCGTGCATTGTGGGGGTAGCTATCAATTATGGGGCAGAGGCAATGACTCTGTGCATAATGTCCCATCATGTGGCTGTAACAATCTTTCTGCCCTCTCATCCGCGAATTTCCCTGAGCCATGTTGGGTTTGTTTTAGGTCTACTTAAGTGATGAGGTCTTGGGAGCCTCTGTGTCTCTGGATCTCTAGTTTGGTGGGAGTTGAGTGTTCTCTGTGTCTATCTCCTTCACCCTCGTGCTGGTACCAGGTTCACCAAGAAAGCAGCGCTCCTGCTTATTTCCCCAATTACTCTTGGTTTCAGTTGGGGCCCTGGTGAGGTGTGATAGGCTGATTCTCCAATGGAGAGTGAAGTCAGCACCAGATAAATGGGATAACCCTTATTGTTTTGGAGAGAATTTAATAGGTGTAGGCCCTCTGGTAGTCAGTCCACAACTGGTGGGAGCTTGATAGTGGAGAGCAGGCTCGTTTTTATCCCTATGAGTTTTGATGCTACAGGCAAAACAGGACGCTCATCAGAAAGAGAAAGTAAACCAGTGCTTTATGAAGAGACAAGTTTTCCAGGTTTCAAATGAGAAATGACAGAGAGATGGTGGTTCTCAGAAATAGTGTGCAACACATGTAGAAGTAGATCTACAGAAACTATATTTAGACAAGTGATCTGAGAGGTTGGGTTAATGTGTTCCTTTGCCTATTTTGATCCAAGTATCTGGTATAGATCACTGAAAGGAAGGCAGTAGTCCCTCTGCCAGCTCCTAAATTGTCACTGAGAGTCAGTTAATTCAGCCAGAGCTGGAGAACAGATGTCCTGATGTAACAGTCTTTGGTAAGGCTTTGGAGTGCTAGTTTTACAAGTTTTCTGTATTGATCATTACATTTTGCTGCTTCATAGATGGTTTTAGAAGCCAGGTGATGAGCAGATGAAATACTTGATGTCCTATAATGAAAACTTGAATCAAATGAGCATTATGGAGATATCTACAGATTATCTGTGAGGAGGGAAGCCATCGTGGTACCTGTAGGCAAAGTCAGCAGTTGTCAAACAGCAGCTTTCTGTTACCTCCAGTAACTTAGCAAGTATATCATTGGGGTTTACAAAGTTTCCACCCTCCATATGGCCAAAGGACAGAAGAGCATCTTTAGGTTAACCAGTCATGAAACTAGAGTTCGGCCTCAGTGGTGCTCCTGAGAAACTTAGCCAGTGCTAAGGTTTTGGCCTTCTGATCAGCCTTCTTCCGAGGCTGTTTCAGCTTGCACCTTTTCTGTATCTGCTGCAAACCTTCAGATATTTCAGAAGTACTTTATAGAAACAATTGCAGGCTTGTACTTAGGTACTGTAAAGAGCGATTGCTTCTTAATGACATTCAAAGCCACATGCTATTTTGGTTTTGTACTTAAAAAAAAAAATCTTAAATAGTGTCCCTATTTTTCTTTGTGACTTCCCATGTCAAGCTTTCTAAAAAGCAGTGCTCATTTGAGATATAAATGGTTGAATCACTTTCTGTGATAGAGATATTTTCCTCTCTCCGGAAGCACATAGAAGTTGGTTTTTTATTAATATTCTTCTTTTAGAAGTTGGTTTGTTGCTCAAGGCATCTGGTTGATAATCTTCTGTGAGGCCTGGGGAGCTTAAATAAGTTGAGAGTAGTTCGAGCAGAAACCACACTTTTACAGGGCTTCTATTTGTTTTGGCATAGTAGAGCGATGTTGTAATAACTATAGTAACGGAATTCACAGTTCCCAGGTATAAGTCCTAGAGAATAAGTAACTCCAAAACTGGTCTCTATGTATAATTTAGGCTAGTAAAAAGTAGTACTTTAGATCCAGTAGGAGAAAATGATAGGGTTCTACCCATATATTCACCTTTTTCTTCAGTCCTCTATCTTTTTCATAGGTTGTATTTCAGCTGGAGGTTTGAATTGACTGGGTGGGATTTTCTTTTTCTTTTTCTCTCTTTCTTTCTTTTCTTTTCTTTCTTTCTTTCTTTCTTTCTTTCTTTCTTTCTTTCTTTCTTTCTTTCTTTCTTTCTTTCTTTCTCTCTCTCTCTCTCTCTCTCTCTCTCTCTTTCTTTCTTTCTTTCTTTCTTTCTTTCTTTCTTTCCTTCCCTCCCCCCCCCCCCCCAGGAAGGGTTTTACTATAACCCAGGTTGACTTGGAACTCTGTAGTTCCAGGCTGGCCTCGAACTCATAGCGATCCTCTTACCTTTTTCTCCCAAGTGCTGGGATTCAAAGCATGCGTCCCCACGCCTGGTTGGGTGGGCTTTTCTAAGTGGTCTGTGGATAACTGAATAGAACTTAAGATTAATTATGATACAATTCTAAGATAAGTAAGCTAGACAGTAGTAATGACTTAAACTGTCAATGGGAAGACATGATTGGGAAGCAGTAGTAATGACTTAAACTGTCAGTTTAGAGACATGATTGGGAATCAATGTGCATAGATATGTGTAGCTGCTTGTGTTCCAAGCAGGACAGTGCAAGAAGCCAGTAAGACCCACCATGGCGAACAGCCTGTTGTCAGCCACTGCCTTTGTGTTCCTCCTCTGCAGTGCTTTCCTTTGTGGTCTGTGACCTCCTAAAGGAGTGGGCTCCCTGTAACCTGTCCAGCTTGTGTCTGTGTACCTCACGAGCACTAGGAGAATTCTTTACACTTGTGTAGTTCTTAAGAAATTTGATGGAATCTTGTGGATTTGATATAGGCCTCCATTCTTTTTCTTTTTTGCACATGTATGTGTGTCTGGTACATGTATGTGTGCATATGCATATTCAAATGTGGGGGCACACGTGTGTGTGTGTGGATGGGAAGGCTACAGATTGATGTCAGGTGTCTTCTTTAATCACTCCCCGTATTATTTATTATTTTTTTGGATTTTTTGAAGTAGGTTCTCACTGTAGCCCAGGCTAACCTGGATCACACTCTGCACAACACATTTGTACATGAGAACGTCATGTTACACTTTCAGTAGTTGGATGCTTATTGATACTGTGTGTAGCAGTTACCTTCTCTTTGCTGAGAAAAACACATGACCAGAAGTAGTTTATGGAAGGAACAGGTTTATTCTGGCTTGCAGCTTCAAGGAGAAGTTTCACCATGGGGCTGGATAAAAACCTACTTTGAGGAGAAGGAAACTCTTTCAGCATTCTTCCTTCAGGCTGCCTCCTCCAGCACTCCTTTCAGCTCGAGCCTCCAGTGGCCTGCATGTCCCCTCAGGACGCCTTTCCTGTTACCTCACTGCAGAGCAGCTGGCCCATCCTCAATGGTGCTAATTCTTTAACAGTCACAGCTGAGGTGGCGACAGTCTCCGGGGCCAGAAATTTGTTATTTGCTCATATTTCCTTCTGTGCCAAACTATATCTCCCATGTCCTTCTGCTCAGTGTTTTCTTACAAACACACCAGTCCATCTCTTTTAAATTCAACTTTGCTCAGAACATGGGCTCCTTACAATGTGCTCCTCCAGACACAAAATGGCCTGGATTACTTACTGTTTAACAAAAAAACAAAAGTTGTTTGTGAGAAGAGAGAGAAAGGGATGACCAGGGCCTCTACTGCAGAAGAACTCCAGAATGTGTGCACCATTTTGTGCATCTGGTTTTATGTGGGCACTGGGGAATCAAACCCAGGACATTAGGCTTTGCAAGCCAGTGCTTTAACTGCTGAGCTGTCTCCAATCCCTAGAATATTTTCAATATGTGATTGATTTAATTTGTTGATGTAAAATTCATAGATCAGGAGAGCCAATTATATTTGAAGTTTTTCCTTAAAAAAAACACAAATTTCCCAATATAAAAGTGGTTTTAAATTTTTATTTGCCAGGTGTAGAGATGGCTTAGCAGTTAAAACACTCCTGCAAAGCCAAAGGATCCAGGTTTTATTCCCCAGTACTCCTGTAAAGTCAGATGCACAAGGTGGCACATGCATCTGGAGTTTGCAGTGACTAGAGTCCCTGCGTGCCCATTCTCTATCTTCCTCTTTCTCTCTCAAAAAATAAAATAAAAATAAAATAAATTTGTAATAAGTTATGACATAAAAATCAGTAATACTAGGTCTTTCTCTTGTTGGTTGGGGTGGTAAGTTTATGGAATGTTCCTCAGTTTACGTAAGTATTTCAGACAGGAAACAAACAACTATTTCACTGTTATTATTATTATTATTATTGGTTTTTCGAGGTAGGGTCTCACTCTAGCCCAGGCTGACCTGGAATTCACTATGGAGTCTCAGGGAGGCCTTGAACTCACAGCGATCCTCCTACCTCTGCCTCCCGAGTGCTGGGATTAGAGGCGTGCACCACCACGCCCAGCTCACTGAGATTTTTGCCTTGATGTTGTATTAAGTTGGTAGTATTAGTGTGCTTGTGTACAAATATCAAGGCATGCATACCTCATGGCCGGTTTCTCTTTCCCTTCCTCTAGCGATATATTGCCACTGGAGAGCTGGGAAAAGCTACTGACACGCTGGATTCTACAGGGAAAGTAACAGAAGAAAAACCCTACGGTAGGAAGTTCATTTCATGTGTTCCTCATCTTTGATATTTACAGAAAGTGTCTGTGAATACAGAATTTAGACTGGGCGTGGTGGTGAATACTAGTACTTGGGAAGTTGAGGCAGGAGGCTGGCAAGCTGTAGACTAGTCTGGGCTCCGTAGTGAGTCTCTATGTCCAAGAAGGGGTCAGGGCGCTCTCAGCAGAATTTGAAAATACACGTGTCTTTCCAGTGACTTTTAATTATGAGTACATGTCTTTAGGTTAAGAAGGTTGGAAATTGTTAATCACATTGTAGCTTATTTGGTATGAGCTTATAAATAAAGATCTTGTATTACTGCTTTTCCCCCCCTGTAGTGAATTTTTCTAATGTTAAGAGTTATTCTTCAACATGACTCCCTTGCCAAACATATTTGAAGCCAGAACTTAGATTTTTTTCTCTGTGAGTGAGAAACAAAGCAGGAAATCTATCTTGTTAGATTTTACCTAACTTGCCTTTTTAATTTTTTTTTTGACAAGTAATTACCTCTCAATTGTTGAAATAAATGGGCCAGACTTAATACTTTAAAACTCATCGTTTACTCGTACTTTTGGCATAAAAAAAGAGGAACTCACTGGGACCCACCTTAATTTTTCTGCTGTTCCTTCTTTGACTACTTTAAGAAAGGGTAGATACATGAACTGGTTTCCTAGCAACTCTCACAGAGCTCACACTATTTTTAATACAGTGCTTGCTGGTTTGGCAGTCAGGTCACCTGCAATATTATGTCACCAATTGTGAATTATTTGTCGGCATTCTGGTTCTCCCCAGCCCCCTTGCTTAATGTTAACTTCTTAATTTGGCTGTAGACAGTCTAGCATCTGGCTTCCCTATGCTTCTGTGTTAATTGTCCTTACTATATATTCTACATTACCCTAGTAGCAAGACCAACCTTTACTTATTCATAGTGGTTTCACTTACCTTGCTAACTTTTATATGTAGTTAGTATCTTAGTGAAATAAACTATATACTGAAAATAATAATCATGATTTATTGCAGTGTCTTTAAAAATAGATCATGAATTATCCTTGAGCTTAATATTACAAAATTAGTGAATAATACCTTCAACCAAAAGGCCTTTAAGATTAAAGAGGAATAGGGCAACAAGAAGATATCAGATTCCCACAGTATATGAAAGTATACTGTCAGTATATATAGTTTAACATACATGATGAAGCTTCCTATGTCTTTTTAAATATTTTATTTATTTGTTTATTTGAAAGAAAGAAAGAGGGAGAGAGAGAGAGAGAATGGGCACATCAGGGCCTCCTCCAGCCACTGCACACAAACTCCAGATGCTTGCGCCCCCTTGTGCATTTGGCTTATGTGGGTTCTGGAGAGTTGAACCAGGATCCTTTGGCTTTGCAGGCAAATTCCTTAACTGCTAAGCCATCTCTCCAGCCCAATCTTCTTATGACTTTATCGCCATTTGCCAAGCATAAATAAAGGGAAGTGACTGCTGTTTGGAACAGTGGCTCTAGGGTAGTAGCTGAGGAGACAAGGGGAACAGCTTGGGGAAGAATGAAAAGCAGAAGACTGGGAGTTAATTTCAAGCTCTGCCATGTTCTCGCTGTGCTACTTGAACATTTTTAAATTTTTTTGTTTATTTTTATTTATTTATTTGAGAGTGACAGAGAGAGAGAGAGAAAGAGGAAGAGAGAAAGAGAAAGAGGGAGAGAGAGAATGGGTGTGCCAGGGCCTCCAGCCACTGCGAATGAACATCTATCTGGCTTATGTGGGTCCTGGGGAATTGAGCCTTTAACCGTGGTCCTTAGGCTTCACAGGCAGGCATTTAACCACTAAGCCATCTCTTCAGCCCCTACTTGAACATTTCTTAAGAACTGTATGTTTCATCTTCAAAATGATGGTAGAGCTGGTGATGATGTTGATACCTACTTCACATAGTTGCTATGAGGAGTGATTGGAAGAGAATGGCTACAAGGGTGGCTTAGCTATGTCATGACCATGAAGCTCCTGTAGGGGTCGCAGTAGAGATGGTAGTAGCTGAGTCCAGCATGGTAGTGGTAGAGTCAGTGACATTTTCAGACTACAGTAGTGGTTAGTAAGTAAAAGTGATGAAACTTGATTGTTGATTGACGAGGTGGGGATAGTGAGAAGGTTGTCAGCTGTGACCTGATAGATGAGGTTTTAAAACTGCCTTCATGATGCTATAGCTCACTCCGATGGGATTCCAGAGGCCCAAGCTTTCTTCCTAGTTTGGAGCATTGTAGAATTTTCAAAAATCTATTTTTATTGAGTAATTTGTAATTTTATTTACTTACCCTAGAGAAAGCTCAATTTGTCAGCATAATCCCTTCATAATCTAATAAATCATGGAGAGAGAATACCTTTCACTAAACCCTGAACAGTTTGTCCCAGAAAATAAGAGCCCAGGACATTTTTAGATTGGCATGGTTTTTCTGTTTTTTGAGTAAATCATCAAGTAAGCTGCAGTAAGTATCAAGGACATGATAAAGGGTGGGTAAGACCCAGTTTCTTTCCTTAAGGAACTTACTGCCATGTGGGGAATTCAGACTTACGTTCTCAGCCCTCTGAGAACTGATTCTGAGACCTGTGGCCAGTATTTAAATGCCTTTAGAATTACCCTAGAATAAGATTTAGAAATACTCAAACTTCCTTAAAGGCACATTAAAAAAATCAATATAATGCAGGGACTGGAGCATAGAGAAATAAAAGTAATTGTAGTAAGTACAGTGACAGGTAAAGTTATAGGTAACTCTACACTAGAAGGCCTCATGAAGCAGCCAGGTGTTTGCACTTAAACATAAGTCATTGGAATGCCTCAAGTTTAAATATAAGCTGATATAGATATATTTTATATCAACGACTCACCACTAGTTATTCAGAATATATAAAACTGGATACAAATGATTGGTGTTTACATGTCAGATGGAGTTCAGTTCTAATCAGGTAACTATATATAGGCTTTTCACCTGTATATCTGGTGGTAGACATTGAGAAGTCAGGCAGTATACCCAGGACAGATTTTTGTTGTGTTTCATGGCCCCTGGCCCTGACCCACTAAAAGTTCTTGGTGCCACCATCCATCCAGTCAGTTTAACAACCAAAAATGCAATTTGTTGTTGATCCATCAAAGACTGACATTTGGATAACGTAACTAAGGCAGTCTGTAGTCGCTGGCAAATGAATGCTCTTAAGTCATGTTGTCCTAACTAGACACATACTTTTTTACCAGCCAGCTGAATGCTAGCTTAGAGGCACAAGAAAATGAGTCTGCTTTAGGAGACTGTCACGCAACCACATGAACAGGACCTTCTGTCTATTTGCTGGTATCACCCCATAGCCCTTCTGATGAGCAGCGTCTTCTGTCCTCAGCGTATCTTTGTGTGCGGCTCCCCCACAGAGCTGCCGTGTTCTCACATCTGTTCGGCATGTGGCACATGGAATGAATAAGAACCCTGTGCAAAGACAAGCCATTTTCAGACATGACTTCAGATCTGCCCTAGGAAAGACAAAGCATTTTTCTACCTTTTTTTCCTCTTTTCTTTTTCTCAGGTTGCCTCTTTCTTACTGATCTGTAGCATAAAGGACTCTGTATGCTTTGGAGATGCACCCATGACTTGCTTTTTCTCTCTCTCTCATGTCTTGAAAAACAGAAGTTCTTAGATTTAATTGGTCCAGCCAGCTTATGTCTTTTGTTGATGGCTAGTTGTTTTGGCATTCTCTTGAAGAACATTTTTTATACTTCAGAAGCATGAAAATACTCTCCTGTGTTGTAAATGCTTTTAAGACTTTGCCTTTCACATTGCGCTATGATCCATTGTTTTCCTTCATGGGTCTCTGATGGGCTTTTCTCCACTGCTCCGCTGCCCTCTTGCAATCAAGTACCATGCAGGCACCGGTTGGTTTGGGGTCTGGTTGGCTCAGTCAGTCGGCCTGTCTTGTGCTAATACCTCCTATCTCAGTTGCTGTCATTTTAGACAAAGTGTTGATATGTGGAAGAAAGAGTCTTCCTGCCTTTTTCTTTATAATTTTTTCCCCTATAGTTTTTATTAAACAGCTTTGAGATTCGTTTTGCTTTTAAATCATGTAGAATAATGAATTTTGACAGTTTTGTTTTCTAATCTTTTGTTTTCTCATTCAAATGTTAAAGTAACTTTACATTTCTGGAAATTAATTCAACTTGGCTATGATATGTTACATGTACATGTTGGTTTGTTTTGCTATTATTTACTTCGAGTTCTGGAATCTGTGTTTATGAGTGAGATTGCCCTATATTTATTCCCCCCCCCTTTTTTTTTGGTTTTACAAGGTAGGGTCTCACCCTAGCCCAGGCTGACCTGGAATTCACTATGGAGTCTCAGGGTGGCCTCGAGTGCTGGGATTAAAGGCGTGCGCCACCACGACTGGGTTGTCCCCTTTTCTGTTCCTTTTTCACTGAATTCCTTCTTCTTTCCAGCTAATCCCTCTTGTATTTTGGTGTCTTTTCTCCCTCCTCCATCATCCATGATGAAACGTTGATGGGCTCTATGAAGGGAATGATAGTCACTGTGAGGTTATATATGCAATGGCCGCTTGTCAGCAAGACAGCTCGTCCCCATCCTCTGACTTCTTACATTC
This sequence comes from Jaculus jaculus, assembly GCF_020740685.1. Taxonomy (NCBI): domain Eukaryota; kingdom Metazoa; phylum Chordata; class Mammalia; order Rodentia; family Dipodidae; genus Jaculus; species Jaculus jaculus. The sequence goes on along the minus strand of NC_059102.1, from coordinate 19,199,076 downwards.
TCCCTCCTCCTCTTCTGTGACATTCCCTGAGCCTGGGAGACTGTGATAGAGAAGTCTCATTTAGTGCTAAGCACTCTCTCAGCAGTCACTTAGTGCCCAGCACTTTGATGAGTTTTGGTAGTCACCACCATGTGCAAAAATAAGCTTCTCTTACCAAAAGTGAGCCAGTTACTGGCTGACGAGGGAGCCCCAGTGACACTCCTGTGTCCACCCCGCTTATGCTGAGTTATAGGCATGTGTGGCCCATGGCCAGCTCTTTACAGGGTGCTGAGGCTTGAACTCGGGTCCTTTTATTTGCAAAATCAGTCTTCCGTGCTGAAATGTGTCCTACCCCCAACCCAGCCCCAGTTTGGCAAGTCAATATTACATTATTTCAGTATTTTTCCTTTTTGCTGTGTCAAAAATCGGTTCACCTAAATGCTCACGTTTTAAAAATATTTATTTGAGAGTGATAGAGAGAGAGAAAGAGGCAGAGAGAGAGAGAGAATGGGCATACCAGGGCCTCCAGCCACTGCAAACAAACTACAGATGCATGCGCCCCCTTGTGCATCTGGCTTACGTGGCTCCTGGGGAATCCAGCCTCGAACTGGGTTCCTTAGGCTTCATAGGCAAGCACTTAACTGCTAAGCCATCTCTCTAGCCTCAATGCAAGACTTTTTTTTTTTATTATATTCCTTTGATCTATCTGCTTATCTTTATGCCAGTTTCACACTAACTTGATTTTTATAAAAGCTTTATAAATCTTGGAGTAAGGGTATATTAGCTCTGTAGCTTACTTTTCATAGTTGTTTTGTTATTGATTTCTAGTTAGGGTCTTACCCCAGGCTGGCATTGAACTCAGGGATTCTTCTACCTCTGCCTCAAGTACTGGGATTCAAGATGTGTGCTACCTTACCCTCTATCATAGTTGCATATTTTGCTCTTGGAGGACCTGTGCATTTCTGCATGAAATTTTGAATCAGCTTGTCAGTTCATACACACACACACACTCTCTCTCTCTCTCTCTCTCTGTCTTCTGGGATTTAGAGATTTTGTGGATTATGCAGATCAATTTGGAGAGAATTGACATCTGAGGAGTATTGAGCTTTTAGGCCTATAGTTTTTACAGTCATATACATATTTTTTGTGTGTGTGTGTGTGAGGTAGGGTCTCACTCTAACTCAGGCTGACCTGGAATTCACTATGTAGTCTCAGGATGTCCTTGAATTCATGGCGATCCTCCTACCTCTGACTCCTGAGTGCTGGGATTAAAGGCGTGCGCCACCATGCCTGGCCCCATATACAAACTTTTTATGTCTTGTGTGTATGAAATTGCTTCATACTTCCCATTTTTATGCTATTATAAATGGTGTTTTGAGGTTAACTTCTGATTACTCATTAGTACCTAGCACTTGATTTGTATTTACTGATCTTTTGTTGCCTAGCCTTGTTGAACTTGTTTATTAGTTCTGATTGCTTTTATTTAGATTCTTTTTTATGAGAGAGAGAGAGAAAGAAAGAAACAAAGAAAGAAAGAACAAACATGGCCCCCCAGGTCCTGTAGCTCCTGCAAACGAACTCCGGATGCCTGGGGTACCATGTGCATCTGACTTCCATGGGTACTGGGGAATTGAACGTGGGTCCTTAGGCTTCACAGTCAAGTGCCGTATCCACTAAGCCATCTCTCCAGCCCTTTATTTAGATGGTTTGAGTGAGTCTAGCTGTTTTTCTCAGGTCTAGATAAGCCCTTGGGGGTCTCTATTGGATGTCACAAGTGTTAAAGAAAGTTTCTTTACTCTGCAGAGTTGAAATTCAACCCCCCGCCTCTGTTAGGACTTTGGTAGTGGGTATTGTTATATTTTGTGTAGTGTCACTGTGTGTATATGCGCAGCTTAGAAGTTAGCCAGGGCTCAGGGCACCCTTAGAGACATCTCTTTCTCTGTAGTTTCCTCCAAATCTAGCTGTCCCTGGCTTTCTGTGTTCTGACACAGTTCCTTAAGATAACTGCTTTCTCTGGAATCCCCTCTCTGCCCCACAGGTTAAAAAATAAAAATAAAATAAAATAATAAATATATAAAATAAAATAAAAGCCCCACAGGCAGCAGCATCCTTCCTGGTGTTGGCTTCTTCTTCATCTCAGGGATGGGAGTCCTTGCTTTCTGCTGTGGAGGCTCAGAACTCTGTCAATGGGTTTGATGAGTTTAGCAGTTGATCGTGGTGACAGGGCTTGTCCTTCTATTTGAGGATTGTGTTTTACTCCAATACTGCCTTTCGCTCCATAGTTCAGGTGAGTGTCACCTACCGTACTGGGAGTTCCCTGGAAGAGTTGGTGTGTTATTAGCAAGTAATGACGTGTAGCCTGGTCTTGTGAGTATTAACTTTCTCCCATTTCCCATTGTGTTTGTTTTTTGTTGTGATTGGGATTGAATCCACGGCCTTGTCTGCTAGGTAAGCACTCTTCTGCTGACCTATATCCCCAGCCCAGAGGAAGGCTTTAACAAATTCATTTCAAATGAGTTCTGTCACATATTGATGGTGTACTCATTTACTAATCCAAGAATAATTAGCCCATTCCTGTTGGGCTTGTAGCATACCTACCTTATTTTGCCAGGTGCACTTTTTTAGGGACAGGGTATGGGACATCTTTGCTGTGAAGATTTTATTCTACATTTCTTTTTAAATCATGTGGTAGTAACATTGTGAAATTATGGAACAGCTATTTGATTGGAGACTAATACCGGGTTGTATATACAGCCAGCATGATTCTCTACATATTCACAAGCTTGATTTTTCTTATAACATACCCTGCCATGCAGGCTTTTTGTCTGGCAAACATCAGATAAATGATTGGCCTAGGTGACTTTTAAATGCCCTTCAACCTTGCGAGATTCTATTATCCTTGAACAAATTAAATTTCTGCAAGAATATCTTGAGTGCCACCTTAATGGTGTAGTTATCTAAGAAAAACTGTCTTTGTCTTTGCAAAGCCCAGGATTTCACTGGTGAGGTAATAGCTTACGATGTTGTTAAAAATTGTGGTGGCTAATTGCAGAATGAACCACACATACCTGAGCTGTGGAGTCAGACAGAGGAGAGGGAGGCCGGAGTCCGAATGAGGAGGCGTGCATGTGGCTCCTGTGCAGTAATGTGGGTGAGAGGTAGCCACTAACGCAGGACAAAGGGGACACATTTGGAATGTCAGCAGAGACCAGTGTGACAGAAGAAAAGCGCAATTTGAACCTGCCTTTAAAAATGTGTAGCTAAGTTAGGAACAAGGGCAATTTTATCAACAATGGCGTTACTTTCAGCAAGTGCCACCCTGGTGGTAGCCTCGGCTGTGTGGTTTTGGCAGCTCATATTTGCATAGCTAAGGTGCCCTCTGTAGTTGTGTCTTAGTGCTGAGTATAGGAACAGTTTGCCCAGAAACGTCCTCGTCCCTCCCTGTTTTGAGATAGGTTGGTTTGAGATGCAGTCTAATGGATCTGCTGTTGAGGGCTGGGATTGTGAGGTCTAGCTGTTGGAGAAGTTCTTTGGAATTACTTATGTGGCTCTTCGCTACTGTTTAAGTCTGGCAGATTCTAGGTTTTTGCTTGTGTTTAACTTATAAGGACAAGGTCACACTGAGGTTAAGACTGTCTTGCTTGGTTGATATTGCCATCTGGACCCATTATCCCATGATGTTCTTTAGCTTTTAGCATACTGCTAGAACAATAATTTGAAGCATACAAATTTTGATTAATATTATTCAAAAGTTTATATTTCCTGCAAAACCATACAAATGCTATAATTTATTTCTATGGACTATGATCTAAATAAATGGTAGAAGCGAGGCTTGATGGTGCACGCCTTTAATCCCAGCACTCAGGAGGCAGAGGTAGGAGGATCTCCATGAGTTTGAAGCCACCCTGAGACTACATAGTTAATTCCAGGCCAGCCTGGGCCAGAGTGAGACCCTACCTCGAAAAACATAAATAAATAAATAAATAAATAAATAAATAAATAAATAAATAAATAAGTGAGTGAATTGTAGAATATTTGTAAGGCATAGTTTATTGGTGAATACGAGAATACACACACACACACACACACACACACACACACACACACAGAGGATGAGTATATGTGTGTGTGTGTATATATATATATATATATATATATATATATATATATATATATATATATATATATATATATATAGGCTCAGCTGTAAATTTGAAAATCTGAGATAGTGAATTTGTCATAGTATTTTTTTTCCCCCCGCGGTAGGGCCTCACTCTAGCCCAGGCTGACCTGGAAGTAGTAGTTCTTATTAACATTCAATATATAGCAGGTTCCTTATAATATTTGATGCCTAGAAAAACTAAGCCAAAAATATTAGGACTATATTTCTGCCTGTTCTCTGATCATTTCATTATCAATAACTGTAGAACCATTTTTATAGTTAATGTGATGCTTTCCTTGGGCCTTCTGAAGTCAGAGTCAGAACCAGCCAAATACGAATACAGTGGATCACTTTTAGCTGGTGAATTATTGGGGAATAGTTGAACTAAGGGAAATTTAGTCTTTATAAAGAATATGTATTATATAATTGAGTAAGACTTTCTTTCCCTTCCATCTTGTTAATATATATTTTATTCTTCTCAGCAAGGTAAAACGTGGCCTAAGGGACAGGCACTGTAATAAATATTTTATTGAAAAAAGTTTAAATGAAGTTTCAGAGCTGTTGGTGCTGTAAAAATAGCACATGTACTCCCATGGGTGTGTCATTTTTTAATGTTCATTTTTGGCAGATAAAATAACACAAGAAGATATTGAAAGCATTCTGCAGAAATTTACTGGGAATATAATGCAAGTACCACCCCTGTAAGTTCAGTTATTGAATTTGAATAAATGTTTAATATTGCCAACTGGCTAGCATCACAAGTTCAAATGTAATAAAATGTAATGGGTTTCCTTTTGCTGTGTGGTGAAGACATGCAGAGTAGGTGATCAAGAAGAGCTGAGCCAGATTCACCTGGATACAAAACTTCTGATCCATCCTTTCAGCACTGGACTTGGTCTCCTCTGTTCCTGGGAGTCATAGCCTGGCCTCTGTTGCGTTAAGTTTTTAGGCACTTTTCCGATGCTGCTGTAGGTACCAGAGCAGGAATAGCACCAAGAGGTGTCATGTGTGCACATTTTGTGTTTCTGAGTCCTAAGCTGTGCTACCTGTCTGTGCTTAGAAGCTTTCTCTGTGACAGATCAAACCGATTAGAATTACAGCTTTGGAAAAAGAGGAGTGTACTGCTTTACCACTCTTCTTCATTCTTTCGGGCTACTAGGGAGCTGCTTCCATGGTTCTGGAGGCTAAGTCCAGGATAAGGCACTCACAGATTATCATGCTTGTGAGAGCCTGCTTTCTCATGATGGCATGTTCTTACTGTGTCCTCATGTCACGGAAGCACCAAGCCATCTATCTAGGGCACCAGTCTCTTTCATGAGGACTCTGGTTTATGACACAGTCACCTTCTAAAAGGTCTCACCTCCTAATACCATATTTGTGTGTATATTCCTGTTTCTCACAATTCATTAATTCCCCCCCCCCCCCCAGGTAGAGCCTTACTCCAGCCCAGGCTGACTTGGAAATCACTCTGTAGTCCCAGACTGGCCTTTAACTAGTAGCAGTTCTCCTACCTCTGCCTTCTGAGTGCTATGACTAAAGGATTGTGCCACCATGCTTATCTTCAAATTATTTTTTTAAATTCCTAAATGGCTTCAGGATATGTCAGTATATGTTGCTAATAGTTGTTTTAGAATTTAGTATCTTAAAATATTTCCCTTTTTAAAGAACATTGCACTATATGGAGAACTATTTCTTCATAATTTTCCCTCAAATGTAAAGCCTTGAAATTCTTATTAGCAAGACCTATATATAAATTTTGGGCTATTATTAAGCTAAATTAAACTTATTTATATTAATAGGGTTTTCTTTCCTCTGGTTATCCAGGGGTTTTTGATGTAATAAAATGTTACCTCATAAAGCTAAGATCTGTTACATTATTTCTTATTTGCTTTTTAGAAACAAACATTTTATTATATTAAAAATTTAAGCTGGGCATGGTGGCGCACATCCTAATCCCAGCACTTGGGAGGCAAAGGTAGGAGGATCACTGTGAGTGTGAGGCTACCCTGAGACTCCATAGTGAATTCCAGGACAGCCTGGGCTAGAGTGAAACCCTACCTCGAAAAACCAAAAAGGAAAATACAATTTAGCTGAGCTCTTTCTGAACAGAAGCTCATAAAGGTGAAGACTAATGGAGGAGACCCATGATGAGCCCCTCCTGGGGAAAGAAAGAATCCCTATGCCACCCTGCCCAGTGATGCCAGAATGGGCCTGTAGTACCTCAGAGATAGTTAGGGACTTTATTCTGGCAAGATGGTGGAATGGGTTAGAAGAAAAAGCTAGTTCAGTTTTTAGAAGCATTGTCAATATAAACAGCTTCTAGTCATTCTCTTTCCATGCCGCCTAGCATTATTCTCTTGTAGTCTCCCTCATATTTTCCCCTCTCATTCTCTCTTATACTGCAAGCTATTCTGCATTAAAGAAAGATGGACAGAGACTTTCAACTCTAATGAAGAGAGGGGAGGCAGTAGAAGCGAAGCCTGCCAGGCCAGTTACTGTGTACAACATCTCCCTTCAGAAATTCCAGCCACCATTTTTCACATTGGGTAAGTTGGAGAAATTTGAAATAATCTGTATTTGTTATGTCCTTACTTTGTTATTTGGCTAGTTTAAAAATTTTTTTTTGTTTATTTTTATTTATTTGTTTGAGAGTGATGGGGGGGGGGGGGAAAGAGGGAGAATATGGGTGTGCCAGGGCCTCTAGCTACTGCAAACACTGTAGATACATGTGCATCTGGTTTCACAGGACCTGGAGGATCAAACCTGGGTCCTTAGCTTTCACAGGCGAGTGCCTTAACCACTAAGCCACCTCTCCAGCCCTCATCAAGATTTCTTAATAGGAATTTTCAGTTGATAAGGATAAAAATAGAAGTTGAGGAGGGCTATGTTTGATAGCACATTAATGAGTTGCCTGTAGCTGCATGGAGATTCAGAAATGGATTTCGACCTAGGCTGAGCTTGTCTTGTATTACATGATGCTATTTTATTGCATAGTAGAGAGTAAACTACTTTAGATCTCCATGGGAAGAAGTATGTATATGTTTTCAAGATTTTAAGTTTTACCTTTTTCCTTCAATTTTGCTTAGTACTTAACCCACTAAGTTTTAGAATGGACATTAATTTGTTCTTTTAAAACATTTACTTTTTGGACAAAAAATTCTAAGAGTAGATTGAATTTTTTACTTGTCTTTGTTATCTATAAGTTGTTACTTAAAAATCCTAAATAGGTAGGACAGAAATGTATTGTAAGACACCTGGTCATGTTTTAATTCTGATTATTGGTTTGAATATAGAATCTGTATTTGAAATAAATTGCAAAACATAAAAAAATGTTTCTACAATGTAGAAGTTTTGTGTTCCTCTTGTATACAGAAAGTTGTAGGGGAAGCTTTGAACTTATCAGAAGATGAAGAACCAAAAGTCATATAGTTGCTAATTCTCAGCATTCCTGAAATTGATCCTACCCTTAATTTTAGAATACATACTGGATAGTATTCCTGTTAGAAACCATTTCCCAAAAGCCTATTTTTCCCTAAATCACATTGCCTTTTCTCATTGACATTGTGTATTGTTCCTTTCAGAATGTGTTGCAGTTAAGAACAGAAGTCCTTAAGTTTTCTTGATTGTGAATGACTTGACAGACAGTGAGAAAGAACACCACTTCCCCCGTGCTCAGCCCCATTCCATGACAAGGAAGCAGCTACTGGGGTGGAGTTGGACGCAGGGAAGCAGGAAACTCAGCGTTCTGCTTGCACTGAAGTCATAAATACTTGATTGTGTTGACTTGAGAGAGTAGTGAGCCAAAGCAGCTGTCTTTTTCTGCTAAGTCCAAGATAATGCAAACATGTAAGCACACCCCCACTTGATCCTCAGCAGTGGCCCCCAACTGTAAGCTGTGGACAAAAAAATTATAATCCCCACTTGGTGAGGTTTGATAAAGTCTCCTTAATGGTTTTATTTGCCTGCTAAGACTAGAAACAAATGTAGGGTGTCGTCCTTTTGTGTGGCAAATGCAGCAGGATGTCTTATTGATTAAGTCATGTAAAGCAGAGCCCTGCTGTCACCCAGTAAGAGTGACACTGCTAAGAAGATGATTAGATACTCAGCCTGCTCATGGCATCACAGTTTTATTTTATGATTTTCTGAGGTATATTTCCAAGTGAATATTTACATATATTTAAATACACTGAGACATATGCAGAAGTATAGCATCACAAAATTCTTGTCATTGTGAAAGGGGTTTTTGTGTTGGTGATGGTTGGGTTTTTTTTTTTTCTAATATATGCAATCTGATGCTATTTTAAAAACCTACAGTTTGTGATAGTAAGGCTGAGATTGCTAATCATTTAAAACCTAGTAAATGAACAAACGAATATGCTTAGAATGGAATCCTTTTTAATGTCTCAGGCTTCTGATAGCAAAACTGAGATTTCCAACTACTTAAAGCCTAGTGAGTGAACTAGACTGAAATATTAAGGTGGTATGACTTGCCAGTTAATTTAAAATGTGTGCATGGGTTTCTGCTGTGTGCTTTCTCCACACTTTGACTTTTCAGTCTCACAAACACATATGCTGCTAGATGAATAATTTATGTTTTAGCACATTAATATTTTATCACTTGATTGTTTGCATAGTGCATTTTTACATCTGTCGAGGGGCATCATTGCTATGTAAAGTGGATTTCACAGGAGGTTAGCGACTTACCCTGTCACTGTTAACATTGCAGATGTTGAGTGTGGAGGAGGGTTTTATATCAGAAGCTTGGTCAGTGACATTGGCAGAGGTAAGCGGGAAGATGAGTGATGAATGATCATTAGGGATGGGGAGGGATTTGTCTGTTCTTCGTAGTCTCAGTCCTGGCCCCAGGAGCCGAGCCCTTGCTGCCGCTTCAGCTCCAGGAGCGTTGTGGTGATGGCTTGCAGGTGGCGGGCAGCTCAGCAGCTGTTCTGAGGGACTGACTGTGCCCAAAGAACAGAGAGAAGAACAGAAAGCGAAGACAGGAATAATGGGTGAAAGGGCCGGCCTTTTTTTTTTTTTTTTTTTTTCCAAGTGCAAATCATTTTATCTTAAAGTAGGAATCAGGAAAAGAGATTTTTCTTTCTGAAAATTGATTTGCATTGATACAAATATTTTAAGAAAACAAAAAAATCTAGAAGCTGTAGTCTGACAACCAACCAGGAAGTTACAGTCCGGCTCTACTGTTACCTGGACATTATGACCAAGACAGGTCATGTGATCTTACCTGCAGGGTAGAGGGAATATTTACCTTAGCATTTGTTTTGGGGTTAAATAAGAAAAGCACATGCAAGTCTTTACAGCGTTTAAAGCCGCTTATAAGAAAAATTTCTAAATACTATTTTCCTGCTTAGTCGTTGGTTTATCTGAAGATGTGGCTTAGCTTACCATTTGGGGTTGTTTTGAAAGGTTACAGTTGAGTTTTGATGTCATTTGAGAATTGGAGACTGTGAAAGCTTCCCTGCTTATCCTGTGTTTTACTTTGTGCACTGTAGAGCTGTCTTCCTGCGCCACTGTGCTGGAGCTGACCCGAACCAAACAGGGGCCGTTTACCCTTGAAGACCACGCGCTTCCCGAAGACAAGTGGACAATCCATGACATTGCGCAGTCCCTGGAGCTATGTGCGTCTCTTCTGCCAGCAGAGTTGGCACTGAAAAAACCAAAGTCCGAGGAGTCTCACGAGCAGGGTTTGAGTTGTGCATATATAACTCTGAATGAGCCAAAGGGGGATGATGATGTCACTAAGACACTTTGAGATTGGCCTGGGCCGATCGTCGTTTCCCGGTTGGTATTTGACTCCTATGTACAGATGCACAATGGATGGCGAGCTGCAAGCAACAGTTACTGCTTTGTTTTCTGTGAGGAAGTGGCCATCATTTACAGTTTCTGTAGTGGACACTCTGTGTGCTTACATTATAATCGGCCTTGGTGATGTTCAATTCTGGGCTGTACTGTGGATTGTTCCAGATGTCTTTATGTCGTTCAACTGTGGATTTGATTGGATTCAGGAAAATTAGCTTTCTGAATTTGATCTTTCTTTAGTCTTTTTCCTGTGAAAAAGTTGAACATATATTTTAAAGAAAAAGAAATAAGGCCAGGTGTGGTGGCGCACGCCTTTAATCCCAGCACTTGGGAGGCAGAGGTAGGAGGATCACCGGGAGTTCGAGGCTGTCCTGAGACTCCATAGTGAATTCCTGGTCAGCCTGAGCTAGAGTGAGACCCTACCTCGAAAAACCAAAAGAAAAAGAAGAAAGAAATAAGACTTACTTGTTTTTACTATTTTTACAAAAGTGACTTGTTATTTTTACTCTGTTAGGCTGCTGGGCGGTTCCATCGTTTAGGAATTCTTCACTTCTGTTTGAGATGTTCAGTATGGACCTGTTCCATATGTTTGGAGAGTTTATTATAAAGAAACTTCGTTTTGGTAACAGTGTACTCATCTAGTAATAGCTGTGTTTGTTTCGGTCTTGGGAATGAATACATTTTTATGATAAATATTTATAAATGAACTAGGTGGCTCTGCTGCCACTATCAGGGTGTAAATAGAAAATAAATGTCTAATTTTATCTCTGTCACTTAGAAGACTGCTTGTCTGGCTGTATATTGTGGAAATAACATAATCTTGAAAATGTACAGAGTGCATCTGGAATTCAGGTTTTCTTTTCTTGGCTCTTCAGCAGCTGTTTGCATTTCTTTATGGGCATTGGTACCCATGGCATGGCTCTTTACATTTCTTTATGGGCATTGGTACCCATGGCACGGCTCTTCACCTTTCTTTATGGGCATTGGTACCCATGGCATGGGTTTTCACATTTCTTTACAGGCATTGGTACCCACAGCACAGCACAGCTTTTCACATTTCTTTACGGGCATTGGTACCCACAGCACAGCTTTTGCACATTCCTTTATGGGCATTGGTACCCACGGCACGGCTCTTCACATTTCTTTACGGGCATTGGTACCCATGGCGTGGCTCTTCACGTTTCTTTACGGGCATTGGTACCCATGGCGTGGCTCTTCACATTTCTTTATGGGCATTGGTACCCACGGCACGGCTCTTCACTTGCTGCTCTTCAGGCGCTTATGGGCGTGGGGGAGCTGCCCTGTGTCTCCAGCTCATTTCTTCCTCTCTGAGTATGGAGAACAGTGATTCTCAAATGTGATTTTCAAGTAGCTTTTGAAAGTTCCCTTTGTACCATACTTTTGAAAATGTGGTCTTACACCATAGCAAATTTCATGTGATCAGTACTTTTTTTTTTTTTTTTAAACGGGAGTGTAGTGTTTGGTTTTTTTGAAACAGGGTTTTATGTAGCCCAGGCTGACCGCAAGTTCAAAATGTAGTCAAAGCTAGCCTTGAACTCCTTCCTTATCCTCATGCCTCTGTTTCTCAAGTGCTAGGGTTACTGGTATATTACCAACATTCCCAGTTAGAATGTATTATATTATACAGCTAGTCTGTAAAAACTTAACTCTAATACCTCTTCACTTATTCAAAAACATTTTTCTAAAGAAAGACATTAAAATTTCATTAAAAATGAATTTTTATAATTTATAGATTCCTTACTTTTTAACGGTGATTGTGATTGGTTTTCTAATTCAAAACTTTCAAACAAGTAAGCAGTTGGACTGGATTATTTGTGCTTACTCTAATGTAAACCCAGTATGCAAAGCCAGGTGCTTCAGTGGAACATTCTCCACATATTGCCAGCACATCTTAATATAAAATAAAAGCTCATTCTTTTTTTTTTTTTTTTAAATTTTTATTTATTTATTTGAGAGCGACAGACACAGAGAGAAAGACAGATAGAGGGAGAGAGAGAGAATAGGCATGCCAGGGCTTCCAGCCTCTGCAAACGAACTCCAGGCGCGTGCGCCCCCTTGTGCATCTGGCTAACGTGGGACCTGGGGAACCGAGCCTCAAACCGGGGTCCTTAGGCTTCACAGGCAAGCGCTTAACCGCTAAGCCATCTCTCCAGCCCAAAAGCTCATTCTTAACATCAGACAAAATTAAAGTATTGATATCATGGTACATTATCATAAATACCCAATGTGTAAGTTTATAAATTAAAAGTTGAGCATTGTACTTATACCTAGTGCCCTAGAAGCTGTGTCAACTAAAGGTGGCAGTCACACTTTGGTCTGTTGGAATGGCACAAGCTATGCATAGTATGTGTTCATTAGTTAATTACTAAGTCCAAATAGAGAATGGTAAGTTTTACAACACAGCTAAGGTATATCAGCCTTTATTTCAGTTTAAAAATTGATGTAGATAATTTTCTAACAGGGAAGAGCATAGGTGTGGTGGTTTGAATAGAATAGATGGCCCCCAATATATTCAGTTGTTTGTTTGTAGTTTGCATCTGCTGGCTACCTGGCTGGAGGCAATATCACTGGGTGGATCTTAAGGTGTGGCAGTGGGTTTCCGATTTCAATCTAAAGATATGCAAAGTGTGCCTAGCTGGAGTTCCTGAAGTGTGCTGTGGCTTTTGGCTTTTAGGCTTGTGTTTCTCTCTCTCTGCTTGGTCCTGTGAAGGCAGGCCAGCTTCTTCTGCCGTTATGGAACTTCCCTGGATCTGTAAGCTTCAATAAATCCCTTCCTGCATAACTGTGCCTGGTCTGAAAGTTCATCTCAGCGAATCTGAAGCTGTCTGCTACAGAACTTGATACCAGGAGTGGGGTGAGATGTACCTGGCCATGTGGATGTAGTTTTGGAGGAATAGGCATGAACTTGGTGATTGCAGCTGAAGATGTCTTCTGGAGTGGTAAGCCAAGTTTTATGGATTATTCTGATGAGAGTCTGAGAATGCTAAGTGCAGACAGCATTGAATTTTGAGGCTTGGCTTATGAGCTTTCTAAGGGGAAGGAAAGACTGCAGAGGACTTTGTCGGAACTGGGCTACTGGCATAAGGTCTGGCTGCATCTTGCTGCCCAGGCCCAGAGAGTTTGATCAAGGTTAAATTTGTAATGGACTGATGTGCTTGGCTAGAGATACTGGACTGAGAGACTTAAGATTTTAAGCTGGAAAACTTTAAGCAAGTTAAATTTATTGTCATAGAGACTGGCTTTAGATTACTAAAGCTGCTATTGTCAAACATATTAGCAATCTTAAAGGACCATGGAAAGGATGCCTGAGGAAAGACTATCATAGAAATGCAAACACTTTTGGAAAGAGTTGATTGGAGTAGGAACCTGCTTTTCATTTAGTAGTGTATTGTTTAGCTTCCATGATTTTGTGTATGCTCTATAGCCTTTCTTGCTACTGATTTGTAGTTTAATTCCATTGTGGTCAGATAGAATGCAAGGAATTATTTCAGTTTTCCTGAATTTGTTAAGATTTGCTTTGTGTCCTAATATATGGTCTATTTTAGAGAATGTTCCATGTGCTGCTGAAAAGAATGTATATTCTGCAGCCTTTGGATGAAATGTCCTGTATATATCTGTTAAGTCCATTCCTTCTATGACCTCATTTAGTCCAGATGCCTCTCTGTTTATTTTTTTCCCCCCGGGATGACCTGTCAATTGATGAGAGTGGGGTGTTAAAGTCACCCACCACCACTGTGTTTGGTGTTATCTGTGACCTTAGTTCTAATAGTGTTTGTTTGACAAATTTGGGAGCCCCCATGTTAGGTGCATATATGTTTAGGATTGTAATGTCCTGTTGGAGTGTGCCCTTAATCAATATAAAGTGACCTTCCTTATCTTTCTTGACTAACGTCGGACTAAAGTCTACCCTGTCCGATATTAGGATAGCAACCCCTGCTTGTTTTCTAGTCCCATTTGCTTGAAACACCATCTTCCAACCTTTCACCCTAAGATAATGTCTATCCTTTCTAGAGAGGTGAGTTTCTTGGCGACAACAAATTGTAGGATCCTGCTTTTTAACCCAGCCTGCAAATCTATGTCTTTTCATTGGGGCAAGGAACCTGCTTTTCAAGGCTATGATTTGTTTTGTCCCTGAATTAAGAATATGGCTATATCCTACACACCTGGTATTGGTTTCAGAAGCATGAAAAATGCGAGGAGTGGTCGCGAATTGCACATGCTTCTAGGAGCTGCCGCTGAGATGTGGCATGAGGTAGGGCCTGATGCCCTGATAGGCTGAAAGAGCCTTTGGAAAATGTGAGGCGTGGTCATAAATTGCACATGCTTCCAGGAGCTGCTGCTGAGGCGCAGCCTGAGGCAGGGTATGATGCCCTCATAGGCTGAAAGAGCCTTTGGAAGATGGACCATGATTTGCATGAAGACCTCAAGAAGTTTTGGATATACCAGGACTGTGCAAGGGCTACCATGGAGTCCACTGTTGTTGGCCTGGGATTGAATTGTTCCCCTGCTACTCTGCCCAGCTGGAGGGGCGGAATTGGGAAATCTGGAGACTGTCAGTCTTGGACTTGAACTACAGAAGTTTGATGTTTGTTTGATGGTGGTTGAGTTTGCATTGTTTTAGTCTTTCCTTGCTGTGCCTTATACCAGTTAAAAATGTTTACTCTCTGCCTTTATATGTTAGAAATGTTTAACTTGTTTGATTTTACAGGTCTTAATATCTTAAATTGGTCAAGACTGTGGGGACTTTTAAAATTGAACTGTGGACAATTTACAATGTGTGATGATTATAAATGTATTGGGGGCCAGGGGCAGAATGTGGTGGTTTGTATAGAATAGATGGTCCCCAATATATTCAGTTGTTTGTAGTTTGCAACTGCTGGCTACCTGGCTGTAGGCAATGTCACTGGGTGGATCTTAAGTTGTGGTGATGGGTTTCCGATTTCAATCTAAAGATATGCAAAGTGTGCCTAGCTGGAGTTCCTGAAGTGTGCTGTGGCTTTTGGCTTTTAGGCTTGTGTTTCTCTCTCTGCTTGGTCCTGTGAAGGCAGGCCAGTTTCTTCTGCCATTTATGGAACTTCCCTGGATCTGTAAGCTTCAATAAATCCCTTCCTCCATAACTGTGCCTGGTCTGAAAGTTCATCTCAGCAAACCTGAAGCTGTCTGCTACAATAGGTTATATGAAAAAGGTAAATTTTAAAATGATAGCCAGTCCTTTCATATTGAAAACATTGAAGAAAATTTTGCCATGGAAAAATATTCTTATAATTCACATTGTCCTAATGCACTCATTTTAGAATTAAAATTTGTATGTTACTATTCCTTTTGTATTTGCATAATTACACTCTTAAATCACCCTTACTCTCTCTCTGTGTGTGTGTGTGTGTGTGTGTGTGTATGCACATGTGTGTATGTGCATGTGGAGGCCAGAAATCAACATTGGATATCTTCCTCAATTGGTTTCTACCTTATTTTCGAGACAGCATCTCACTGAGCCTTGAGGTTATTGATTTGGTTAGATTAACTGCCCAGCAAGTCCCAGGGATCCTCCTATCTCTGTCTCCACACTGCTGGGCTTACAGGAACACATGGATGCACTTTGCTTTTTGTGGGGGGGATTCTGGGGATCCAAACACCAAGTGTAGGAAAAAAAACCCGCAGGGGGCCCCCACGCTCTGCCCGGATAAGGCGACACCCCAAATCACTCACGAGAAGCGGTCTTGATGCAAACTGCAAGAGGATTTTATTCCAAGCGCGCTGGGGCCCACAGTCGTACACCGTGCAGGGGTAGAGGACTGCAGAGCCCCGAATGCAGGAACGGGACAGTTTTTATAGGGTTTCTAACAAAGCCTGTGCATTAGACCAATCATTATTTAATATCAAGAGCCCCTGCAGGGTGTTAGCCAGTCAGTTTGTGCCACCCCACAGTTTCTAAGCCAATTAGTTTACTTTGTTCAAGCCCCTCATGGACCAATCACTCTCTTATGACCTTGGTGGTCAGCGTTTGCGCAGGTCCTTGGGTGGGAGTAGCAGAGTGTGGTACCAGTCTCCTGTGACCTTGGAGGTCAGCACTTGTGCAATTCCTTAGGTGGGGGTAACAGAGTATGGTATCAGCCTCCTATGACCTTGGTGGTCTGAGGCAGGCTGCTACAGCTTATGGTGCAAGTTACTAAGGCTTACAGTGTGGGCTATTAAGGCTACTAAGGCTTACAGTGTGGGCTATTAAAGCTTATGGTGCAGGCTATTTACAGAAACTAAATAAGTGGTTTACTTTATTACTCATTTCCCATCCTTGAGGGCTATCTCATGCCCTTTTTACCTAGTTTTATATTAGGAGCAGGCTCTGATATAATGAGAAGAGGGATTCTTTACTTGCTTCTAACAGAGAGTAAAGCCTGGAGTTTGAGATATGCAGGGGCCCGCTTAAGCTCCCTTTGGAGCGTGATAGTATTTCTGAGCTTCTGAATTCTTGGGCCTTTCACAAGCACCTTACCAGTTGTGCCATCGCCTTAGTTCCAGAACCTAGAGTTTTTAAAAAATTATTTATTTTGAGAGAGTGAAAGGTTGGGGGGGGGGCGGGGGGTTGGAGGGAGAGAATGGGCATGCCAGGGCCTTCAGCCACTACGAACGAACTCCAGGCGTGTGTGCCTCCTTGTGTTACGTGTGATATTGCACATTTCACTGTGCGTCTGACTACATGGAACCTGGAGATTTGAACATGAGTTCTTAGGCTTTTCAGGCAAGCACCTTAATCACTAAGCCATCTCTCCAGCCCCCTAGACTTTTTATTGCCCTTTTCATTTGTTACCTGCTGCTTAGGTTTTTCATGATTATGTCAAATCACCTGATACAATTCATTTAAACCACCTTCGCCTTACTAAATACTCATGTGGTTTTCAGTTTTATTAGGACATATTCTTACTCTCATTGGGTAAAGTAATATGACCACCTGTGGATTCTTTGCTTCTTGCCTCCCCAGGGTCATAACGTTTACAGTGTCACTGATGAAACAGGGGTTTTGGATGCTGTTGCTAACTTAGTAGAATTTCTATTATATGCTTTTGTTTCATTTCTCTGTGTAGTTGTTTGTTTTTGGTTTTTTCAGGTAGGGTCTCACTCTAGCCCAGGCTGTCCTGGAATTCACTATGTTAATGGGGTTATTGGTATTCATTGTGGGGACCAAGGGGCCTTAGTCAGTCTCAGCAAAAGGGGACAGGGGCTATTCCCATCCACCCTTCTAAAGCTCCTGCACTCTTTCTGCCTCCTTTTCCTCAATTCCCTGAGCCTTGGTGAGCAAGACAGGGATCTGCTTTTTCTGTAGCCTCTGAATCTTTTATTAAAAAAAAATTTTAGCCGGGCGTGGTGGCGCACGCCTTTAATCCCAGCACTGGGGAGGCAGAGGTGGGAGGATTGCATGAGTTCGAGGCCACCCTGAGACTCCATAGTGAATTCCAGGTCAGCCTGGGCTACAGTGAGACCCTACCTCGAAAAACCAAAAAAAAATTTATTTATTTATTTGGCAGAGAAAGAAGGAGAAAGAGAGGGGGAGGGAGAGAGAGAGAGAGAGAGAGAGAGAGAGAGAGAGAGAGAGAGAGAGAGAATGGGCATATCAGGGCCTCCAGCCACTGAAAATGAACTCCAGACATGTGTGCCCCTTTGCACATCTGGCTAATGTGGGTCCAGGGGAATCAGTTCTTTGTTTTTGCCAGCAAACGCCTTAACCACTAGGCCATCTCTCCAGCCCTGGATTTCCGTTTTCATGAGGCTTGGGTCACCACATTGTTTGTCGCTATTTCCTTAGAACTGGTTTCAGGCTAGCCATGAGCATAGAATGTGTATCACCACTTCCTCTGTAGCACCTGGGCAGAAGAGGTGTGGTGACTAATCTCATGGTACACAGTCAGCTCTCCCTTTTTTTTTTTGGTTTTTCGAGGTAGGGTCTCACTCTGGTCCAGGCTGACCTGGAATTCACTCTGTAGTCTCAGGGTGGCCTTGAACTCACGGCGATCCTCCTGCCTCTGCCTCCTGAGTGCTGAGATTAAAGGCGTGCGCCACCACGCCTGGCAGTTAGCTCTCCCTTCTTGAACTCTTAACGTATCATTGTATCCCCAGTATTCTCCTCTATCTGTAAAATAGAACAGATTCTACAATCAAGAATGAGTTTAAAAAAATCAAAATCAGTTCTGGAGAGATGGCTTGGCAGTTAAAGTGCTTGCCTGTGAAGCCTAAGGGCCCATGTTCAATTCCCCAGTACCCATGTGAGCCAGATGCACAAGATGGTGCATGTATCAAGTTCGTTTTCAGTGGCTTGAAGCCCTAGTATGCAATTCTCTCTCTTATCTGCCTCTCTCTCTCCCTCAAATAAATAAATAAAATGAAAAACGTTCAAAAACAAAGTGAGAACAATTTGAATAAAGCAGGTTAAGCCTATTTATTAGATATATTGATGTGTTTATCCATTCTTCTTAGTTAAAGAGCAGTGGAGGTTCTCTCTGGATCCTATTGATTTTCTGTCCAAGGGAATCTGGCTCAGTTCCCAGAGCCAGATATGAGTTCTCCCTCATAGACTGGGTCTCATATCTAATCCACAAGCAGTTGGTTACCTGCATCAGCTAGGTACCACTATTGCACAAATGTATATTTCTGCTTGGTTGGCTGATTTTTGTGTGTGTCTATTTTTATCTATTTGAGAGCAACAGACAGAGAGAAAGAGGCAGATAGATAGAGAATGGACGTGCCAGGGCCTCCAGCCACTGCAAACGAACTCCAGATGCATGCACCACCTCTTGTGCATTTGGCTTACGTGGGCCCTGGGGAATCGAGCCTTGAACCAGGGTCCTTAGGCTTCACAGGCAAGTTCTTAACTGCTAAGCCATCTCTCCAGCCCTGATTTTTTTTTTTAACTGCCAGGATCCTGCTTATTCAGTCTGTTGACAACTGTTACTATCCAGCCACCCTCATAGCACTTTCCAGCAATATGAGGGCTAACTGGGATGGGATTGGATTCCCTCTCAGTTCCAGCATGGTTAGTTGATGTCCTGTGGCTACAGGCTGTGGTGTCCTCATCAATAAGGACTTACCTTTTAGCTCTTGCAGGTAACCAAGTGTTTTGGTAATGTCATGGCCAGTTTTTTATACTGTTTCTTTCTTTTAATTTTTGCTATCCAAACTTGCTAACTTATTTTAGTAATCCTTCCTACTTTGCCAATCCTAGAAATGTAAATATGAACGGTTAAAATTTATTGAAACTTTAATATATTCTCTTATTGGCCCTTGAGTATATTCTTAATTTTCATAGATCCAGGTTGAATTCCCCAGCACCCATGTAAAGTCAGATGCACAAAGTGGTGCATGTGTTTGGAGTCTGTTCTGGCATGCCCATCTCTCTCTCCTCTCAGTAATTTTTTTATTTTATTGACAGCCTCTATAGACAATAAATCATGGTAATTCCCTCCCCCTGCCATTTTCTCCTTTACAACTCCACTCTGCGTCATACCTCTTCCCCCTCTTTTATTTTAATATCATCATCTTTTCCTCTTATTATGATGGTCTTGTGTAGGTAGTGTCAGGTACTGTTCATGGATATCCAGACCATTTTGTGTCTGGAAGAGCACATTGTAAGGAGTCTTAGCTTTTCTTTGGCTTATATTCTTTCCACCATCCCTTCTGCAATGAGCCTTGGCTTGGAAGGTGTGATAAAGATGTTTCATTGCTGAGCACTCCTGCCACTTCTTAGCACTGTGGTGCCTTCTGAGTCATCCCAAGGTCACTGCCATCTGAAAAGAGAAGTTT
Organism: Jaculus jaculus; assembly: GCF_020740685.1. NCBI lineage: Eukaryota > Metazoa > Chordata > Mammalia > Rodentia > Dipodidae > Jaculus > Jaculus jaculus. The sequence continues at coordinate 19,179,308 of NC_059102.1, read as the reverse complement.
TTCTAATCAACAGTGAGAGTAGCATTAATATATGGGTATGATCATTAAGAAAAGTACTTACCGGGCAGTTTAGTGAGCATAGTATATACATTTAGCCAGACACCAGCAGATGCTATACCCTTAGGGCTCATGACTTCCCCCCGTCATAAATTTTCAATATCAGACATGAATTCCCTCCTGTGGAACAGACTTTAAGTCCAATTAGAGAGCTGTTGGTTTCTCCCATAACAGACATGCCACTATTGCACCCATTGGCTCTTTTGACCTGGCTGGCCAGTTTTCAGGCTTTCTGTGTCCTCTATTGTTTATTTCCACTGGTAATTCCCTCCCCACCCCCCACTGAATTGCATGCAGCATAGCTTTTTCCAGCTTTCTGTCAGCTGGTCTTCACAGAGGACCTTTTCAGTTCAGCTCCAGCAGGATTTCTCAGTGACCTTTCCGCCCAAGTATGTGGAGTCTTCAGCAGTAGGATCTTACCATCTATTCCTGGTGGGAAACCAAGAGCTTTGGCAATGGCCTATAATATTTTGGGGGGATCAAGGGCCTCCCTGGCCAACAACTCCCTGGAATGTATCCCATCCCTGGCACTGAATTTTCTAGTAACAATCTATGGCTTTTGGGGGTGTCATTATCCAAAAAAGTAGGTTTCCATTCATGCCCTCTTAGATTTTGAATAGCCCTTCCCCCAACCTTTCCTTTACTTAGTTTCTTCCCCTTACCTCACTTAGACCTTTCCACCCCCAATAATACCACCCTCTCAAGTCCCCCCCCTCCATTTCTATTCCCTTTCTTGTCCTCTTTCTAGCTTATTGGCCTCTGCTACTGAGTTTTATTACAACTCACATAAAGTCCAATCATTTATAGCTAAGATTCTCATATGGGAGAGAACATGTGACGTCTGGCTTTCTGGACCCGGGTTACATCACTAAGTATAATCCTTTCCTGAACCATCCATTTCCCTGCAGATTTCATAATTTCATTTTTCTTTACCACTGAATAGAACTCCATTGTATAAATGTACCACATGTTCATTATCCACTCATGAATAGAGCAGCAGTAAACATGGTTGAGCAAGTATCTCTAAGGTAGTGAAACAAATCCTTAGGATATATGCCTAGGATTGGTACAGCTGGGTCATATGGTAAGGCTGTTATTTAGTTGTCTCAGGAACTTCACACTGATTTCCACAATGGTTCTACCAGATTGTGCTCCACCAACAGCTTAGGAGGGTTCTTCTTTTTCCACATCCTTACCAGCATTTATTGTCATTTGTTTTCTTGACAATAGTCATTCTGACAGGAGTGAAATGGAATCTCAAAGTAATTTTAATTATCATTTCCCTGATGGCTAATTCTCAATACTTTTTAAAACACCAAAAGCCAACAACGTTCAGTTTTCTCAATGTGGTAGAGAATATCTATGAAAATATCCTTGAAACTAAGAGAAGTTTCTGGAATGTTCAAGATTTATCCAAAGAAAAATTAATTTTTTTTCTCATTTTAATCAGTGAACAATCACTATCTCTGTAGGCTATTTCTCTCTTTTTAAAATATTTATTTGCAAGGAGAGGGGAAGAGCATATGAGTGGGTACACTTGCTGCCACTGCAATGAACTTCAGATGCATACTTTGTGCATCTATGTGGCTTTATGTGAACCGAACCCGGAGAAGCAGATGCATTTAACTACTGAGCTATCTGCCCAGCCTGTCTGTTGGATATTTCTAACGGTGGAATTAAGCAGCAGTTTTTCCGTGTAGGGGCTGGGGGTTATCCCACATTCACATCAGCACTGTGTTCCTCATTTCATCTCAGCTGACAGTGGAAGTTTAGGTCATCACACTGTGGTTTTAGTAAACTTTCTTAAGCTATGGTTTCTTTTACATGTTTAATTTTTGTCCGATTGCCTAGTCTATCATTGTAGTTAGCCTTCTTGTCTATTTAGTGGTCTCTAGGCAGTAATTCCCATAGCTGAAGTCCTTAGAAAGTGTATGCAAATGTTTGTTGAATCTGCAGTCCATACTTGGTTAAGGCAAACTGCTACGTCTGTGTTGCAAACTAGGATCCTGAGTTTATTCAGTTTTATGTATGGGAATCTTGTGTGCTTGGGTCCAGAGTGTCCCTGCAGTCTTGGAGATTGTTTCTGCTAGGCACACTACTCCAAATTATATATGCATGTGCACTTAGTAATAAAGATTTCAGATACATAAAGCCAAAGTATAAAGCTAAAAGAAGAGGTAGACAAACCCACTTTTAGGATTGGGAGACACCAGTTCTCACTGTGCCTGATAGACAAGAAAACAAGCCAGAATTGAGCCAAACAACCTAGTCATGCTGTGGAAAATTTGAACATGAGCAACTAGATGATGGAATTGATTTACAGTTACCTCACAGTAGTGGTGGAAACGCATTCCAAAAGAATGTTCGTGAAGTGTAATTTAAGGTAGACTCTTCCTATCATGATTAATAAATTGATAAGAATTTAAGCCATATGATTTATATTCATGTATTTTATGGGCTGTTACCACAATGAAACTAAGAAACCAAATGGGGCCTGAAGAGGTGGTCTAGTGGAAGTACTTGCCTGCAAAGCCAAAGAACTCAGAATTCCCCAGGACTCACATCAGCCAGATGCACAAGGTGGAACACGCATCTGGAGTTCATTTACAGCAGCTGTTAGAAGCCCTGGCGTACGCTTGCACACGCTCTCTTTTTTTCTCTCTCTCTACCTGCCTCTTTCTCTCTCAAATAAATAAATTTAAAAAATTTTTAAATTATTTTTATTTATTTATTCGAAAGTGACAGAGAGCAAATGGGCACACCAGGGCCTCCAGCCACTGCAGATGAACTCCAAATGTGTGCGCCCCCTTGTGCATCTGGCTAACATGGGTCCTGGGGAATTGACCCTCAAACTGGGGTCCTTAGGCTTCATAGGCAAGCACTTAACCACTAAGCCATCTCTACAGCCCCGGAAATAAATTTTTTTTTAATCTTTTCACAATTTTTATTAACATTTTCCATGATTATAAAAAATATCCCATGTTAATACCCTCCCTCCCCCAACCCGCACTTTCCCCATTGAAATTCCATTCTCCATATTACCTCCCCATCTCAATCATTCTACTTACGTATATATAATACCAACCTATTAAGTACCCTCCTCCCTTCCTTTCTCTTCCCTTTATGTCTCCTTTTTAACTTACTGGCCTCTGCTACTAAGTATTTTCCTTCTCATGCAGAAGCCCAATCATCTGTAGCTAGGATCCACATAAGACGGAGAACATGTGGCACTTGGCTTTCTGGGCCTGGGTTACTTCACTTAGTATAATCCTTTCCAGATCCATCCATTAAAAAATTTTTTTTAAAAGAAACCAACCGAGATCTGGAAAATCCTTCAGTATTTGGAAATTAATTCTAAAGACCTAGTGGTGAAGGGAGATATCACGATGTATAGTATCAAGTGAAATTGTGACGTGTGAGATGCAGCTAAAAGCATAGTATAGAGAAGAATTGACAGTATTAAATACTTGTGTTTGATAAGAAAATTTTCTGAGCCTTAAAAAAGACAACAGCAAAATAGGCACATAACAGAGAACAGAAATAAATGTGTGAAGAATAGGATTCAGAAAACAACGGTAAAAAAACAATGAAGACGAACTGATCATTTGAAAAGGTCCACGAAATTAAATAGAAGTGATACAAATTACCAGTATTGGGAATGGAAAATTAGATATTACCATAGCTTATACAGACACTAACAGGACAAAGGGATGTTGAGAGCAATATTTTCTTTATACAAAAAGCAGATCAAGGGCTGGAGAGAAGGCTTGGTGGCTAAGGCGCTTGCCTGTGAAGCCTAAGCACCCAAGTTCAATTCCACAGCACCCATGTAAGCCAGATGCACAAGGTGGCACATACATCTAGAGGTCCTGGGCATGCCCATTCTCTCTGGATCTCTCTCTGGGTCTCTTTTCTCTCTCTCTCAAATACATAAAATATTTTGAAATTTTTTAAAAAAAACATCAAATACTTTAAGAAAAGGATAATCACTTTATCTTAGGTATACAAAACCAAAAAATATATATGATAAAACCAAAGCAAGGGCTGGAGAGATGGCTTAGTGGTTTAGGGCTTGCCTGTGAAGCCTAAGGACCCCAGTTCGAGGCTCAATTAATTCCCCAGGACCCACGTTAGCCAGATGCACAAGGGGGTGCATGCATCTGGAGTTCGTTTGCAGTGGCTGGAGGCCCTGGCACGCCCATTCATTGTCTGTCTGTCTGTCTGTCTGTCTATCTATCTATCTATCTATCTATCTATCTATCTATCTATCTATCTCTTTCTCTCTGTGTCTGTCACTTTCAAATAAATAAATAAATAAATAAAAATAAACAAAAAAATTTAAACCAAAACAACTAAAGCAAGTACTATATTAAAGGGACAGTACTCGATGAGGAAGTGGTTTCACCTGGGAATACAAGATAAGTTCATTCAGTAGTTGATGTAATTCATGATTCCATCAGATTATAAGGTCCTGACATGATCATCTCAATAGATGTAGGAAAAGCAGCTGACAAGAATCCATTCCCAATTAAAGCAGACACACTCTCAAATCATTGGGAATTGAAGGGAAGTATTTCAGCTTGTCAATATCTATGAAAACACCAATAGGGCCTGGAGAGATGACTCAGTCTTTAAAGGCACTTGCTTGCAAAGCCTGCCAGCCCAGGTTGAATTCCCCAGCACCCATGTAAAGCCAGATACTCAAAGTGGTGCATGCATTTGGAGTTTGTTCTATCATGCCCATCTCTCTCCTCTCAATTTTTTTTTTTTTTTCGAGGTAGGGTCTCACTCTGGTCCAGGCTGACCTGGAATTAACTCTGTAGTCTCAGGGTGGCCTTGAACTCATGGCAATCCTCCTACCTCTGCCTCCCGAGTGCTGGGATTAAAGGCGTGTGCCATCACGCCCAGCTAATATTTGTTTTTATAAACACCAACATCCAACAATTTCCAGTTTTCCCAATCTGATTGAGAATATATATGAAAAACATATACCTAACATCATTCTTTTTTTTTTTTTTTAAATCAAATACTTTACCTCAAAGATGAGAAACTAGGACTTTCTGTCACCTGTCCTTCTACCTTCCACTTACATGTCTGTCTGCTACTGGTTCTATTGGAGAAAAATGCTTGTTTGTATTGCACCTGCTTCTTTTTCTGTACTCTACAAAAAGGGGTTGGGGTTCTGGGGAGATGGCCCAGTGGTTAAAGGCACTGGGCTTGCAAAGCCTGCCTCTCCAGGTTTAATTCCTCAGCCACCCATGTAAAACTGAGCGGACATTCATTTGCAACAGCAGGAAACCCTGGCATGCACATGCACAGACACAAATAGGTGCAAATAAAATGTTTTTGAAAATGAAGAGTTTATATTTCCCATCTCCTTGGAGAGGTTTATCACCTTTTAAATTTAATTTACCTTGTAGCCTCAACTCCCTTGATGGGCTCAAAAAATTATCCAGTATTTTCTCACTATTAGGGTAGAATTGATTGTCTCTTGAGGCTTTCTGTGTGTAAATTGATGCTTTTTATTTTTTTCTCTCAGCACTTAGGGTTGAAAGGATTTTGAGGGGGTTTTGTCTTTTTTTGCTAAAAATGGAATGTGCCTATCTTTGAGGTGGTTAAGATAAACTAATTTGTGAAACTACAGTGTTGCAGCTAATATCCTGTCCTTAGAAAATGATCTGTCAAGCAGCCCATGAATGGCAAAGCATTTACTAAGTTATTATGCATTCAGGTGCTCAGGAATTATCTAACTTTCTCATTCTTCCATTGTATGAGAAAAGGATGGGGCACAGAAAAGTAATCCCAAATTATTATATTATCAGGACAGCACCTGGAGGCCAGATACCTTTAGTCACTAGCAATGTTTTGGGTCACAAAATTGGCAACGTGATTGAAAGATGATGCTTAGCTCATTTAATTCTATATAATTTAAACACACCCGTTGTCCAATGTCCATAAGTGCTCTCCCTGTAAGGAAAATATAATGTATGGCATAGAAAAGACACAGTCCAGTCCTTTAAGAAGCTTTCACTTACTTTGAGATGAGAATTCATGAAATGTAAGCAGCAATGTAGGGCAATACATCAGTATCAGTGCGTGGTGTTGGCAGAAGGAGCTTAATGGAATGATCATTCATTCCTACAAACATCTGTTACATGCCTGCTGAGAACCGAGGAGCGCATACGGGACACCTCGTAATCAGGGTAGCGGCATGGAGGAGGAAGGCTTTGAGTCGGCCTTGAACAGTATGACCAAAGAGGTAAGAGGGCAGCTGAGGAAGAGAGGCTGCTCAGCCGAGGTGGCAGTGGGCATGCATGTGCGGTCAGTCATGTCGTTGTCACCTCATTGAAGCTTGAAAACCGGGATTGAGTGAGGCTTCACAAGAGAGACTGGTTGAGGTGGGAGCTTTATTTAAAGAGATTAAATGGCAATCGGTAGAAACAGTCATGGGGCAGAGCACACAGAAATGAGTGTGGTGCCAGGTTGAGGTCATACACTACAAATGAGGGTGTCACCAGATAATGGATGTTTGAATGAACAGTGTGAAGGAGAATTGATGGCACTTAGCGACTTACTAGCTAGCTAGTTGAGGGTTATGGAATTGGAGGACAAAATGATTAGCAACAGTTTTTTCTCTAAGGGGGATGAATCTGAAATTAGATAGTTGATAACAGTTGCCTGTGATAATAAGAATTGCCACCACACTTGCGCCTCTTTTAGTGGGTGAGGAGTGTCTGGGAAAGGCCATGGTTTTCCACTGCTCTCTAGAATGTGTGGCCTGTAGGCGTTTGTTGAAGTTAGAGCTTCCTGACTGTGATCTGAAGTACTACGTCATGCCAGCCCCATTGTCTTCGTCAACTACTGATCTTAGGCAAGCTAATTAACTTTTCTCAGCATCAATTTCCTTGTTTGTAAAGTGGGGATATTAATAATATTTGAAGCCTAAATCAGAGAATTCAGTTAATGTACCTACCATGATTCTTGGAGCCCAGGAAACAGTAAATAGTAAATAAGAGCAGTTAAGCGTTAGGGACATGGCACTGCGTGCAAAGCCTGCAGCCTGGGTTCTGTTCCCTAGAATCCATGTAATGACCAATGCACAAAGTGGGAAATACATCTGGAGATCGTTTACATTGGCAGTAAGTCCTAGTGTGCCCAGTTCTCTCCTCCCTCCCCCCTTTTCTCCACCTTACAAATGAGTAAATAAAATAAAACATTTTTTTACAAAGCAAATGCCACATGCCTGATTTATATACAAGAAAAATAATGAATTTGAAATTCTCATGGCCTATGGATTCATATTACATGTATTTCATAGATAATTTATTTTTTTAAAATAATACTTTTTTATTTGCAAGCAGGAAAGAGAGAGAGAGAATGGGCCCATCAGGGCTTCCAACCACTGCAAATAAACTCAGATGCATGTGCCCCCTTGAGCATCTGGCTTACATGGGTGCTGGGGCATCAAACCTGGGTCTGTAGACTTCACAGGCAAAAACCTTAACCGCTGAGCCATGTCTCCAACCCCTTCATAAGTAATTTCTAAGATGCTGTTTTGTTAAGAATTGAATTGAAAAAAAACAATTCCTGATATTAAATGGTGAAATAGGCTGTTGATAGATGTAGAAATGATTTTTAAAGAAGGTAGGTGTTCACCTTTATGCACTAAATTGTACATATTCAGACACATCATTAAAATTAGTACAGCAGGTCCTGCCTAAGTACAGTTATACATTCCATGGTTTCAGGTATCTATAGTCAGCCACAATCTGAAAATGCAAAATGGAAAATTCCAGAAACAAACAATTCATAAGTTCTAAATAACATTTGTTATGGTGTTATAATTGTTCTATCTTTTAAAAAAATATTTTTATTTATAAGCAAGAAGAGAGACAGAGAATGGGCATGCCAGGGCCTTCAGCCACTGGAAACAAACTCCAGATGCATGCACCACTTTGTGCATCTGGCTTTACGTGGGTACTAGGGAATCGGACCCAGGTTGTTAAGCTTTGTAGGCAAGTACCCCAACCACTGAGCAAGCTCCCCAGCTCCTAATTGTTCTATCTTATGAGTTATTGTTATAAGTTTGATTATAATCAATTCATTGTCTTTTTTATTTTAATTTTATATATATATATGTATGTATATATGTATATATATATTTTTTTATTTGAGAGCAACAGACACAGAGAGAAAGACAGAGGGAGAGAGAGAGAATGGGCGTGCCAGGGCTTCCAGCCTCTGCAAACGAACTCCAGACGCGTGCGCCCCCTTGTGCATCTGGCTAACGTGGGACCTGGGGAACTGAGCCTCGAACCGGGGTCCTTAGACTTCACAGGCAAGCGCTTAACCGCTAAGCCATCTCTCCAGCCCAAATTTTTTATATATTATTTATTTGCAAGGAGAGAGGAAGAGAGAGAGTGTGTGCATGCTAGGGCCTCTCGTCACTGCAAATGAACTCTAGATGCATGCACCACTTTGTGCACCTGGTTTTATGTGAATACTGGATAACTAAACCCAGGCCTTCAGGCTTTGCAAGCAAGTGCCTTAACCACTGAGTCATCTCCCTGGCTCCTGTAAGTCTTTTTTTTTTTTTTTAATTTTTATTTATTTATTTGAGAGTGACAGACACAGAGAGAAAGACAGAGAGAGGAAGAGAGAGAGAGAATGGGTGCGCCAGGGCTTCCAGCCTCTGCAAACGAACTCCAGACGCGTGCGCCCCCTTGTGCATCTGGCTAACATGGGACCTGGGGAACCGAGCCTCGAACCGGGGTCCTTAGGCTTCACAGGCAAGCGCTTAACCACTAAGCCATCTCTCCAGCCCCTCCTGTAAGTCTTATTATAAGTTAAGCTTTATCATAAAGGTGTAAGAAAACAGTATGTATTAGGTATGGTACTGTCCACGGTTTGCTGCATCCACTGGGGATTGTGGATGTGGACATAGATAAGGGACTATGCTTGTAGACCCCTTGCATTTGCATTATTCCAGTAGTTCCTCCGTCAGTCTTATGAAGCAGGCAGGGTCTGCCTTTGTCATTTAGATAAAGAGCTTAAAGTGGTGCCAAGGACCAGGCAACCCACCAGTTGCACACTGATGTGGCAGTGCATTTCTCAGCACAAAGTGTTGTTTGCTTCACATCTGGAGAGCAGCACTCTGAGGCAGATGGTGGGTGAAGGGAGATGAAACATATTCTGTCATACCAAAAAGTTAATAATAACTGGGAATGAAGAAGCAAGACATTTGTTCCCATTTTTTTAAAATTTTTATTAACATTTTCCATGATTATAAAATATATCCTATGGTAATTCCCTCCCTCCCCACCCCCACACTTTCCCATCATTTGTTCCCATTTTGATGTGACAGAAAAGAAGGCTCTCTTGCTGTGGGACTGAGGTGGGTCAGTGTGGGTGAGGTTACTCTTAGAATCCTGCATCGGGTCGGGGACTGCGCAGTCTCAGGTCTACAGAAACTATGGGTGAGCTTCAAAGACAAGCTCAAAATGACTGATGGGCCAATGTGATGGACTTAAAAGGAAAGATGGGAAGAATTAAATGTGTGTAGCTTGGCTAAGCAAAGACGAGTGCCAGCTGAACGCATACAAATACCTGAAATGTGTAATGACTAAAAAGCAACTGAGCATTTAACACAACACACAGGGGCCCGACATACGGTAACATGAGGAGAACTTAGTTGAGCAGACACCATTTTTCCTGATGATGAATCTGTCGAGGCTGTTTGCGGCACAGCCCTTCCCCAGAGAAGCAATCGAAATTTCAAGCCTTACGATTTTTAAAACTTTCTTGGGAAATAGGTGTTCCGTGATGTTAAAGAATTATTGTTCATTTGGTCGGGTGTGATAATATGATTATATAAGAAAATGTCCTCCCCCCCCCAGTGTTAGATGTACCGGATTACAGGCATATAACAACATTTGCTTTAAAATACTACAGGAAAAAAAGAGGAGAAGATTAGAAAAAAGGGAGAGAAAGGAGAAAAGAAGAAAGGACCAGGCAAAGCAGGTGTGGCCAAGCCTTAAAGTAGGTTGCACAGGGAGGAAGGGAAGGATGGAGAGAGGGAAGGAAGGAGGAGGGAGGAAGGGAAAGAGGGAGGGAGAGAGGAAGGGAAGAAGGGAGGGAGAGAGGAAGGAAATGTGCAAGTGTCTTACTCTTCCTGCTTTGCCATGTGGTTGAAGACCTTCACAATGCACCTTTTTTTTTTTAATTTTATTTATTTATTTATTTGAGAGTGACAGACACAGAGAGAAAGACAGATAGAGGGAGGGAAAGAGAGAATGGGCGCGCCAGGGCTTCCAGCCTCTGCAAACGAACTCCAAACGCGTGCGCCCCCTTGTGCATCTGGCTAACGTGGGACCTGGGGAACCGAGCCTCGAACCGAGGTCCTTAGGCTTCACAGGCAAGCACTTAACTGCTAAGCCATCTCTCCAGCCCCACAACGCACCTTTTTAAGCCTGAGCTTAAAACTCTATCTCAAAAACATACTTAAAAAAAATTTGTGTGTGTGTGTGTGTGTTTTCCAGGCAGGGTCTCAATCTAGCCCAAACTAAACTAGATTTCTGGCCTTGAACTCAAGGTAATCCTCCTACCTCAGCCTCCCAAGTGCTGGGGTTACTGGTGTGAGCCACCACTCCCTGCTCAAAAGTGGGACTTGTAAGGTGAAAGAGGGAGGCAGGGTTGTTGAGCCATTGCTGACTGCCACTCCTGATGGTGGGAAGTAAGAGCCACGGAGCAAAGTTCTGAGTGTAATTTCCTCTCGAGTGGAAAAATGCTTTCTTTATATTGAGTTTGGGGAAGAGAGTGTTTGTTTTGAGATATGGGGTGGGAGATTGCACCTCACTCCCCATCCCCGCCACCTCACCCTTCCCAGAAGAGGGAATTGCAGACATTCACCTCCATGCCCAGCTAAAAGTAATAGTTTTTTTAATGCTCCAGTAAATATCTATGAAGCTGAAGATTTTCCCTTAAAAGAGAGAGAGAGAAAGAAATTGGACTGAGGCTGTGGCTCAGTGATGGTGTTTGCCTAGCGTGTCCAAGGCTCTGGGCTTGCTTCACAACACCGCGGGAGAACAAAAAGAATTTAAAAAGCTAACTTCTGTCCTTTACTCACTCTAATAAGACCTCACCTTCTTGCTTTGGGCAAGGATGGCACGAAGTCTGAGGAGCTTTTGTAGTGAAGGCCTTGTCTGCTTTTGTTGTTTGTTAGAGGAATATAAATATTTTATCTGAATGCTGCTGATGGCAATCAAGCATGAACAAAGCCTGACATCTGAGGAGCTGTCATGTCTGAAAATTTCCTGAATGCACAAGTAGGCCAGCAAGCAGCAGTGAGAACAAGATGGGGGCTGGCTCCACGGAGGAGGGGACTCACGGCGGCCTGGCTGCCCCGGTCAGCTTCCTGAACGCTCCGCTCTTCCCCCCATCTTCACCTTCTGCAGCCTCCAGGGGGACTGAGCAGGAAACAGCTGTGTCACTCTCTCTTGAGCGAGCTCCTGCACCTTCAGAATAAAGAGCCAGGCCTAGTTTCTCACTGTATCCCTGGTGTTTCACACCGTGCCTGCCGCACAGATAATCTGCAATAACGACTTCACAGAACGCGTTCACCGCAACCCCTCCCACCCTCCTGTTGCCTTCTCTCTGTCTCTGTATATCAGCCTCTACCTAGAAGGTGGCTTTTCTCCCTGTGTACTGTCTGAGTCTACTGTGCATTGTGACAAAAGACCCGAGGCTGGATCGTGTGTATTGAGAAGAGCTCGGTTTCGGAGGTCTGAGAGCTTATTGTCAGCATCCCTTATCTTGGGCTTCCTCCCCACATGGTAGGGTAACATTATGGAGGGAACAAATGTGAGCGAGAACGCTCGTGGGAACTAACCCGAATCCCATGAACACTACATTAATGCCTTCTGAAATGCCCCCCCGCTAAAATACCTTTCCACCAGGTTGTATAAAGGTTTTGCCATTTCCTCACCAAGTAAAGACCAAGCCTCCAGCATGTGAGCCTTTGTGTGTGTTTTCTCTCTCTCTCTCTGAAACATGGTCTGATAGAACTCAGGTTGGCCTCCAACTTGTTATGTAGCCAAGAATGACCTTGAACTTTTCTGATTCTCCCGCCTTCACTTCTGGGGTGCTGGGATCTTAGGTGCGCACCACCATGTGCTGAGGATGGCACCCAGGGCTTTGTGCGTGCCAGGCAAGCACTCTACCAACTGGGCTGCATTGCCGAGCCCATCCAGGAGCTTTTCATGGCATAACTGAAAGTTATAATAAGTCTTGTTTATTTTTTTTTGTTTGCGTGTTCTTTGTTTTTTGAGGTAGGGTCTTGCTCTAGCCCTGGCTAGCCTGGGGTTAGTCTCAGGCTGGCCTGGAACTCACAATAGTCCGACCTCAGCCTCCTAAGTGCTAGGATTAAAGGCGGGCGCCACCACACCCGGCTACATCTTTTTCTTTTTTTCCCTTTTTCTCTTTCTTTGATGGCCAAGTCAGACCAATTCATTCTCATATCAGTTATCTTGACACACTGTACATAATACTAGACTTAGCACTCCATCTTTTTTTAAATTTTTTTTTGTTTATTTATTGACTTGAGAGACAGAAAAAGAGGCAGACAGAGAGAGAGAGAGAATAGGCGTGCCTGGGCCTCCAGCCACTGCAAACGAACTCTAAACGTGTGCACCCCCTTGTGCATCTGGCTAATGCAGGTCTGGGGAATCGAGCCTCGAACTGGGGTCCTTAGGCTTCACAGGCAAGCGCTTAACCACTGAGCCATCTCTGCAGCCCAGCACTCCATCTTAATAGTATGTTTATTTAACTGTCTTCCTTGCTAAGCAATTTTTTTTTTAAACCCGTTTTTATCTATATTTCTTCAGGGCCTGGTATATTTTAGGCATGCAACACCATCAAAGCTTGAAAGCTGTGACATTCCAAACAAAGACCGTGGGCACCCATAGAGGTTGCGTGAGTCGACCCTCAGCTGGCGTGTGTGTATTATGTACCTAGCTCTCCTGCCCACCTCCAAGAGCCCACACTCCATAGCAAGCACCAGGGTTTCCCCCATTTCTGTGTCTTAAAGACGGGATGCTGAATAATGCGGTGACATGCGCAAGAAATATTTATTCTTTCCCCCAAAGCTGCCTCTGCGCTTAAGGAATCCATGAAAAACCCAAGACAATATGTAACTTGCTTTGTTTATTTGTTTCCATTTCAAGGAGGGAGTGGGAATGGATTGCTTGTTTGGTTCTGGTTTCTTCTTCCGTCAGCGTCAACTCATCTGGACATCTGTCCCATTTTCAAAAATTACAAGTTTCGATCATCACTAAATTGTACAAGGCCCCCAATCTGTCTGCTCTGCATGCATTTGCATCTCTGAAGGCAGAATTAGGCTAAAAGTCTTTCTTGCATTCCCCTAATGCATGAAGTATTAGATTGCTTCCCTCCACTGGTCCCTGCATTGCTGAGGGCTTAAGAGGATCATTGATTTGAATTATTTAATGTGTGCAGCAAAGTTGAAGTTCTTTTCTGTTTTTAAAGAACCTTTGGGGCATTGCTTTAGGTTTTTTTATGTTAAATCTTATTTTTCATGGAAAATGAGTAGTTAAAGCTTTGTTCACATGACCTCCCAAAGTGCCAGATTTTTGTTGTTTTTAAACCATATGAGTAACATTGGATTCTAATGAAACTGCTGACAGTTGGCTTGAAATCACTGTGCTAAAACCATAGTTATTCCTTCATATTATTCTAATGTGACTTTCTTTCATGTGGAGGACTGATACAGGTGAAGAGACAAGGAAAATTCCAATTTATAGTAGAAAGCCATCCTGAATTGTCTCTGATTTTGAAATTCTAAGCTGATTTTCAAGTTCAATAAACAATCCCAGACTTTAAGTGTTGAACATTTTTATTGTATAATCTAAGCCTTAATTCTTACTAATTTTTCATCGCTTGCTCTCTCCATAGAAAAGCAGCTGTGTTGCGTCAGCACAATTTGTGCTGGTAACATCTGGGTGAAGGGGGTTATTTTGGTTAGTGTTCTGTTCAGGAAGCATGCCAGAAATGGAAGTCTGGTATGGCTTCCTATAACAAATCAGAGGCTCTTATTTAATCCTTTTGACAGGACACAGCACAAATAAAAGGAAAAAAAAAAAAAAAAGATCCTAGCCACATAAGGCTTGTGATGGGAAAAGTCTGCTGGGGGAGGAAGGGAGGAAGATCACTGTACAATTAATCATCTAAGCCAAGACACTTAGGCAGGTGAAGTCAGGGTTCTCAAACAGTTAAAAAATTTTTTTTTGTTTATTTTTATTTATTCATTTATTTGAGAGCAACAGACAGAGAGAAAGAGGCAGAGAGAGAGAGAGAGAGAGAGAGAGAGGGAGGGAGAGAATGGGCGTGCCAGGGCCACCAGCCACTGCAAACGAACTCCAGATGCGTGCGCCCCCTTGTGCATCTGGCTAACATGGGTCTTGGGGAAATGAGCCTTGAACCAGGGTCCTTAGGCTTCATAGGCAAGCGCTTAACCACTAAGCCACCTCTCCAGCCCTCAAACAGTTTTAAAACATGCATGGATTTATAGTAGCTATAAATGAGAACCATTGTATGGCAAACTGTACGCCATGTCACCGTAACCAGAAAGCTTGCCACTAATATTGAAATTCTCATTGACTTTGGTATGTGTAGCCAATTCTGGGAAGTCACTGATGGGGCTTTGTACCAAGGAACACTACATAGGGATTCTATTAATAGCTTAGGCAGCACAAGCCTCTCTTGAATTTGTAGCAGCTTTAAAGGCATGTTAAGGCGCAAGACAGAGGAGGTGAGAGTGAACAAAGAACATTAAGAGGTTCTGATAATCAGAGGTCAGTGATGCTAAACTTTTGCTACTGGTTAAACATCTTTGTCCGCTAGTCAAATGAATTGATGTGCTGTAGGAGGAGCAGAAACTGGTAACCTCCCAAGGTAAGCTGGGATTTGGGTTGCACCTGGCTTTGATCCCCAAACCAGAAATAAGTTTTTGATGTTACACTTCCGAAGTTGAAGCTCGTGTCCTATTTTCACATAACACTAATCCCTTCTGAATTAACATACTTTAAAAATAGCTGCGGCTTCTCAAATCTGTGAGAATAGCATATGCTGCTCACTACGCTTTCCTTTTTTCCTGAAGGTCTCTGAGGTCTCTAAGGAGCACACCTCCATCCAGCCACTGCCAAGGGCCTAATGCACAGAACGCAATAGATGCATGTGTGGAAGGTGCCTGTGAGATGCACAGGCGAGTGAGGGTGTGGCCTGCAGGCTCTGCTCTGTGATACAGGAAGAGAGAGTCAGTAATTCAGTAGCTGGGTAGATGCTATCCGAGGAATACGTACATTAGGGGCAGGTGGTAGGCAGGAGAGTGGAAACATTAGTCTATACATTTTATTTTGTATGCTTGAACTGTCTTTTTGTTTTTTGTTTTTGTTTTTTGTTTTCCAAGGTAGGGTTTCACTCTAGCTTAGGCTGACCTGGAATTCACTCTGTAGTCTCAGGGTGGCCTTGAACTCATGGCAATCCTCCTACTTCTGCCTCCCGAGTGCTGGGATTAAAGGTGTGCACCACCATTCCCAGCTTCTTACAATTTTTTTCTTTTTTTAAAAAATATTTTTTGTTCATTTTTTTATTTATTTATTTGAGAGTGACAGACACAAAGACAGATAGAGGGAGAGAGAGAGAATGGACGCGCCAGGGCCTCCAGCCACTGCAAACTAACTCCAGACGCGTGCACCCCCTTGTGCATCTGGCTAACATGGGACCTGGGGAACCGAGCCTCGAACCAGGGTCTTTAGGCTTCACAGGCGAGCGCTTAACCGCTAAGCCATCTCTCCAGCCCAACTTCTTACAATTTTTATTAATATTTTTAAAATATTTTTTATTTATTTATTTGAGAGCAACAGACACAGAGAGGACAGATAGAGGGAGAGAGAGAGAATGGGCGCGCCAGGGCTTCCAGCCACTGCAAACGAACTCCAGACGCATGCACCCCCTTGTGCATCTGGCTAACATGGGACCTGGGGAACCGAGCCTCGAACCGGGGTCCTTAGGCTCACAGGCAAGCACTTAGCTGCTAAGCCATCTCTCCAGCCCTCTTACAATTTTTAAAAGGGAGGCTGGCAGGGGAGATAACTAAGTGGTTAAAGATGCTTGCTCACGAAGACTCCAGTCTGGGTTTGATTCCCCAGCACCCACGTAAAGCCAAACACAAAAAGTGGCACCTGTGTTGGTAGTTAAGGGTGTTTGCTTGCAAAGTCTGACAGCCTAGGTTTGATTCCCCAGGACTCACGTAAAGCCAGATGCACCATGTGGCACATGTGTCTGGAGTGCATTTACAGTGATGCCCTGGCATGCCCACATTCACATTCTCATTCTCTGTGTGTGTTTCTCTGTCTTTTCTCTCTCCTTCAAATAAATAAATAAAAATTTAAAAAAAGGAATGTGAGGATGTAGTATACGGGGAAATGGAATCTGGTTGTCAGGTCTGTGCTGGATTCATCTGCCTTCTGTGCCACTTGCCGCTCACTTTAACTGTGACTCCGTTTCCCTACAAGCTCACCAATTCATTGCACATTCTGTTGATCCTCTGGACATTCCTGGTTGTTTTCTTTTAATGGCTTTTGCTGTGGGATTTACCGTCTCTACTCGGCTCCCTACACCACCTTCTCTCGAGGTTTGGCATGTGGCTCCCAGTGTACCTTCTTCTTACCTACCCCTTGCCCATGGGACCTGGGATGTAGACATCGTTCAGCTCCAACCCAAGCCATACAGGCCCTTGAGTGGACTCTGACGTGGGTTCTTTTCTTAACCTTCTTAACTGTTGGCAGAAGTGACACTGTTAGAAAGGCTGGTGTGGAAATCCAGAGGCAGCAAAAGACCACTGTACATGTGTTTTTATTTATGAGAGAGAAAGAGACAGATAGAAGGAAAGAATGGGCACGCCAGGGCCTCTAGCCACTGCATATGAACTCCAGACACATGTACCCCTTGTATATCTGGCTTATGTGGGTCCTGGGAATTGAACTCGGGTCCCTAGGCTTTGCAGGCAAATGCCATAACTGCCAAGCCATTTCCCCAGTCCCCTATACATGTTTTTTTGTTTGAGGAGTGTTAGATATCTAAGAACTAGCCAAGACTTGGAGAGATGGGGGCTGAAGATCAAGGGTCATCAATGTGTTTAAGCCCAGGGAATCCAGACAGATGGTCATTCTAGGAGTCCTTGGTTATTCAAGTTAGGCTCATGTGGTAGGAGAGAAGCCATGGGACAATGGTACCTTTGATAACAAGGGCAGAAAGGATTCAGGTGGGAGGGGGCGGGCCAGGGCTGGTGAGGGAAGAGGAAAGTCAGAATGAAACGGAGACCCTGGACCCTGAAAACTCTATTTGTTAGTAACCTTGATCATGGCAATTTTGGAGCCACTTGAAATTATTTGCAACATTTGTTTGGTGTGTGCATTATTTCAAGCAAAATAGCCAGGGGAAAAAAAAATAGCACTTACTGAGCAGTTCCTGCATGGCTGACAATGTATTATCTATTTAATTCCCATGGCAACCCTATAGAGTAAGCACCATCATTTCCATCTGACAGGGAAGGACGAGGGTCCCGCTGTTTTATGCTTTACTAAAGAGTGAAGAGCTAGGGTCTGAACCCAGGCAGTCTGGTCTGATTCCCACAGTTCATGCTTTAATTATTAGGCTAGTGCTCACCAGTGACTAATTTATTAAAAGATTTATTTTTATCTATTTATTTATTAGGGACACGGGCTGAGGGAGAGATAGAGAGAGAATGGGTGCACCAGGGCCTCTAGCCACTGTAAACGAACTCCAGACGCATGCACCACCATGTGCACCTGGCTTACGTGGGAACTGGAGAATCGAACCTGGGTCCTTAGGCTTCGCAGGCATGAGCCTTAACCGCTAAGCCATCTCTCCAGCCCAGGAGACTGATTTAAAAAGACAGAGCAATAAGTAAACAAGGAGCTTATTGACCAGATAATTAGGAGTTGTTTACAACATGCAAATGAAAAGTAAAGCTATAACAGTGGGTGGGATCAGAAATGCCAGTCAAAAACAGCACAGACCGCTGGTAACTGGACACACCTAAGGAGAAGTGTGTGAGAGCCATGCAAACTCACGCTGCTTTGTTGAGTGCCAAAGTTTCCTTCCCACATTTAATGTCCTGATAATAGAAGTCATCATAAATAATTATAACAAAAGCCAAAACAGTGGGAAGATGTACTGCTTATACTTCAAACTGCTCAGTTTGGAGCTGGAGAGATGGCTTTGCGGTTAAGGAATTTGCCAGCAAAGCCAAAGGACCCAGGTTTGATTCCCCAGTCCTCATGTAAAGCCAGATGCACAAGGTGGCATATGTGTCTGGAGTTTGTGTCTGGTGCACTCTTTCTCTCTCTCTTTCTCTCTGCCTCTCTATCTCAAATAAATAAGATATTTTTAAAAAGTGCTCAGTTTCCAAGTTCTGATGATACGTGTGCGCGCACACACCCACGGAGTTTGGCAGGTTGGAAGAGAAAGATGGACAAGAGCCACTGAAGATGAAGCCAGCCTGAGACCGAGAGACAAAGACAAAAAAAAAAAAAAAAGACAAAGACATTGGCAAGCAGAGGAGCAGGCGTGGGTGGGTGTGGCAGAACAGAGGTCCTTTGAGGGCCAGCGCTACCCCTCCCTGAGTTAGGACACGAGTGGGTATGCGGTAATGCTGTTACCCATGCAAACTGCGTGGCAGGAGAACACATTCCCAGTCCTGTGATGGATACCAGAAGAGCCATCCTAAACCCCCAAATCTGTCCCTTGCTTTTGCCAGAGAGCCGAACATTGGAATTGAAGGTGACCTCGAGAAAGGCTTCAAGGGAGCTGGGCTCATTGCCAGCTGCCTTTGGGAACACAGTGTACCAGTCAACAGTGACACCCTTGGCTCACTCAGCCTGTGGTGGTTCTCCCACTTCTTCCTGTCAACCTTTGACCTCTAAGCATCTCCGTCTCTCCTTTTCTGCTGTGACAATGCACATTGAGCTAAGTGACTGAGCCAGCATCTATACAGGAATTTTGGGGTTCTCAGCCAATGTACCAATAATGATGCAGGAATTTGGAGGTTCCTCACCAATGCACCAATATGATGTGCCAACACACCAATCATTTGGGGTGTCTAAGGATTCTTATGAATTCGAAGAATGAAAACTATAGTCCAGAGGATAAGGGTCGTAAACATTTTATTATAGCTTAGAGCTTTAGGAGGAAGCCCTTTGAGAGAAGAGAGACTTCAGGCAAGGAAGGAAGACATTGAGAAACCCAGAAGTCAAGAAGAACTCTTGTCCACGGAGGCAACAGGGGGTTTGAGAAGCCCACCTCAAGACTCAGGTCGGGTTTTTTTTTTTTTTTTTTATGAGCCTCATGAATAGGCAGCTGGCTTTTCAGTCTATCTAGTCCTGACATCAGGATTTCTGGAAAAGGACCAACATCCCAGAATTCTTAATTATCTAGGAAGGGCCTTCCCAGGAGGGAGTGGAAAGACCTCTAGCCAAGTGTAATGACCTAGATTTCACCCCACGGACACAAGGGCAATTCCCGCCTTTAGTCAAGTAGAAAACTATCTACTTCGGGGTGCTATCACCCCCATGTTGCCTAGCCAGTTTCTGTCTCCTGTGCCACGGCACCACTACAGAACCACAGCCAGGGCCTGCGTTGTGCACAGGCAGGCCGGGCGCACAGCTCCTGCGGCAGTGGGGCGCGTGTGTGCGCGGTGAAGAGACGTGACAATAGCTGTGTTCCATTTATCTTGGCTCAAAGTCATGGACAAAAGTGACAGCCTGACCCTTCATTTAAAAAGGAATAATAGCAATAAAATAAACCAGTAGTTTTCTTTGCATGTTTCCTGCCTTGCCCTAATTTCATAGACGAAATCACACACATAGACCTGACTTTGCAGTTTAGCTCTGAAGTCCAGAAAGGCTACCCAGGGGAGCGCTGTGCCTATTTATGTACTTAGTCCCCAGTGTGTTAAATCATCTAGAAACCTGAAGGAGAAAACCCCCCAACCTGAGCAAGTGCAGGAAGGGTGCCAGCTGAAGAATATTCTGGCATTCCCAAGTGGACAGGAAGGGGAAGCTATGGGGTAATAATACTGGTTAATTCCCAAGTGGACGCAAGGGGAAGCTATGGGGTGATAATACTGGTTATCATCATCGGGTTTTTGTTGTTGTTATTTTGAGGTAGGGTCTCACTCTAGCTCAGGCTGGCCTCAAATCCACAGTGATCCTCATCCTCCTACCTCTGCCTCCCCAGTGCTGGGATCATGGCATGTGCCACCATGCCCAGCAGAGAGAGAGAGAGAAAAAGAATGGGTGCACCAGGGCCTCTAGCCCATGCGAATGAACTCCAGATGCATGTGTCGCTTTGTTCATCTGGCTTTACATGGGTACTGAGGTATTGAACTCGGGTCATTAGGTTTTGCAGGCAAGTGCCTTAACCACCAAGCCTTCTCTCCAGCCCATTATTATTATTATTATTATTATTATTATTATTTTCCTTATCAACCTCCTTTGCAGGGAGTTGAATTAATTACACCCTTCAGCTCAGGGCATGTTTCCACTGTTACCTCTCCCAGCCCCTGATCCTGTTTCATGTATTTTAAAAACATATTTTATTTATTTAAGAGCGAGAAAGAGAGAGAGAGAGAGAGTGGGCATACCAGGGCCTCCTCAGATGCATGCACCCCCTTGTGCATCTGGCTTATGTAGGTCCTAGAAAATCGAATCAGGATCCTTTGGCTTTGCAGGCAAACACCTTAACCACTAAGCCATCTCTCCAGCCCTTGTTTCATGTATTTTTAACCCTTTCCTGTTTCCTGACTATGTCTCTACTCCCAGCCACCAATCCACGGGTAATCATGCTAATATATTTGATGTACATTTACTTATTTCTGTTCATATAGTCTGTGTAAGCTTGTGTCTAATGGTGCCATTGTTTTTTTCACTGAAGTAGGTTTTGTAAGTTAGCCTTATTATGTGTGCATCCAGTTTATGTATTCTAACAGCTGGGGAGTGCTCCATTACTTCCTCAGTAGGTTATTTATTTATTTATTCATTTTGGTTTTTCAAGGTAGGGTCTCACTGTAGCTCAGGCTGACCTGGAATTCACTATGTAGTCTCAGGGTGGCCTTGAACTCACGACAATCCTCCTACCTCTGCCTCCCGAGTGCTGGGATTAAAGGTGTGCGCCACCATGCCCGGCTTCTTGTTAGGTTTTGATCGTCTGCCGCATTCTGTACCAACTACGCTGGGCTCCTTTATTTTATTCGATCGTCACAAGAACTCAGAAGCAGTGTACTATTATTTTGATTTGAGTCACCTAAGCTTCTGTAAGTAGCCCCTCACCGCCCCCCGCCCCCCAGTAAACCCATTGGTTCACCAAGTTGGACCTTGACCTGCCAGCGATGCCCTAGCCGGGTGAGGAGACTTTTGCTCTCATTTCCCTAGGCAGAGTTGCACAATGGAAGGCTATAGCCTGGCCTGGTTCTGGTCACGGTCTGTTACCTGGTCTTCCGCCTTGTGAGGTATGCCCATCACGTTCTCCCATCACCATGAATGCTACCGTGCTTTCCCCACCATAAGACTGAAACTGCGAGTCAAGCCTTTCCTAAGCTGGTCATGGGGGCACACACTTTTAATCCCAGCACTCAGGAGGCAAAGGTAGGAGGATCGCCTTGAGTTCGAGGCCAACCTGAGAATACATAGTGAATTCCAGGTCAGCCTGAGCTGGAGTGAGACCCCCACCTTGGGGGGCGGGAAAGCCTTTTCTTTCTTTAGCTCTGTCAGTATTTGGATCGCTGTGATGTAAAAGTAACTAACAGATGGTGATGCCCTCGTGGTTAGGGAATGTGTGCTCAGCAAACTCACTCAGGCCCTCTGCTCCTACGGCGGCTCCCAGCTCCTTCTCACCTGGGTCTTTAAGTGGTGCCCAGCTCGGCTGCATGTCTCCCTTCTGGAGGTCACGGTCCTTTGGGTCAAGCATATGGTGAGTCTTTGGAATCACTTCATACCAAAGACAGAGGAGGTACCATGAGGTGTTGGGTCGCTCTGATGGTTGGATTCAAGTGTCCCCCATAAACTCACGTGTTCTGAATGGTAGGTCCCCAGCTGTTGGCAGTTTGGTAATTGGAGCCTCCTAGAGGCAGTGTAGAATGTTCGGGGAGGGCTTATGGGTATCATGGCCAGCTTCCCCTTGCCAGTGTTTGGCACACTCTCCTTCTGCTGTTGTCCACCTGATGTTGGCCAGGAGATGAAGTCCACCCTCTGCTCATGGCATCAATTCCCCCTGCCATCATGGAGTATTGAGTATTGAGTCTGTGAGCCAAAATCAGCACTTTTCTCCCACAAACTGCTATTGGTTGGTTGCTCTTGGTTTTCTGCCTGCATCACGCAGCTGACTTCAACAGTCTCCATGTCCTTTCTCTAGGAAGAATAATACTGGAAGCAAGAGCAGCCAGAGATGTGTGCTTGGCTAAAGCCCAAACTTCCTCCTTCTAAGAGGAAACTTAGAGCCTGTGAGCTTCAAACAAGGTCTTCAGTGACTCCACCAGTAGGATGAGATAATCATACCATAATTTCAGTTACTCCTTCCTCCCTCCCTCCCTTCCTCCCTCCCTCCCTCCCTCCCTCCCTCTCTCTCTCTCTCTTTCTTTTTTTGAGGTAGGGTCTCCCTGTAGCCCAGGCTGACCTGGAATTCCCTATGTAGTCTCAGTCTGGCCTCAAGACTCACAGCAATCCTCCTACCTTGGCCTCCCAAGTGCTGGAATTAAAGGTGGACGCCACCACACCTGGCTGCCTCCTTAACTCTTTTCTGAGGTGGGAGGACCCATAGATGCCGGAGTGTACCAGCCAGCATTGCTTAACAAACTTCATGCAGGAATCTGCAAGTTCTGAGCACAGCTTCTAAATGTGGAAAAGTTAATATAGACGTTGCAGAGCACGAACCCTTATATGGATATAGGTAAAATGGTATTCTGTTTGTCTTCCTCCATGAATCTGGTAGAATGAACCTTCCCTTTTTCTCTTTTCATCAAATATTTGTCAGCACTTGTGCATGCAACGCTTTATACAGTAGCTCCCAAATGATCCTGTTAGCCTTAGGCACTTCCGTCTTGGGATGGAAAATTGCCAGAATTAGAATTTCTGGGTTTTTTTTTTTTTCTCTAAACTGCATCTTTCCACCCCCTCTTCCTTCATCCTAATGGGATGAGTCGCAGCCATCCCTACTTTCCCCTCTAACGAGGTTGGCTAACTGCAAAAATGCTACACTGCTGTCACCCCGTCTCCTTCTCCTAAGGGCCCTGTAGCAAGGGAGAGTGGATCCTGGACTCTGGACTGTCTAATGTTCAGTCCGCATGAACCCTGTGCTCTTGTGGAGCCGTTCTCCCTTCCTGTCTGCACCAAGTTTGTATCTTACACAAACTCCACACACTTCATGAAAATGTCTCAAACCTCAACATACAAAATTCAAAGCCTGGCTGGATGCAGGGCTCCTCCCCAGCGGGTAGATAGTGCTGAGGAGGGACCAGGCCCGCTGGTTCCTCCCACGGGGCTGAGGAAGAGGGCAAGCGTCGGATGACTCAGAACCTCTCCTGGTCACTGGAGAAAACCTACGCTGAGTCTGGAGTCTTGTGGAAGCAGGAACTCGCTTGGTTGTTACAAGCAGTTGCCTATATAATGTTGGGAATGAAGGGGGGGGGGGGGAGGTAAGGGCCAATAGTAAACGACCTTTGAGATGATTGGTCCCAAGTGCGCACGCGGGAATTCCAAGTCCTTTGCGGAAGTAGCAGACAAGAAGCCATTAGGTATCTTGCTGAGTCATAGCTGGCCGGAGGCAGATTGCCAAACTTTAGCTAGGTTCAGGAAGTTCCACCAGGCCTCATGCCAGGCCTCAAGGCCCAACAGCTGGAGAGATGGCTTAGTGGTTAAGGTAATTTGCCTGCACAGCCAAAGGATTCCGGTTCAATTCTCCAGAACACATGTAAGCCAAATGCACAAAGGGGCACATGCATCTGGAGTTTGCAGTACCTGGAGGCCCTAGTGCACCCATTCCCCCCCCCCCCTCTCTCTCTCTCTCTCCCTCTTTCTCTCTCAAATAAATAAATAAAATATATATATTTTTTTGGTTTTTCCTGGTTCCTTATATGTGTGCTTTTCTTTTTCTTCAGCATGGAGGATTCTTTCAAGTATTTTCTGTAGAGTTGGTTTTGTCTTCAAATACTCCTTTAGCTTACTTTTGTCGTGGAATGTCCTTGTTTCTCCGTCTATTTGAATGGATAGCTTTGCGGGATAAAGTAACCTTGGTTGACAGTTGTTATCTTTCAGAACTTGGGATACATCACTCCACGCCCTTCTGGCTTTTAAAGTTTGTGTTGAGTAATCTGCTGTAATCCTGATAGGCTTGTCTTTGTAGGTAACTTGATTTTTCTCTCTAACTGCTTTCAATATTTTTTCTTTGGATTGTGTGTTTGGTAGTTTGATTATAATATGGGGAGGAGAGGTTCTTTCAGGTTTTGTCTGGCTGGTGTTCTAAAGGATTCCTGTATCTGCATTGGCACCTCTTTCCCAATTTGGGGGAAGTTTTCTTCTATGATTTTGTTGAAGATGCCCACTATGCCTTTGGAGTGAAATTCTTCTCCTTCTACTATGCCCTGAATTCTTAAGTTTGATCTTTTCATAGTGTCCCGAATATCTTGAAATTCCCTTTCATACTTTTCTATTAGTTTGTCTTTCTCTTTGTTGGACTGTATTAGATCTGCCACCTGGTCTTCTGTCTTAGATATTCTGTCCTCTCCTTCATCCATTCTACTGGTGAGATTTTCTACAGAGTTTTTTATTTCATTAAGTGTGTTCTTCATTGCTAGTAATTCTGACTGGTTTTTCTTTATTATTTCTATTTCCTTATTTATGTCTAGTATTGACCTCTTTATTTCATTAAATTGGTGTCCTGTGTTTTCTTTGATTCCTTTTTCATTTTTTTGATTTCTTCTTTGAGCTCTCTGAACACATTTACAATCATTCTTTTGAAATCTTTCTCAGGCATTTCCTCTAACTCATTCTCACTGGAGGTCATTTCTGATGCATTAATACTTTTGGGTGGATTTATATTGTCTTGATTTTTGGTGTCTTGAGTTATAATGTATATATTTTTGCATCCTGGATTATTTAATGATTGGATTTTCTTGTTAGCTGGGTATTATTAGATGTATCAATCAAACTGATGTTATATAACTTCAGGGTAGGAGCTTAAGGGGCTAGGTGTGGCTCTCAGGACTCTCAGAGTATCTACAAAAGTGACCTAGGTGTTGGATTTGCCTGCTATGAGAGTATTCAAGTAGGCTGAGTGAAACCAAATACAGATAGTTTCTAAAATTTGACTAAACAATGTACACTTTCAATGAAAAACATCTCAGAGTATTTATCCACGAGTAGGTATTATGACAACCAGGTCCTCTAACTGTTCCTTAGGGTGTGTGGTGCCCTACCCACACCCTTAATCCTGACAACAAGGAGGTTAAGCTTTCTGATCTGTTGAGGGTTCCAAGTCAGCTTGTGACCAGGTGAGACCCTTCCCTGATGTAATCTCAGTTACCTCTGCTCCTGCTTGGGTCCCGCTGTCAGCCCAAGTTGGTGTGGCCGGATCCCTGGACCGCTGCTCTGTTTGCTGGAGCTGGGCTCAGGTGGTGGGGGAGGGGAGGGAGCCGCCACTGCTCTGGTTCTCTCACTGTTCCACGTGTTCTTCTACCTTGTGATCTGCTCCTCTATTGTTCACTGCCGCTTTCCCTTCATGTTTCTTGAGTTTGCGGAGAGCGCGGTGTGAGTGGAAGCTCCCCTCACCTGGCTTTTCCTGCGGCTCAAGCCGGCCGAGCCTGGTGGCTTTCTTGTGCGCTGCCACTGCAGTCCCATGGACCTGCTGGAGCCACTTCTGCCAGCCTGTGTGGCCTCTGGATCTCTCCTCTCCGCTTCCATTTCAATTTCCTATACACCTCACTTTTTAGTAAAAGTGTGTATTTTGCTGGGGGTTTTTGTGGCTTCCCCTCCACCCCCACGCTGCTTTGGCGTGGTACCTATGCCGCCATCTTAACCAGAAGTCTAAAATATATATTTTTTAAAAAAGATTCAAAGCCATGTGTGACAAAAGGATCTTACTTTGGTGCTGAAATTCTTCAGAGAAATATTTCATTTTATTTGTTCAGATCATATGTTTCTTAAGCCTCCCTTTCTTTCCTTCCTTCCTTCTTTCTTTCTTTCTTTCTATTTATTTTTTTTTTATTTTCCAAGGTAGGGTTACACTCTAGCCTGGGCTGACCTGGAATTCACTATGTAGTCTCAGGCTGGCCTCAAACTCATGGTGATCCTCCTAACCCTGCCTCCCAAGTACTGGGATTAAAGATGTGTGCCTCCATGTCTGTCTTAAGCCTCCATTTCCATCATAGACATTTTGGAAGTAGTACATTTAAGTATGCTTTTCAATAACCAAGTTACATTTGGATAATTTATTCCTTCAAAAAATATGCTCAGGGCTAGAGAGATGGCTTAGTGGTTAAGGCACTTGCCTACAAAGCCAAAGGGCCCAGATTTGATTCCCCAGGACCCACGTAAGCCAGACGTTACAAAGTGGCCACATGCATCTGGAGTTCCTTTGCAGATGCTGAAGGCCATGGCCTGTGTATTCTCTCCCCAATAAACAAATAAAATATATGTTCAGTATAGCTGATATTATGTTTCTTTCAAATTATTCATTTTTCTAATGCAGGTTTGAACGTATGTGCCTAATTTTTATTGACTGTCTTTACTTCTGATCTTGTACCACTGTGCAGGTCTAATTGACTATGCTAATACAGAGCTCCTAACACGTTCCTTTTCCAGCATGTGACTACATGCCAATAACACATCATTAACTGTTTTTAGTCTTCAAAATATTTCTTTTCCCCTCTTTCTTTCTATCCTTCTTTCTTTCCCTCTTTCTTTCCTTCCTTCCTTCCTTCCTTCCTTCCTTCCTTCCTTCCTTCCTTCCTTCCTTCCTTCCTTCTTTCTTTCTTTCTTTCTTTCTTTCTTTCTTTCTTTCTTTCTTTCTTTCTTTCTTTCTTCAAGGTAGGGTTTCAGTCTACTCCAGGCTGACCTGACTTCACTATGTGGTCTCAGGGTGGCCTCGAACTCACGGTGATCCTCCTACCTCTGCCTCCCGAGTGCTTGGATTAAAGGCATATGCTACCACACCTGACCAAAATTTTATTTTTCCTCAAAATATTTCTCAGAGCACACTGACTGTATGTGGAAGCACCCTGAGCATAGTGTAATGTGTACCCAACATAGACATGAGCACTCTGCAAACTGAGAAGGAAGGTCTCTCTGGACCTTGGTGATAAGTAATAGTCCCTGGACTTGAGCTCCAACGTGTCAGGAGGTGGAAGAGGCCGTAGCCTGTGCCCGAAGCACGGAGGGAAGAAGCAGAGTCCTGCCTGATATGAGGTGACAGAGTCTCAGTTACCCTACCTAGGCCAGGGGCCAGGGAGGGCTTCCTGGAAGAAGCAGCCACTGAGTGTCCAGCTCATGGGGAAATGCCATGTCAACTCCTGTGACTCCCCACATCTACCCACTAGCATTGGAGTTGAACTTCCTTTGGGGTACCCAAGTCTTCCAGGTCCTCTTCTCTTCAGGGCAATCATTCCAACATGGAGAAGCCTGTGAGGGTCCACTACGCAGAGCCTGGACCACCAGGAGGACCCATAGGCTGCTCCATTCATACTGGCCAGTTTCACTCAAGGATGTCTCTAGTTTTACTAGATTTCCTTGGCTCCCTTTCTCAGAATTTGAATCTGGACTCTGGGGAGATGGCTCAGGGCAAGCACGAGGACTTGAGTTCTGTCCCTAGCACCCACGTAGAAAGCAAGGTAGGCCAAACACGTTTGCAGCCCCGGTGCTGAGGGTATAGAGACAGGACTGCTGGGCACGTTGGCCAGCTGGTCTAGAGAAAAAGGGATGAGCTCCAGATTCAATAAGAGACTGTCTTGGGTAAATGCAGCAGAGGAGCGATCCAGGAGGGTGCTTATCGTCCTCCTCTGGCCTCATGTGTACATGGGTGCATTGTGTGGTGGTTTGATTCAGGTGTCCCTCGTACACTTAGGTGTTACGAATGCTAGTTCCCAGCTGATGGAGATTTGGGAATTAACGTATCCTGGAGGGAGTGTATTGTTGGTGGTGGGCTTATGGGTAATATAGCCAGTGTCCCCTTGCCAGTGTTTGGCACACTCTCCTGCTGCTATTGTCCACCTTATGTTGGTCAGGGGGTGATGGCCACTCTGTGCATGCCACCATTTTTCCTGTCATCCTGGAGCTTCCCCTCGAGCCTGTAAGCCAAAAATAAACCCCTTTTTCCCAGAATCTGCTCTTGATTGGGTGTTTCTACCAGCAATGCGAACTGGACTGCAACAATGTATATCTGCACCACACACATACCACAATACCACATGCACAGCAAAAAAAAAAAATAAAAATAAAGAATCATCTGAGGGGTAGAGAGATGGCTCAGCAGTTAAGGAGCTTGCCGGCAGAGCCTGACGACCCAAGTTCAATTCCCCCATGCCCATGTACAGTGGGATGCACAGGGTGGTACACTCATCTGTAGTCTCTTTGCAGCAGCTGAGGGCCCTCTCATACCAATTCTGTCTGTCTGTCTGTCTGTCTTCTATCTCTCTCAGCTTGCAAATTAATAAGTATTAAACAATATTTGAATCATGTGAATGTGCAGGAAAGTCATAACAAGACCGCGGAAGCCTTAAGACAGAGTGAGAGGAAGAAAACTAGAGACGGTCACAAGACTTTCAGGTGGCAAAGAATGAAGCAGCCCTGTTGAAAGAAAAGCTTGATACTGTAGATGAGTTAAGATCCAGTCCTGCCCCATCCCCATCATCCTGAATCTTTCTGGGAGTTGTACATCAAAGCTCTCCAATCATAGGAAATGTTGAATCGAAGTTCTGTAGAGACGTACAAAATAAAAGGTGCAGGAAGAGACCAGCAGATCAATGAGACATCAAGTCTAAGAATGTTGACTTGCAAACGTACAATATGCTACAAAATAGAAGGTGGCGTGGTGAACTAACAAGTGGAGAAGAACTGATCATGCAGTAATAGGAACTGAGATAATTGGCTAGTCTCTGGAGAAGATATAGCCTATTCCCAACCTCATTTCTTATACTACATTAATTGGAAGTGGATAAAAGATTTTTGCATATGCTAAATGCACACATACATATATGGGTTATTGTTTTTTTATGATAGGGTCTCAGGCTGGCCTTGAACTTAGCAGCAATCCTACCTTTGCCTCCCAAGTATTGGAATTAAAGGAGTGCACCACCACGCCCATCTTTAAATATGTATATGTTTTAGTATTTAGATATACTTGAACCAACAATGCTACCAGTCACGTAAAGACACAAAACTGAGAGGCACAGTTTTTCAAAGCATTTTTTTATCTTATAAATAATTTCCGTTTTAACAAATTTTGCATTGGTCTGACTGGAAGGAGCAATAGTATAGGATTTTGTTACCACAGAATAAACTCAATTTCCCTAGGTTAACATAGGAGTTGGTTATATTTATGAAATAAGTGGATCAGCCATCTTGGCTTGTTAATGCTAACCCTTACAATTGAAACCAGGCAGTGCTTTGTATAGGAAATCACAGTTAAAGTTGAGCTGATTCTTTAAAATATTTTTTTTAATTTTTTTTTTTTTATTTGAGAGCGACAGACACAGAGAGAAAGACAGATAGAGGGAGAGAGAGAGAATGGGCGCGCCAGGGCTTCCAGCCTCTGCAAACGAACTCCAGACGCGTGCGCCCCCTTGTGCATCTGGCTAACGTGGGACCTGGGGAACTGAGCCTCGAACCGGGGTCCTTAGGCTTCACAGGCAAGCGCTTAACCACTAAGCCATCTCTCCAGCCCTGAGCTGATTCTTAATTCCAGTAACACCAAGAAAAATTTATTGAGCATGTCCTACATGGATACTTTCATGACTAAACTTGTTTATTGACCCATAAGACCCACTATACATTACAGATATAAGGATTTAAAAATTACCTTGGCTTAGACTAACTTGTCTATATTAATAATTTTCTTCAACAGGCTGATTTTAAAATGCATATACACAAACACACACACACTTAACAATTATGTTGATATTCAGTCCTAAACCTTAAAGTCCAGAACCATACCCTATCCCCATAATTAAAAGGAAAAAAATTACTGGGCTGGAGAGATAGCTTAGCAGTTAAGATGGTCAGCAAAGCCAAAGAACCCAGGTTCAATCCCCCAGTTTTCATGTAAAGCCAGATGCACAAAGTGGCACAAGCATCTGGCACTTGTTTGCAGTGGCTGGAGGCTCTGGCAAGCCCATTTGCTCTCTCTCTTCCTCTTTCTCTCTCAAATAAATGAATAACTAAAATGGTAAAAAGTGTAACAAAACATTACTAATAAAAGTACCAATAGTTTCATAACCAATCATCCTGAGGTGAGGGAAGATTAATATGGTTAAAGATATAAAAATGGCTTAACAAAATATATCAAGAGGACAAAAAACAAAGGGAATAAAGAGCAAGCAAATTGACAATATTGGGGCACAGGAATAGGAGGTTTGGGAAAATTTAAAAGCCAGGGAATATGGCTAATACACAATATACTCCAATAAACAGGCAACATTTCCTGAACTCTTACCATATGCCTGTTTGAACACAGTTGTACGCACAGGTAACCATTTTATCCACGGAGTTTGCATTGGTGGATTCAACCAACTCTTTGTCAAGAACATTTGAGGGGGAAAAAAAAAAGATAAAATAAAAAATAAAACAAAAAAAAATAAAAGTAAAAAAGATGACATTTGGAAGGCTCCTAGTTGGGAAGCAGAAGAGGTTCAGGAAAGGGAGTGGGCACAAGATAGCGGGCACAAGAGAAGGCCATGGGAGTGAATATCATCAAAATACATTATGTAGATTATGAATCAAATTATCAAAAATAATTGAGACTATTTGGGGAAAAAATCTATACAGATCAAGTACGGTTTTTTTTCATTCTCCAACTGATACACTGTAACAACTATTTACATAGCTTGTCCATTGTATGAGGAATCGTAACTAATCCAGAGATGAAGTGAACCGTGAAGGAGGATATCCATCGGTTAACTGCAAATCCTAGGCCATGTAACATAAGGAACTTGACCATCCAGGGGTGCCCGGAACCAGTTCCTCTATTAACTCGCTTACTCCTCACAGCAATCCCATCGGGCAGACACTAGTCCCATCTCCACTTTGCAGACAAGTAACAGACCACGGAGGCTGAGCAGCTAGCCCAGCTCCACAGCTGGCATGTGGTGGCCGCAGTGTTGGAGTCTCACGTAGGCGCCCAAGCCCGTGCAGGCGATTGCTGCATCGTGAATGCATGTGCTAACGCGGCCCGAAGCCAGTTGCAAATTGCAGTCTATGCCTGAGACCTTTAGCATGGGTTCTTTAAAATTACAGGTGGGTGTCTTCAAGCTCTGGTACAAACATCCCAATGCCCTGATGGCTCCTAACGGCATTTCAAGGTAATGAACGTCTCTCTTGCCTGTGCAACAGGAAGAGCTGCAGTTAAGCCTCCTGTCAGATGACTGATTAAGCACGCACGGGCAGTTTCCAGGTTAAGACACACTTCGTGGGATTTCTTAAGCTGCAGCGGTATATGCAATCATTTTCCAGTTAGCAGACTTATGTTCACACTTTAGGCACTCTTGTTTCCCCTAACTATGTCTCTGACTTTGAAAAGTATGGCTTTAATCACTCAGAAAATTTATCTTGACTGTGATTTCTTTTCACCACCAGTTTCCCTTCTGATGACTGTAGTTTCCTCTTTTGCCTTTGAATCGCTTTAAGAAATGAAAGTTTCTTCGTGTGATCGACTTACCGTTTGTTTTAGTTACTTTCCTCAGCTGTGGGACACGTGACAGAAGCAGTTTACACGAGGAAGGCTCTATTGTGGTTGATGGTCTCAGAGTTTCTTGGTCCATCGTGGAAGGAAAGGCTTTAGTTCGCAGTGAGGTTTGCTCCCATCCCATGGAACAGAAAACAGGAAGAGCTAGCCGGGAACCAGGGTGAGTATAACCTTCAAATGGGGTCCTGCTGTTGCCAGCCAAGAGTCACCTTCTAAACGTCCCACAGCCCTCAGGCTAGCGCACAAGCTAAAACCTGAGCCCAAAGGGAACATTGCAGATTCAGTTTCCAACACCGTCTTGTCCTTGTTAAAGTCATTGGGGAGTTCTCAGAAGTATGGCCTTGGGCTGGAGAGATGGCTTAGTGACTAAGGCGCTTTGCCTGTGAACCCTAAGGACCCAGTTCAACCCCCCAGATCCCATGTAAGCCAGACGTACAAGGTGATACATGCCTGGAGTTCAATTACAGTGGCTGGAGGCCCTGGCATGCCACTTCTCTCTCTTGCTTTCTCTCTTGCTCTGTGTCATAAAAAAAAAAAGGCCAGTCTGTTGGGCTTGCCCTCCCCCCACACACGCACATACACACACAAAAACAAAAAGCAACACAAAAACACATGGCCTCTACAGCATCTTTATTTCCTTTTCTTGCCTTCCCTTTCATGTCTTACTGGAGTCTAATGAGGCCTCCTTCTTCAACTACTCAAAATTGGCCTTTTCAAGGTAAATGATTAATCTCAAATGTCACAATGTTTTGGGGATGCTGCTTCTTCTTGTGCCCTGGAAGGAAGTAACTATGGGGGCCACCTCCTTTAAAGCATCTCACATGGTTTTTATGACATGAAATGACCATGGTTTTCTTTTCTCGCTCTAAACACTCCATTATCTTTTCAGCTTCCCCTCCTCCTCCTTTCCTCTAAATGATCTTGTTTCCCAGAATCTGCCTCACCTCTGTGACTTCTCTATGTCATCTTATCCACACATGTGTCTTTATTACATTATTTCATCGATGTCAGTAACTCTGATCTATCTCTCTTAAGTCCCAGCCTCCCCTTTTCAAAGGTCCCTGGACATTTATAATTGAATATTTGTGCCTCAGGATATTTCTACCCGCCCCCCATGGCTCTTACAATCTTTGAATCTCTCTTCACAATAGTCCCTGAGTCTTGGTGGGTGTGTTAGCAGTTTGTTTTTAGTGTGGAGTTCTCTGTAGACTCTCACCATTAAAAAATAAATTTATTTTTATTTATTGACAAAGAGAGAGTGAAAGAGAGAATGGACACACCAGAGCTTCAAGCCACTCTAAACAAATTCCAGACACGTGTACCACCATGTGCATCTGGGGCCTACGTGGGTTCAGGGGAGTCGAACCTTGGTCTTTAGGTTTCGCAAGCAAGCACCTTAACCACTAAGCTTTGTCTCCAGTCCCTCACCAGCACTTTTATTGCTATTTCCCTGGAGGCAGTTGTCTGGCTGGCATTGGGAGCAATACTTGTCACTGCTTCCTCAGAAGTTTCTCCTGGACCCCGATGAGTGTGGTGGAGGTGGCACGTCTCATGGTGAGATGGATCTTGGATCTCCCCAGTCTTCTTTGCCATCTGTAAAATAAAACAGATTCTCTAATCAAAGGTGAGAGCAGCTTTGGTTACGAGGGGCATGCATGTGGTTTAGAGACAGTTTGATGAGGATGCCCATTCAATTTATACAGGGAACTCTGGGGTCTTCTCTCTGGGTGCCATGATTTTACTTTTGTTTGTTGTTATGTTTTTCAAGGTAGGGTCTCCCTGTAGCCCAGGCTGACCTGGAATTCACTATGTAGTCTCAGGGTAGCCTCAAACTCAAGGCAATCCTCTTACCTCTGCCTCCCAAATGCTGGGATTGAAGGCATGCGCCACCCACACCCTGCCTAATATGATTTTCCTGACCATGGGGTGCTGACTTAGTTCCCATGACCATTTATGAGTTCTCTCCCACTGGGAAGGCCTCATGTCCAATCAGAGGGCAGTTGATTCCTACGAAGGCTGTTTGCCACCATTGCACAAGTGGTAGTTCTTGTCCAGCTGGTGGACTGTGTGGCTTGCAGGGTCTCTTGCTTATTCATGCCATTGGTGACCATTGTCATCCAGCAGCCCCCATAGCACTTTCCTGTGCCTTGGGGGCTTGCCAGGAGAGGACGGGCTGTCCTCTCTGTTCCCACGCGGTCTCTTAGTGTTCTGAGATGCCAGCGTGTGGTATCTTCAGCAATAGAGTCTTACCTTTTAGCTCTGTTGGGTAACCAAGTGCTTGCCAATGGTCTACATAAATCTCCTCATAAATCTCCCTGGCCCACTGCTCACTGTGGGGGATCACTCTGTTCTGATTCTGGGATTCACAAGTCAGAGCCAATTAATTTAGGATTAAGCTCACTCCACTTTCTACTGTGCATGTCAGTCTAGTCACTTACATGTTTTAAAAAAATATTTTATTTTGATTCATTTAAGAGAGAGAGAGAGAGAAAAAGAGAGAGAGAGAGAATGGGCAGGCCAGGGCCTCCAGCCACTGCAAATGAACTCTAGACACATGAGCCACCATGTGCATCTGGTTTATGTGGGTTCTGCAGAATCAAACCTGGGTCCTTAGGCTTCACAGGCAAGTGCCTTAATCGCTAAGCCATCTCTCCAGCCACACTTACATTTTTTTAAAAATATATATCATGCTTCTCCCCTGTTCCCTACAGTCATCCAGTAGCAAGTGTTATTCAAGATTCCTAGACAATATCTCTCAATTTCTTCTCTCTGCTCTTATTATTCTTTCAGCAAGCATTTTTGGAGGACTCAATATATACAAGTGCCACGCTGGTGTATTTCTTCTGTTGTCCTGTCTCTTTTGTGAATGAACTTGGCAGTGAAGTCTAGGGAAGCTCCTGAATAGTCCCTCCTTATCTTGTTTTTCCATTGCTTAGAAACACTTAGTAGCTACATACTGTCTACAACAAGATGCATTTCCTTTTATTATTTATTTATTTGAGAGAGAGAGAGAGAGAGAGAGAGACAGGCAGGGGGGATATGGACATGCCAGGGTCTCTACCAGGCAAGTGCCTTAACTGATAAGCCAGCTCTCTAGCCTCTTTTATTTATTTATTTAAGAAAGAGAAAAAGAGAGAGACTGTGATGCATTTCTTTTTTTTTTTCTTCCAAATTTTTATTAACAACTTCCATGATTATAAAAAAATATCCCATGGTAATACCCTCTCTCCCCTACTTTCCCCTTTGAAACTCCATTCTCCATCATACCCCCTCCCCATCTCAATCAGTCTCTCTTTTAATTTTGATGTCATGATTTTTTCCTCCTCTTATGATAGTCTTATGCAGGTAGTGTCAGGCACTGTGAGGCCATGGATATCCAGGCCATTTTGTGTCTGGAGGGAGTATGTTTTATGGAGTCCTACCCTTCCTTTGGCTTTTTACATTCTTTCTGCAACCTCTACTGCATTAGATACTGAGCTTTGGAAGGTGTGATAGAGATATTGCAGTACTAAGCACTACAGTCATTTCTTTCCATCACCATGATACCTTCTGAGTCATCCCAAGGTCACTGCCATCTGAAAAGAGAAGATTCTCTACCAAAAGTGAGAGTAGCATTAATATAAGGGTATGAACATTAACAGAAGTGCTTACTGGGCGGTTTGATAAGCACAGTATATACATCTAGCCAGACAACAGCAGACATTACACCCCTAGGGCTCATGACTACTCCTGTTTTAGGTTTTCAGTATCAGGGATGTATTCCCTCTCATGGAGCGGGCCTCCAGTCCAATTAGAGGGCAGTTGGTTTCCCCTATAACAAGTATGCCACTATTGTGCCTGTTGGCTCATTTGGCCTGGCTGGCCACATATAAGGCTTGAAGTGTCCACTGTTGACTATCTTCACTGGTGATTTCTCTTTCTCCCATTGAACTGCATGTAGTATGGCTTCTTCCAGCTTTCTGTCAGCTGGAAAACATGGAGGAGGTTATCAGCTCAGTTCCAGCAGGTTTTCTCAGTGGCCTTGCAGCCCAAGTATATGGAGTGTTCAGCAATAGGGTCTTACTGAGATGCATTTCTTAACAGAGTACTCAATAGGATCTTAAGCATTCCAGGGAACGCTTTAAAGGTACTGAAATATGTGAATGACATAAAGCAAGGCAATTATCTATGTCATTAGTGAGACAGAACAGCTCTGTTTCCATATCATAATTCTTAAAAAAAATAATGATAACGCTGGAGAGATGGCTTAGTGGTTAAGGTACTTGCCTCCAAAGCCAAAGGACCCAGGTTTGATTCCCTAGGACCCACATAAAGCCAGATGCACAAGGTGGCTCATGTGTCTAGAGTTCATTTACATTGCCTAGAGGGCCTGAGTGCCCATTCTCTCACTCTCTTTCTGCCTCTCCCCCCCACCTCAAATACATGAATAAATAGAATATTTTTTAAATAAAGCTAAACAGCAGCAGCAGCAACAACAACAAAACCTTTGAAAACCTGGGTGTTTTGGCACACACCTTTAGTCCCAGGGTGAGGTAGGAGGATTGCTGTGAGTTTGAGGCCATCCTGGGGCTACAGAGCAAGCTCCAGGTTGGCCTGGGCTAGAGCAGGACCCTGCCTTAAAGAAAAAACAAACAGGGCTAGAGAGATTGCTTAGTGCTTGCCTGTGAAGCCTAAGGACTCATGTTTGTACCTCCAGGTCCTATGTAAGCCAGACACACAGTGATGCAAGCACACATCACACATGCACACAAGGGGGCACACACATCTGGAGTTTGTTTGCAGAGGCTGATGGCCCTGGCACACCCATTCTCTCTCAAATAAATAAATAGATTTTTTTTAAAATTTATTTATTTATTTATTTGAGAGCAACAGACACAGAGAGAAAGACAGGTAGAGGGAGAGAGAGAGAATGGGCGCGCCAGGGCTTCCAGCCTCTGCAAACGAACTCCAGACGCATGCGCCCCCTTGTGCATCTGGCTAACGTGGGACCTGGGGAACCGAGCCTTGAACCGGGGTCCTTAGGCTTCACAGGCAAGCGCTTAACCGCTAAGCCATCTCTCCAGCCCATAAATAGATTTTTTTAATGATAAAATGTTTTTTAAGTATTTTATTTATTTATTTATTTATTTGAGAAAGAGGGAGAGAGAATGAGAGACAGAGAGAATGGGCTCCCCAGGGCCTCCAGCCACTGCAAACGAACTCCAGATGTATGCACCCCCTTGTGCATCTGGCTTACATGGGTCCTGGAGGATCAAATCGGGGTCCTCAGCCTTCGCAGGCAAGCACCTTAACCGCTAAGCCATCTCTCCAGCACCCCCCAAAAGTTCTGAAAACTATTGTTAGCCTCAGCATGCATTGAATGCCCTCTTGGAACAAACCTTAATTGAATTTCCAGCCATCTCTAGGAAACACTGGGTAGGCACTTACTGAATGACTGACCAAATCTTTTCACCTGTGCTGTAGTCCTGGAGAGGGTCCGCATGAGTTCCTGTGGAAAAGAGGGGGCAATCGTGTAGTGATTGATATAAAAGATAAAGAAGAGGAACCACAAAAAGAAGGAAATAGTGAGGGAAACCTTTTTCCGACAGCTGCCTCCCCGGCGAACAGGACCAGCTTTCACCCTTGCTGTGTCTTTAGCTCGCTGCTGTGCGCAGTTATGGGGATGAACTCACCCAGAAGACGTCAGCTCGCTGAGACTTCCAGGGTCCTTGCCAATCAGAAGGCCTGCTGCTCTCCTCAGGAGGATGGGAAAATTCCTATCGTGAACGACTTAAACAAGAACACGCAGCAAAGAAATGGAGCAGGGATGGAGAGATGGCTTAGCATTTAAGCGCTTGCCTGTGAAGCCTAAGGACCCCGGTTCGAGGCTCGGTTCCCCAGGTCCCACGTTAGCCAGATGCACAAGGGGGCGCACGCGTCTGGAGTTCGTTTGCAGAGGCTGGAAGCCCTGGCGCGCCCATTCTCTCTCTCTCCCTCTATCTGTCTTTCTCTCTGTCTCTGTCGCTCTCAAATAAATAAATAAAAAATAAAAAATAAAAAATAAATGGAGCATAGCCACTAGGTATTGGTGGTAGGATTCGGAGTCCTACTTTTTAATTTTTTTTTGTTTTATTTATTTACTTATTTAAGAAAGACAGACACAGAGAGAAAGAGAGAGTGAGAGAATAGGAGCATCAGGGCATCCAGCCACTGCAAACGAACTCCAGACGCGTGCGCCCCCTTGTGCATCTGGCTAACGTGGGTCCTGGGGAAATGAGCCTCGAACCGGGGTCCTTAGGCTTCACAGGCAAGCGCTTAACCGCTAAGCCATCTTTCCAGCCCCTACTTTGTGACCCTTCACTTTTTGTGACTGTCCCCACAGATAAGTTCTCTAGAAAAATCATTCTGGTTTCCCACTATCCTTAGGATAACAATCTTTCCCTTCAAAGTCCCCTTTACATATTCAATAACATCAACAGTAGGGATTCTTTTTGAACACCTGTGTGTGGGAGCCATACGGCACCCATTTTAACACAAAAGTCTACAGATTCAGGGTGTCTGGGGAAATGGTTCAGTGGCTAACAGCCCCTGCTCTGCAAGCATGAGGGCCCGAGACTGCCTGAGCTTGACAGCTGGGCGTGGCCATGCAGTCGTATAAGAGGCCGGAGAATTTCTGGGGCTCATCGATCAAAACCCAGCCACTCCAGGTTCAGTTTCCTCAATGGAAACAAGTGGAAGAGCAAGAAACGGACACCAGTGTTCTCCTCTGGCCCCTGCACTTGCATGCATACATGTCCACACACGCAAAGAAAAGTTCTCCTAAATCTCCAGATTCTGTAGAGAACCCACCCCAAGCAGGTGGCACGAAGAACCAAGCAAGCTATGCCAGTCAGGAGGACTCGGCCCACAACTGCTTCCTTCAATCAACCATTGTTCCGGCTTGTCTGTTTTGCTCGCAGAGGAATGTCTACCGCATCCGGGTTATATGCATGTGGTGCTGGACTGTGACACATCCCTTGGCTTTCTCCAAGCAGAACTTATAACCGATGACAAGCTATTGCTGAGAAAATGGATATCTTTCTGAATTCAGTTCCACATGGAAACAGCTGACCAATTTCCATTGCTGACACGGGGCTCTTTTGCTCTTGGTTGATTTTGAGTAATAGCTTCACTTCTGTAAAAAGGAGGTTTTATTTGAAGTCTATTCAAAGATTCGGTTCAACAAACTGGACTATAGGTTTCATAAAATCTCTTTTGAGCCTTCCAGTAATAGATTTTCTCATCTGTTATTCCTGGAACACATTGTCCCTCACACCCAAGCATGCACACAGTTGGTTTGTTTACTGCATTCAGTTTGCCAGTTTTTGACCTGTCTTTTCAACTTGAGATAGAAATAGAACAAAGTATTTTTTTTTATTTTTCTGATTAATTGCTTGAATTTCCACTTCCTCTAATTGTCAGGAAGTCCCATACCTGCCTGAGAACTCCCTTCCCCAGTCCAGTTTTGTTCCATAAGAATCAGTCCTACTTATTTTTTAATTTATTTATTTATGAGAGAAGAAAAGAGAGGCAGACAGAGAGAGAGAATGGGCACTTCAGGACCTCTAGACACTGCAAATTCCAGACACATAGACCACTTTGTGCATCTGGTTTTACATGAATACTGGGGAATTGAACCTAGGTCCTTAGGTCTTGCAGGCAAGTGCCTTCACCACTGAGCAATCTGTCCAGCCCCGTGCTATTTCTAAATAGCAGGAAGAGCAAAAACTAGGGTCCTTGCCATCCACATCATGTCACTTTTAATCTATAGACCTTTTGTTTTGTTTTGTTTTAGTCCACCATACTACTATGTCAAAATCCTATAGGATGAGTGGCTTATAAACAGTAGGAATACATAGAATACAATAGAAGTTCTAGCAGGAGAAAAGTCCAAGCCCAGATTCTAGCAGATCTGGTGTCTGGTAAGGATAGGCTCTTCCTAGTCTGATGGCTGTTGGCTATTGGCTGTGTTCTCGCATGGTGGAGAGAGAAAAACAAATCCCCCCTGAGTTTTTCTTTTTCTTTTCTTTTTTTTCATTTTCTGTTTTTGCTTTTGTGGTTTTTTTTTTTAATTTTTAAATTTTTATTAACATTTTCCATGATTATAAAAAAAATCCCATGGTAATTCCCTCCCTCCCCACCCCCACACTTTCCCCTTTGAAATTCCATTCTCCATCATATTGAGTTTTTCTTAATAAGTATATTAGCTCTTATCATGAGGGGGGACACCTTTTTAGCTTCTGGTAGGTCACTAATGCTAACAATGAACAATGCTTGGCATTACCCTAAGCCTAACCCTCTCTTGCAGCACTTCCATCTCAGCCTCCATCATCCCATGCTGTCCCGTCCTGTATCTGTGTCTCCACATCTCTCCTCCTTGCCCTAAATATGTCAATGATGTGGCCTGATGGCCCACTCTACTCCAATCTGGCCTCATTTTAATGAATTAAATCTGCAATGGACCTATTCCCAAATAAGATTATATTTTGAGGTATTGGGAGTTAGGACTTTAAATGTTTTTTAACATTTTAAATATTTTGTGTGTGTGTGTGTGTGTGTGTGTGTGTGTTGTGCAAGTGTGCACCAGAGCCTCTTGCCACCGTAAATGAGTGCCAGATACACCACATTTGCATCTGGTTTTATGTGGATGGTAGGAAATTGAGACTAGAACAGCAAGCTTTGCAAGCAAGTACTTTTAACCACTGTATCTTCTCTCTAGCCCCCAAATTCTCTTTTAGGGGGTCAAAACTCAATTCATAATGATGCTATACACTTTTATTACTTCTCCTTCCAAATACCCTTAGATGGAGATAACTTTTATACCATGAGGCAAAATGCCTTGTCATATAAACTTAGCCTAGGATAATAGTCCCCTGTTTGTCTCGGATTTTCATAATGCACAAAAACAACCAAGAACTTC
Source organism: Jaculus jaculus (assembly GCF_020740685.1). Lineage (NCBI taxonomy): Eukaryota > Metazoa > Chordata > Mammalia > Rodentia > Dipodidae > Jaculus > Jaculus jaculus. The sequence continues at coordinate 19,138,273 of NC_059102.1, read as the reverse complement.
CTTATCAAGGTGAAGGTTTTCTCCAAGGAGACCTGCTCTTAATCAGAACACAGTTTCTCCTGAGAGAAAACAGACAAAGGAGGAAGCTGTACCCAGCGCCTTGGCCCATTCCACTTGGCTGCCAAAGGCAGGGCTCCGCTCCTGCGTCCGCTGCCCTGCTTTCCTGCCCCGGAAGACTACAGAAAATGTCGACAGGTCTCTTATTTCTAATCAAGGAAGCTGAGATTCAGGGAAGCAAAGTAACTGTCAAGGTGACTCAAATAATCAGCTGCAGAACTATGATGAGAAGTCATCGTATCTTTATAGCTCATCACCAGGCCAAGCTGAATTCTACCCAGTTTTTAAGACCCAGTTCATGACACTCAACTCTGAATACCTGACTCTGCCTTTTTTGAACCATGCTGTAGGAAAATAAAGCTAAGAGGAGATCATAAGCAGCTCAAAAAAAGAGCTGGAGAATTTTGGTCTTATTAGGCAAGCAAAAAAGATTTTTTTTTTTTTTTTTTATGGGAGAGAGCAGGAGGGGAGGGGAGAGAGAGAGAGAGAGAGCGAGAATTGGTGGGCCAGGGCCTCCAGCCACTGCAAATGAACTCCAGATATTTGTGCCACATTGTGTGCATGTGCAACCTTGCGCTTGCCTCATCTTTGTGTGTCTGGCTTATGTGGGATCTGGAGAGTTGAACATGGGTCCCTAGGCTTTTCAGGCAAGCACCTTAAACACTAAGTCATCTCTCCAACCCAATTGTTTTTTTTTTTTTAAGAAAGGCAATCAGGATAGACGTTTTAGAAGTTATTTAAGCAACTATATTCACCTATGATGGAGGAGCATCAGGAAGGCCCTAGGAACTCCTTAAGAAAGTCCAGGAAGGAGGAAATGAAGAGAGAAACCAGGACATTGGCAGAAGTTAAACATAGTTCCAAGATTGGAACGTTTAGGAGGTTTTGCAGTGACCTTCTCATTACTGGGACAAAACACCTGCCCAAAAGCAGCTGCCAGGAAGAAGGATTGACTTTGGCTTCCAGTCTCGAGGGAGGCTCCATGATGGCAGGGGAAAGCATGGCATGAGCAGAGGCTGGACATCACCTTTGCCACACAAGGTAGAAAACAGCATCAGGAGAGTGAGCCAGTCTCTGACAAGAGGGAGCTGGGCTACACCACCCCACAGCCCACCCCCAACAATGCACCTCCTCTAGCAAGGCTCCACCTCCAAAACTGCCATGCTGGGGATCAAGCATTCAAAACATGAGTTTATGGGCAACAGCTGATTCAACCGCCACAGAAGATAAAGGCGTTTTACAAAACAGGGAATACAGTAAGGGCTGGTCTTGGGAGAGAAGCGGAACTTAACAGTGGGTGGAGAACACAGCACTTTGATGAGGTGTTCTGAAGGATTTGCCCTGCTGAAAAGTACATGCCTTTCAATATGACGGAGCAGGAATTCTAGTCCTGGCCTTTATAATGCAAGCCTCTTAGCATAGGTCATCGCGGCCCGTGGATCCCTGTTGGTATACTGGGTCCTCTTCGTTAGCAGTTCACCAACAGCCATGAGCCAGGCCCTGCTTTAGGAGATGGGAACAAAGATGACAGGTATGATCTGTTGTCACAAAGTAGAGGAGACAGATTCATGATGTAAGGGCTATGGTAGGGTTAAACAGGTCACTATGGAGGTGTATGGAAAAGGAAAAGGAGACCTCCAGAGGCCTCCAGGCATGTGACTCCAGACTGGTTTATAAAGGCTGACTCAGAGCTATGTCTGAGTGGGGAAAGGTAAGGTGGTAGCAAGAAAAAGCAGGGCAGGAGAAGGCATGGCTGGGTACCTGGGACACTGTAAGGGTGCTGCAGCACAGGGCGTAAGGAGAGGGTGGGAAGGTCAAATTTGGGTCCTAGAGACCAGGATGATAATGCAAACCTGCTCCAGTTGGAGTGAGGAAGTGGGAAGAAGAGATTAAAAATAGAACTTCGATCTTAGGGAGCATAAAATTTTCATGCTTGTAAGAACCATCAAAGACAACTTTCCTCTAGCAGTCTGAATTTATAGATACATGAAACCAGAAATCTTCAATGATTTGCTCAGGGTCACTTGGATAAGCTGGGGCCTAAGCTCGCAGGTCAATGTTCTTTCCATGGAATTGCCCTGGCCCCCTCAGTGAGGAATCCCAAGGCTCAGAAAGGAAGCGTGTGACTCATTCAAGTCACCCAGCCCGTCAGCAGCAGTGTTAGGACTTGCAACTCTCGGGGCCACTTCCTTCCTTCAACCCATCTAGTGCTGAGACGAAGCAGCTCTGAGAATCCCTGAGAACTTGGTGTCATTGTGCCTGTCACGTACTCAGAGGACCAAGGTGAAGTGGAAAACAAAGTTTGAGTAACTGAGAGTCCTGGCTGTGGGGGGAACTGTTAGCAGTTGTTGGAATCCCTCAAGAATAGCAACAGAGGGTGCTGGGTGGGCATGGTGGTGCACACCTTTAATCCCAGCACTCAGGAGACGGAGGTAGGAGGATAGTGAATTCCAGGTTAGCCTGGGTTAGAGTGAGACCCTACCTTGAAAAACCAAAAAAAAAGGAAAAAGAAGAAGAAGAAAAGAATAGCAACAGAGGGCTGGAGAGATGGTTTAGTGGTTAAGGCAATTGCCTGCAAAGCCAAAGGACCTGGTTCGAGTCCCCAGGACCTACATAAGCCAGATGCACAAGATGGCACACGTGTCTGGAGTTTGTTTGCAGTGGCTGGAGACCCTGGTGTACCCATTCTGCCTCTTTTTCTCTTACTCTCTCAAGTAAATAAATAAATGAATAAATTTTTTTGAGGTAGGGTCTCACTCTAGCTCAAGCTGACCTGGAATTCATTATGGAGTCTTAGGGTGGCCTCGAACTCTGGGCGATCCTCCTACCTCTGCCTCCCAAGTGCTGGGATTAAAGTGTGCATCAGCACGTCCAGCTAATAAAAATGGTTTTTATTTATTTTTTTGTTCATTTTTATTTATTTATTTGAGAGCAACAGACAGAGAGAGAAAGAGGCAGATAGAGAGAGAGAAAAAAAAAATCGGCACGCCAGGGCCTCCAGCCGCTGCAAACAAGCTCCAGACTTGTGCGCCCCCTTGTGCATCCGGCTAACATGGGTCCTGGGGAATTGAGCCTCAAGCTGGGTCCTTAGGCTTTACAGGCAAGCGCTTAACCGCTAAGCCATCTCTCCAGCCTTTTTTTTTTTTTTTAATTTAAAGAATAGCAACAGAGAAATTATGCCCCAGGGCCTAGAATACCCCAGGAAGATAAAGGAATTGAGAAGTAAACAAGGATGTTGAAGAGAATGAGGAGGGATGAAACGCATAAAGCTGAGGACAACTTGAGAACAGCTGAACTACAAAACAGACAAGTGGAAAGACAGCCCAGAAACTGGGTCTCCTAAGATTTTCTGATTTCCTAAGGAGGTTTTTGCTATTTGTCTTTTCCCTCCTCCCTCCCTCCCTCCCTCCCTCCCTCCCTCCCTCCCTCCCTCCCTCCCTCCCTCCCTCCCTCCCCCCTTCCCTTCCCTTCCCTTCCCTTCCCTTCCCTTCCCCTTCCCCTTCCCCTTCCCCTTCCCCTTCCCCTTCCCCTTCCCCTTCCCCTTCCCCTTCCCCTTCCCCTTCCCCTTCCCCTTCCCCTTCCCCGTCCCCTTCCCCTTCCCCTTCCCCTTCCCCTTCCCCTTCCCCTTCCCCTTCCCCTTCCCCTTCCTTCCTTCCTTCCTTCCTTCCTTCCTTCCTTCCTTCCTTCCTTCCTTCCTCTCTCTCTCTCTCTCTCTCTCTCTCTCTCTCTCTCTCTCTCTCTTTCTTTCTCCCTCTTTGGTATTTCATTAATCATTTATTTGAGAGAATACTGATAGGTTGAGTATTGGCATGCCAGGGCTTCCTGCAAACGACTTCCAGACACATGTGCCACTCAGCGCATCTGGATTATGTGGGACCTGGAGACTCACACCCAGATTGTTAGGCTTTGCAGGCAAGCACCTTAACCCCTGAGTCATCTCTCCTGCCTCTGTTTTTTGTTTTGTTTTGGTTTTGGTTTTCCAAGGTAGGGTCTCAATCTAGCCCAGGCTGACCTGGAATTCAGTATGTAGTCTCAGGGTGGCCTCGAACTTACAACAATCCTCCTACCTCTGCCTCCCAAGTGCTGAGATTAAAGGCATGTGCCACCAGGCCTGCCTAGCCTGTTTGGTTGTTTTGTGACAGGGTCTTGCTATGTCATCCAGGCCGGCCTTGAACATGGCACCCTCCTTGCTTCAGCCTCCTGAATGCTGGGATTACAGCTCTGTGCCACCATACTCAGCATCAGGAGCTTGTGACACAAGGAGTCAGTGAAGCAAGTAAAAATAGGACATAGAGAATGAACGAGATTAGAAGAAGTTACAACTAGAGAAATGTGAGGGGCTGGAGATATAGTTCAGTGGTTAAGGAACTGGCCTGCAAAGCATGACAACCTGGGTTCGACTCCCCAGTACCCACATAAACCAGATGCATAAAGTGGTGTGTGCTCCTGGAGTTCCATTAGAGGCTAGAGGCCCTGGCACGCCTATATACTCACTCTCTCTCTCTCTCTCTCTCTCTCTCTCTGTGTATATGTGTGTGTGTGTGTGTGTGTATCTTTCTGCTTGCAAATAAATAAATGACTGAATATATAATAAATGAAATCTACAAAAAATAAAAAAAGAGAAAAGCCCCTTTGAGTTAAACAAGTAAGGAGAACGTTTGAGAATAGGATGATAATTTTGCTCACAGAGTGAGGCAACCTGCTGGGCACTTGGCTGCATGTGTGCACCTATGCAAGGTGACGTGACCGAGTACTTCCTAGGTGTCAGGTCCTGGGATAAGTACCCGAGACGCCTTGGATGTTAAGCACTGACAGGACACAGTTATTTCCCTCATCACACAGGTGGAGGCACCAGGAGGTGAAAGTGACTTATTCAGTGTGACAGCTCATAAAGCGCAAAGGCAAGTCAAGTGTGGTGGCTCACATGTGGACTCCTGGCACTTTGGGACGGGATGCAGAGGCAGAGGGATTGTGGGTTGGAGAAAAGCCTAGCTACGTCACAGATCTTTCCCTCAGAGACTAACAAGCAAAGAATAAGGTCCGAATTTGATCTCAGCTTGGCTCCAGCGTTTAAACTTGTAACTGCTATGCCTTAGGCCTCATTTACTATTTATGCGTGTGTGTGTGTGTGTGTGTGTGTGTGTGTGTGTGTGTGTGTGTGTGTTCAAAGCAGGGTTTCACTCTAGCCCAGGCTGACCTGGAATTTACTCTGTAGTCATACACTGTTCTTACCTTCCTCCCTCCCTCTGTTCCACTGGTCTTACAGTCTCCTTTCAGTGCCCGGAGCAGACCAGCCCTCCTCTTCACCCGAGCACTTAGCCTTAGCTTGCCAATCCGTAGATCAGACATCCAGGGCAATCTCTCCCCTGGGCCGCACATGAGGCTGAACTCTCCATTGCACTCGCTGCTGTGACGTCACCTGACAAGGAGCAGCTTCAGGGAGGAAAGGGTTTGTCTGTTTTGCATTTCTAAGAGTGCCCTCCTTCATAGCAGGAAAGCATGGCAGCAGGAACAGGAGACCAGCTGGCCACATTGCATCCACAGCCAGGAAATAGGGTTCACAGGAAGTGAGGCCTGACTCTAAAACCTCAAAGTGCATCCCCAGTGACTTCTTACTCTCTCAGAAGTCTCCACCTACTAATGGTTCCTCAAGTGTCCCAAACAGTTCCCCCAGCTGGGGACCAGGGTTTCAAACATATGAGTCTACAGGGGACGTTTTTACATTCAAACCACAGCACCACTGTGAAACTTAGTAAGTGAAGGGGCTGGAGAGATAGCTTACTGGTTAAGGCATTTGCCTGCAAAGCCAAAGGATCCCTGTTCAATTCTCCAGGACCCATGTAAGCCAGATGCACAAGGGGGTCCATGCGTTTAGAGTTCGTTTGCAGTAGCTAAAGGCCCTAGTGCACCCATTCTCTCCCTCTCTCTTTCTCTCTCTTCCCCTTTCTCTCAAATAAATAAATAAATAAAATATAGTTTTAAAAACTTAGTTAAATCATAAACAATCGGGGCTGGAGAGATGGCTTAGCAGCTAAGGAACTTGCCTGCAAAGTCTAAGGACCCAGGTTTGGTTCCCTAGAACCTATGTAAACCAAATGCACAAGGTGGCACATGTGTCCAGAGTTTGTATTCACTGGCTGGAGGGCCTGGCATGCTCATTCTCTCTCTATCTGCCTCTTCCTTCCTCTCTATCTCTTATCAATAAATAAAAATTTTAAAAAAGTAAGCCAGGTGTGGTGGCGCACGCCTTTAATCCCAGCACTCAGGAGGTAGAGGTAGGAGGATTGCCGTGAGTTCGAGGCCACCCTGAGACTCCATAGTGAATTCCAGGTCAGCCTGGACTAGACTGAGACCCTACCTCAAAAAACCAAAAAATAAAAAATATTCTTAAAACATCACCAACAGTGATTTTTATCCTTCTTAGGCTCTTTGGGTCAAGGATTCTTCCAGGTAGAAGTTGCTGGATTTAGGATCTTCCATTTACTTGTATCCCTGCCGGCAAAGTTGCTGTGTTGTCTCATAGCCTCATAGCATGGCTCCACACCCTCTCTTTGACTGGGTAGTCAAAGGCTGAGTTTCAGAGGGAGAGAACATCGTTGTCACCTCTCAGTTGGAACGCATGGTAACGGGAGCCTACAGGATGGCAGATGTTGCTACGGGGTTTGGGGAAAGCAACCTTGTGTTCCTGCTCCTTACCAGCACCTGCGCACATCCATTGACTTAGGGATTTCCTGTGCCTTTTGCATTCAATGCTTGGTCCCCTGCTGACGTCCCCAAGCCTGGCACATCTGGCATATAGTGATCTGAATATCCACTTCTCGAAGGAGCGCTGACCCTTCACCCTAACAGTGGGCCTTTAAGCTCCATATGAGGCGAACCACACTCACAGCTGAGGGAAGTAGAACTCGAGATTTGTCATAAATGCACGGGCCTCAGCTCTCAAGTGGAAGCCAGGAGTGAAAGGAGTGTCTTGCTCCTTGCCGTTTTCCAGGCTGGAACCTCGGAGGACTTCTGCCTTCTGCCCCATCCACCAGAAGGCCAAATTCAATTTTCCCCAGTTGGCTGCTCTCAGGCCGAGAGCAGAGCAATTGCGCTTGAAATCAATCCCCTTAGAGCCAATGTTTCAGAGTATGTCGGGGGTAAGCTTCACACTTGACGTTTAGATCTTGTGCCTGGTATGCTGCAAAAGGCAATTAAATGCAAGGTTTGGTGGCATTTTAAATGGCCAACTTGAATTATTGACTTTTTTTTTTGCCTTGTCTTTAGAGGCAATTTTACCAATATTTATCACTGTTTCCCTTCATGAACCCTCACACCTGTGATATTTGAGATAAAAAGGCTTCTCAAGTGACCCTTTAGAAGGCCTTAGTAAACTGTCCCATTAACACTCACAGTTCCTCACTTATGAGGCCCGTCGCACTTATTTCCATATCCCTTAACTGCTCCTCCAAGGAGGAGCCCCTGTAATAGCGTTTGAAGGCTAAAAACTTCAAAGCCGATTCTTTGCCATCCTTATCATGGAAAAATATTCAATATTTGTGTAATTAAAGTGAAGTCTTCCTAGAGGAGATGACAACTCAAATAATCGTAACTGTACCTCCAGGAACAAGGCTGTCACAATGACATTTAGTTGTAGAGTCACATTCTCTAAGGCCTTTGCCTCTCCCTCTGATTTCTTGTAATTTTGAAGGGTATGTCATGGCTGACTTCAAATCGCTTTTCAAATTATTGTGGCCTCTTTTGGGGTGAGTTCCAAGGGTGAGGGAGTCTGTCTCTCCTTTGCTCCATCTTTTTCTCTACTGCAGTGTTACCCAGGATTTGAAACAACCAAAGCTGAAAGCCAACAAAATCTCCCTTGACTGTGGAGTTCCTGCCAGCTAACCATCTTATTTTTTTTCCCCACTTTTGCACTAATGGTCTTCAAACAGCTTTCTATATTTTATATTTATCTATTTTCTCATCTGTTAAATTGTATGACAGAGGTAACAGATGACCTCCAATGTAACTGGAAAATCTAAGTGAATTTGTCAAATTCTCCTTTTATCAGCACCTGCCTGTATAGCTTTTTTGAAAAAAATATTTATTTATTTGAGAGAGAGAAAGAGGGAGAGAGAGAGAGAGAATAGGTGCACCTGGGCCTCTAGCCACAGCAAATGAACTCCAGATGCATGCACCACCTTGTGCATCTGATCTGGCTTACATGGGTCCTGGGGAATTGAACCTGGGTCCTTTGGCTTTGCTGGCAAGCACCTTAACTGATAAACCATTGCTCCAGCCCATTTATAGCTTTTTTTTTTTTTTTTTTTTTGAGGTAGGGTTTCACTCTAGCTCAGGAATACACTATGTAGTCTCAGGGTGGCCTCGAACTCAAGGCAATCCTTCTACCTTGGCCTCTCGAGAGCTAGGATTAAAAGCGTGCGCCACCACACCCAGCTTTTTTTTTTAAGAACAATATTTTTATTATTTATTTATTTGCAAGAAGAGAAAGATAGACGAGAGATAGAGATAGAGATAGAGAGAGAGAGAGAGAGAGAGAGAGAGAGAGAGAGAGAGAGAGAGGGAGGGAGGAAGGGAGGGAGGATAGGCTAGAATACCCATTCTAAGAGAAGGCCAGGGGTTTGAGCCTCTGCAAATGAACTCCAGAAGCATGGGCCACTGTGCATCTAGCTTTATGTGGGTACTGGGGAATCAAACTCAGGTCATTAGGCTTTGCAGGCAAACACCTTAACTGCTGAGCCATTTCTCCAGTCCCCTGTATAGCCTTGACATCATGCTTCTTATTCCCACCCTACTCAGTGCTCAAGTATACATTTAGGTTGGTCTTCTGAGTACTTCATAATGTATGCATCTTCCTGCGAAAGGGCTGCCTAGGACCTTGAGGGAGAAGATGCAGCTTGAAGGGACAGGAAAGGCAACCCCTCTTCCGGCCTCCAGTCTGCAGGGGAACTTACAGCATAGTACTTGGAATCCAAGAAGGCTTGGAAAACTGTGCTGGACCTTGACCAATTCTGTGCCATAAATTCAGTCAAGAGGATTTATTGAGGATCTCCAAGCAATGGCTATATTTTTTTTCAATGAACTGGCTGTCCTCTCTGTATTGGGCATTATGTTAGGTCCATGGAATACTAAGATGAGTAAGACAGTGTTTTCTACTTTTCCTGAAGTTGCTCATTGGGTAAGTAGGGAGATGGAAAGATAAATAGGTACATACAAAAATACTGGAGAACAATTTGCCTGTAGTATTTACAGCATGCACTGCTGACTTTGGTTAATAAGCTATTCTTTCAAGGATTTGATATAGACTTGGTTATGGGTAATATTAGAGAAGGATGGTAGTGTTTTCCCACACTTATACATGTAAATGAGGGCGGTTAAGTAAGGCACTTGCCTGCAAAGCCCAATGACCTGAGTTTGATTCCCCAGTAAGTACCCACATAAAGCTAGATGCATAAAGTGGTGCATGTAGCTGGAGTTTATTTGCAGTGGCTAGAGGTCGTGACATGTCCATTCTCTGTGTCTGTCTCTCTTCTTTCTATCTCTCTCTGCTTGCAAATAAATAAGTAAAAATTTGCAAAACAAAATGAATTAATAAATAAATAGCATGCCTCGGCAGCTCTTTTTATATATAGCAGCTATTAGGTACTAGAAAAGCTAGGAACTCTTAGCCACTCGCCGTGCTATGCCCGCTACAACTTCCCACCCTTCCCTGAGCTTTTAATTATTTCTTCCCACCATGAATTCTTTCATTTAGGATGAAGCAAAAATAGCAGAATGGGGCTGGAGAGGTAGCTTAGCAGTTAAGGGGCTTGCCTGTGAAGTATAAGGACCTATGTTTGACTCTCCAGATCTAATGTAAGCCAGATGCAAAATGTGATGCAAGGGCACAAAGTCACACATGCACACACCATGTCACACACATTTGGAGTTTGATTACAGTGTCTGGAGGCTCTGGCATGCCAATTCGCTCTCTTTCCTACTCTCTTACTCTCTCTCTCTCTCTGTGTGTCATGGAAATTAAAAAAAAAAAATCTGAATACAAAACAAGGGAGAACAGATTTTTGACAGCTAGGTAGTATTGAGATGTGGAAGGAAAAGTCAAGATACATATACAAATGAGAAAATTAACATTGACACTATAGCATCATTTAGCCAAATGTTGTAGTCAGGTTCATATTGCTGGCAGAAAACACCCAACCAAGAGCACCTTGTAGAGAAAAGGTTTATTTTGGTTATAGACTTAAGGGGAAGCTCCACGATGGCAGGGGAAAATGATGCTATGAGCAGAGGGTGGACATCACCTCCTGGACAACATCAGATGGACAACAGCAACAGGAGAGTGTGCCAACACTGGCAAGAGGAAGCTGGCTATAACATCCATAAACCTTCCCCCCAACAATACACTGCCTCTAGGAGGGTCTAATTCCCAAATTGCCATCTGCTGGGGACATGGCATTCAGAACACCTAAGTTTATGGGAGACACCTGAATCAAACCATCACATTCCGCCCATGGCACCCATAAACTGATAACCATCCATGATGTAAAATGCAATGCATTCAGTCCAGCTTTAAAAGTCCCCATAGTTGGTATCAATCCTAATGATGTTCAAACATCCCCATAATCCAAGATCTTTTAACTGAGCCATAATAAAATCCCCCCCCCAAAACCTATAGTAGCACAGAATAAACATTCACACTGCAAAAGATGGCATTGGGCATAGCAAAGAAATATTCAACCAATACAAGATTTAAACAGGGCAAACATCAAACTCTGTAGCTCCAAGTCCAACAATTCTAGTCAATGACAAGTCTCCAAGTCCGATGATTCTAACCACTGACAAGTCTCTGGAATTCCAATTCCGCCCCTCTATCTAGACTACTCACAGTCCCAGAAAACTTCATCCAGTGCTGGCATCTCTCCTTGGCAGCCATCCCATAGTCCTGGTGCTCCACTGGGTCTCCACTGCAACCCACGGGTCACCCTCATGGCTCCATCGGGTCTCCACGCAGGCATCAAGCAAACCTGTTTCACACTGCCCATAGCCATTTCCAAAACACAAGAACGTGTTGCAAATGCAATAACCCTCTCTTTCCTGCATTTCTTATGCTCCATAATACCAGGTGGACTGCCAATTTGTTAATCCAGGGGGAATAAAGCAGACTTTGAAGAAGAGGACACTCCTTCAGCATTCATGCCACTTCCAGAGTCTGCATTCTTCCTGTTGTCCCAATGTAGGTCAGCTGGCCCAAATCTCAATGGATGTAATCTCTCAAACAATTGTAGCTGAACGGGCAGCAGTTTTGGCCCAGTGATTTCATTTTTTCTGTGGCATATCCCTCTGCTTGCACCAGTCTGTTTCTACACAAAGCAACCCTGCACAGGTTCTCAGGACACAAGCATAACAGCAAACCTCTCACACAAACTGCTTCTAGCCCAGTCCAGACAAAGCTCTTCCTCACCCTCATAAACCTACCCTCATAGTCCATAGTTCTTACTGCACTCGCATCCTTCAACTCTGACCAGAATAGTCTATCAAGCTGTAAGGTGTCTCTTAGGCCAAGATTTCAAATTCTTCCACATTCCTCTTGGAACTCAGTTCCAAAAGACCAAAAGCCATGCAGTCAGATTTCTAGCATTAATGATCTTGCTTCTCAGTACCAACAATACTGTTGCAGTCAAGTTCACATTGCTGGTAGAAGTCACCTGGCCAAGAGCAGCTTGTGGGAAAGAAGGTTTATTTTGGCTTAAAGATTCGGGGGGAAGGGCTGGAGAGATGGCTTAGCGGTTAAGCGCTTGCCTGTGAAGCCTAAGGACCCCGGTTCGAGGCTCGGTTCCCCAGGTCCCACGTTAGCCAGATGCACAAGGGGGCGCACGCGTCTGGAGTTCGTTTGCAGAGGCTGGAAGCCCTGGCGCACCCATTCTCTCTCTCTCCCTCTCTGTCTTTCTCTCTGTGTCTGTCGCTCTCAAATAAATAAATAAATAAATAAATAAATAAATAAATAAATAAAAAATAAAGGGACACACACACACACAAAAAAAAAGATTCGGGGGGAAAATGGCATGGCATTCAGAGTACCTAAATTTTTTAAACTTCCACACCATATATTTAAAAAAAAAAAAGGATCACACAAGATATGTCTGGGAAAAGAAATAGTTCAGTCAGTAAAGGGCTTGCTGTGCCAGCATGAGAACCTCAGTTTGATCTTTAGAACCCATGTTTTTATTCTTTTTCAAAAGTATCTTATTTTTATTTATTTATTTGACAAGAGAGAAAGAGGCAGAGAGACATAGCAAGAGAGAAGAGGCTCACCAGGGCCTCCAGCTGCTGCAAAAGAATTCCAGATGCATGTGCCACCTTGTGCATCTGATTTACGTGGGTCCTGGGGAATCGAACCTGGGTTCTGAGGCTTTACAGGCAAGCACCTTAACCACTAAGCAATCCCTTCAGCCCTAGAACCCATCTTTTTTTTTTTTTAAGTGGGCACGATGGTATATACTTGTAATCCCAGCTCTGAGGCTTGCTGGCCAGCCAGTTTAGCCTACTTAGCAATCTCCAGGTCAGTGAGAGACTGTTTCAAAAAAAAAAATGGTGGACGGTGCCTGAGGAATGACACTTGAGGTTGTCCTCTGGCCTCTCCATGCATGTATACCCACGTGCACCCACATATATCTGCACCCCTCCCCCACACAAGCATGCAGAAACATACACTAAAGAAAATGATATGAGCTGAGCAATGAGGTTTAAAATTTATGGGATGTATTCAAAGCTGTATTTGTCAAATTCATAATCTGGAACACTTATTATTTTTATTTTCATTTTATTTGTAAGGAGAGAGAAACAGAGAGAAAAGAGAGAGGGAGAGAGAAAAAAAGAAAATGGATGTGCCAGGGCCTCTAGCCACCGCAAACGAACTCCAGACACATGCGCCACCTTGTGTGTCTGGCTTTAGGTGCGTACTAGAGCATTGAACTCAGGTTAGGATTTGCAGGCCAGCACCTTAACTCCTGAGCCATCTCACCAGTCCTGAATGCTGATTCTTTAAAGAAACAACACAGACTTTAGGATTGGTCTGAACTGCATTTGAATCTCAGGGCTGCTACGTACTGGATGGCCTTCTATCTTTAGCCTGTCTCAGCCTCTTTCTCTGTTTTCATGACATTTAGGAATAATGATGGCTTACAAAGAGGAGCAAGCTTGTGTGTTCATATTCGTGTCTGCTATGGAATACTAGATATGATTAGAGATTTATTTAAGAGGTATTATGGTTTTTACTATGATTATTCAGCCAAAAATTAAAAGTAAATACTTAAAGTAGCCTTAATAATTCAAAAGCTTAGAAATGATCTAAAAGTATCCTATCTTGATCTAACATATTCCTCTTGTGTACTTCGACTTGATACAAGAGTTTGCTAATTAATCCCTCAGATTTCATGTCACTGGCTATGTGGTAAACACATTTCTTTGGTTAAAATAACATTGTTGCTTCTATTTTGGGAATTGCCTTCTTAGAAACTATTTGTGCACAGGACCATTAACCTTCAGATATGATTGGCAACAGTTTGGGATTTTTTTGTTTTTTAAATTTTTAATTTGAGAAGGGCCTCATTTGGGTCATTTCAATCCCAAGAACAGAAAGTTCTTTGTCAGTCCTGTTTTTCTGGCTTCAGGAGAGGAGGTGATATGGATCCAATTAGCACCTTGGGGCTTTCTTTGTCCTTCCTTTTAGTAGAAGGACTGCCTTACCTCACCGCAATGTCAGTCGCATCAAAAGGGCAGGGAGGGGGGGGGAGCTGAAGGGAAGGGGTGGAGGGGATAGTTGTTTGATTTTTCAAATTTCTATGAAACAGGAAAAGCACCCATTTTGTTCTGCTCTAATTAGAGTGAGAACTGTGCCCGCCTGAGTGACTTAGAGAGCTCCTGCGTGCTCCGAAGATGGTGCCATGCAGGTCCGGGATTTCAGTGCACACCTCTGCTTGCCAGTTGCTGCCAAGACCAGGTCAAGGTGGTGAGAAAAACTTCTCGAACTCTGCTGCTTTCTATGTCAGAAGTGCAAGGGGGATTATTTTAGTTGAAATTTATAAGTGAAAACCATTTAAATTTTTTTGTTTATTTATTTTTATTTATTTGAGAGCAACAGACACAGAGAGAAAGGCAGAGGGAGAGAGAGAATGAGCGCACCAGGGCTTTCAGCCGCTGCAAACGAACTCCAGATGCATGCGCCCCCTTATGCATCTGGCTAACGTGGGTTCTGGGGAATCAAGTCTCAAACCAGGGTCCTTAGGCTTCACAGGCAAGTGCTTAACCGCTAAACCATCTCTCCAGCGCCATAAAAACCACTTTAAAGCCAGTAGCAAGCTTCATTATCAAGAGTCTCTGGACAGGACTGGGATAAGTAGCATTCTCCTTTTGGACACACCAGAATGGGGGTGTGTGTAATGCTAACCAACCCCCTAGTGGTAAACTATCTGGAGAGCTTGTTTGGGGGTTCTAGCAGGGGAGCTCAGCTACTCCTTGACCAAAGACGGGTCCTCCTCTATTGGGGAAAGGTCGTAGCTTCCGGGGGGTCACACACGGAGTGGTGAGGAAGGATGGGAAGGGGACACTGCTTAGCCCGCCAGATCAGCCGAATCAACTCTGGCCATCAATGGGGTGACAGATGTCGCAGCCAGATCGCCTTCACATCCTGGTAAACTGCCTTGACCAGAAGGAAATGACTTAATTACTGTTCTGGGTCTTTTATTAAGAATTAAAATGATAAAAGTTCACTGGTGGGCTAGAGATATGGCTTAGTGGTTAAGCGCTTGCCTGTGAAGCCTAAGGACCCCGGTTCGAGGCTCGGTTCCCCAGGTCCCACGTTAGCCAGATGCACAAGGGGGCGCACGCGTCTGGAGTTCGTTTGCAGAGGCTGGAAACCCTGGCGCGCCCATTTTCTCTCTCTCTCTCTCTCTCTCTCTCTGTGTCTTTCTCTCTGTGTCTGTCGCTCTCAAATAAATAAATAAATAAATAAATAATAATAAAAAAAAAGTTCACTGGTAAAAGGAGCTTCCAGGGCGGGAGCGATGGCTCAGGGTGGAAAGTGCTTGCTGGGCAAACAGGTCCCGAGTTTCCATCCCAGCACCGTGTCACAGCCAGGCGGGTGGCTCACACCTGAATTCCCTGGAAAAGGCAGGAGAGGAGGAGACCGGGATCCCTGGGGTTGGCCAGCCAGCTCGTTTAGCTGAAGCGGTGTACCCGAGGTTCAATGAGAAACCTTATTGCAAAAAGCAAAATGGATAGTACAGCAGACAGCTTTAGGTTCTATTCACTGAGATGAACTTCCAGACCAGGCCCAGTTAGGAAGGAAGGGACTTATTGAAGCTTACAGATCCAGGGGAAGTTCCATAATGGCAGAAGAAGCTGGCCTGCTTTTCCAGGATCAAGCACACCCCAAGCCAAAAGCCACACAGTACACTTCAGAAACTCCAGCTGGGCACTTTGCATAGATTTAGACTGGAATCTCAAACCCACCATCACACCTTAGGCCCAGACTGCCCAGTGACACGGCCTCCAGCCAGGTGGCTACAGATGCAGACTACAAACTAGTAAAACACTGAGTATATTGGGGGCCATCTAGTCAAACTACCACAGCAAGAAAAGTAGGAAGACATCTGATAATCAACCACCGGCCTCCCTATGCACACGAATGCATGTGTCCCTGCACACACACATGCATGCACACTACACACATGGACACGCACACACAGTTCCCTGATGTCGTGGCTCAAAGAGTCCTCCATCCCCGTGACATGTAGAAGAGCTCTCTCTACGACCAAGCGAACAGAATCTACAGTATTGTTGTGGGTGAGGTTCTGCGGCTGTTTGGGAGAGGAGCAGCGTCACTATCAAAGGCAAGGACACCTGTTCAGATGCTTAATCTCGGTCACCTAGTGAGTGCCCTGTTCTGCCGAGCTGGGCGTCTACTTTATTATGAAACTTCAGAAACGAAAAAAAGTCATGAGACTCGCTGATCCTATAAATCATCGCTTTGGGGACCACTATTACACACAGATAAGCTCTGGGGCTTCAGGCTACGTGTCATCAACTCAAATGCCCTGCAGACGCCCAGCTGACTACAAATGAGTGGTTTGGGCTGGATGTTAACGGCTATGGGTGGGTGGGTCGTGGGCGGGAGCTGTTTTCAACTGGAAGAGGCATGCCTCTTTTAAAGGGAGCAGCTGTTACTCATTTCCAGCCATTTGCGTTCTGACGAAGAAATGCACATCCAGTGTGGCCAATACTGAAGATTTCTCAGGAAAAAACAAACAGAAATTTCAATTTTGTGTAAAAATGCTCACATTTCCAAAAGAACTGTGCAGGCCAAAACTTTCCATCCCAGCGGACCGTCCTTCCCATGGCCCCAGTACACAGCAGTCACAGGGCACTGTGCCCCACCCTTCGTGAACATTCTTTCCCATTGCATCTTGGATCTTCTTGCTCCTTCCCTCTGGGCTCCAGCTTGGGCTCCGCAGGTCTTCAATAAGGGAACCTTCATAATCTTAATAAGTCAGTGTTTATGATTTGCCTCTTTGAGGGAAGAGCCCTATCGGCTCTAGACAACCCATCGAGGCTGAGATACATTAAGAGAGTTGCCCGTGTTATCAAATGGCATGTGGAAGTCACTGCCTGGAGGGCTACGTTAGTATTAAAAACTGGGCTAGAAAAGGGACGAATAGGCCAGCTATTAAAAGACCTTCACAGGACCCCTCTCTCTCTTTGTGAGAGGCAGTATGAAAATCTGAACAAGAAATGCAGAGAGCAGTCTATTACACTTAAAACACAGCCTTCTCAACACGCTTCAAGGCCTGAAGGTCAAGAATACCAATTGTGAAGTTGCCTTGGGGGTCAGTGCACGATGTGGTCATAAGAGGAACAAATGGGATCAGGAGAGGATGTGGGGCTTTTCCATAAGAAAAAGAGCAGAAAAGTACAACCAGCACACTATCAGAAGGCAAGGGGTCGGAGAGCAATATTACATGTCTGCTGATGTTTGACTGTGAGCCCCAAGTTCATGTGTTCGAAACAAAGCAGCAGCATTGAGAGGTGGGCCCCTTAAAAGGCGATGAGGTCACCAGGGCTCTGACTTCATGGATGGATTCATTCTGGAATCTAAGGAGTAAGTTGGGTTAGTGGTTGCAGTCCAGGGCCCCTGTTAAAAGTATGGCTCTAGGGCTGGAGACATGGCTTAGCAGTTAAGGCACTTGCCTGCTGTGGTGGTTTGATTCAGGTGTCCCCCCATAAACTCAGGTGTTCTGAATGCTAGGTTCCCAGCTGATGGAGATTTGGGAATTAACGCCTCCTGGAGGCAGTGTATTGTTGGGGGTGGGCTTATGGGTATTAGAGCCAGTTTTTCCCTTTGCCAGTGTTTGGCACACTCTCCTGTCACTCTCCTCTCCATCTATGTTGGTCAGGAGGTGATGTCTCTGCTCATGCCATTGTTTTCCCCTGCCATCATGAAGCTTCTCCTTGAGTCTGTAAGCCAAAAAAGCCCTTTTCCTTCACAAGCCTCTCTTGGTTGGGCAATTTCTTTTTAAAATTTTTTTTTTGGTTCATTTTTTAATTATTTATTTGAGAGCAACAGACAGCGAGAAAGGCAGGGAGAGAGAGAGAGAGAGGGAGAGAATGGGCACACCAGGGCTTCCAGTCACTGCAAATGAACTCCAGATGCGTGCGCCCCCTTGTGCATCTGGCTAACGTGGGTCCTGGGGAATGGAGCCTTAAACCGGGGTCCTGAGGCTTCACAGGCAAGCGCTTAACCACTAAGCCGTCTCTCCAACCCTAAAATTTTTTAAATTTTTATTTATTTATTTAAGAGAGACAGATAGATAGAGAATGCGCGTGCCAGGGGCTCCAGTCACTGCAAACGAACTCCAGATGCATGCAGCATGCACCCCCTTGTGCATCTGGCTTACATGGGGACTGAGGAATTGAGCCTTGAACTGGGGTCCTTAGGCTTCACAGCCAAGTGCTTAACCACTAAGCCATCTCTCCAGCCCCCTGGTCGGGTGTTTTCTGCCAGCAATGTGAACTTGACTGCAATACCTGCAAAGCCAAAGGACCCAGGTTTGATTCCCTAGGACCCATGTAAGCCAGATGCACAAGGTGGCACATGTGTCTAGAGTTTATTTGCAGTGGCTGGAGGCCCTGGCACACCCATTCTCTCTGTCTCTCTCCAATAAATAAAAATAAATAAATAATTTTTAAAGTATTTTTAAAACAGTATGGTTCTACCAGCTCTCTCCTGGAAAGCCTACATGGCACTGGAAAGTACAATTGGAGCTGCTGGGGGATAATTCCACCAACCATATAAATGAGCAGGGGACTCTGCAAGCTATGCAATCAACCAGCTGGGCATGAAGTGCACATTTGTGCAATAGCGGCACACCGCCTTTTTGGGTAACTAACTGCCCTCTGATTAGATATGAGGCCCGCTTAGGGGGAGAGAACTCATGTCTGAGACTGGGAACAAAGTCAGAATCCCATGGCCAGGAAACTCATAGACTCCAGAGAGAAGCCCCCCCTGCTCTCTGGATAAGAAGACTGGGTATACTCATCAAAACCCCTCTCAAATAACTGTCCATACCCCCTGTGGTAGTTTGAATAGATGCCCCTGCCCCCTAATAGAGTCAGGGGTTTTATTAAAGCTTCTTAGATTTCCAGCTAACTGGCTGGAGGAGATATCACCTGCCACATCCTGGGGTTCAGCCCTAAGGTGGGATGGTGGGTCTGGAATTCCAGTCTGGAGATAATATGCAAAGTGCCTGAGCTCTGCCTGGAGTTCCTCAGTGTGCTTGCTCATGGTGTGGCTTTGGGGATTTTCACCTTGTCACTTCTCTCTCTCTCTCTCTCTCTTTCTCTGTTTGGGCCTGTGAAAGCAGGCCAGCTTCTTCTGCCGTTACGGAACTTCCCCTCTATTCCATAAATCCCTTCCTTCATAACTGTGCCTGAGCTGGAAGTTCATCTGAGCAGTGTGAAGCTGTCTGCTACGTTCCCCTTAAGCAAAGCTGCTCCCACTAGCAGTTGGAGAATCCCTCTTAACACATCTGCCGGGCCCGTAAGAAATTGCAGAGGAGGCAGCAACATGAGTGTTGATACCACTGTTAACCTGACAAACAGCTCTAGCAAAACTGTGGCAGACACCATGGTTAAGCACAACCCATCCAGGCAGAAATCCAGAGGCTGCAGAGAACTCAACTAAACCAGACCGCTAACAGACCCACCAAGGCTCAGGGGTCATTGCAGACAAGGGTGTGGAAAGACTGTAGGAGCCACAGGATGGGTAGGAATGACCTGAGACATAGCACCCCCCACCCCCAGAGACTAATGAATGCCTTAATTACCCCACAGTGAATGCCAATAAACCCCACAGAGGAGGGGCCTCAGGGACGTTGAGATCAGGGGAGAGGGGATATAAGAATGACCTTTGTCGGGCTGGAGAGATGGCTTAGCGGTTCAGCACTTGCCTGTGAAGGCCAAGGACCCTGGTTCGAGGCTCGATTCTCCAGGACCCACATTAGCCAGATGCACAAGGGGGCGCACGCGTCTGGAGTTCGTTTGCAGTGGCTGGAGGCCCTGGCGCGCCCATTCTCTCTCTCTCTCTATCTGCCTCCTTCTCTCTCTCTCTCTGTCCATTGCTTTCAAATAAATAAATAAAAATAAACAAAAAATTAAAAAAAAAAAAGAAATGATTGTTCTTTAAAAAAAATGACCTTTGTCAACATAAATAAATAAAAATATTTTTTAAAAGCATGGCTCTACTTGTTCCTGTTTCTGTCCCTCTTCCTGTCTTGCCCTTGTGCCCTTGGCCAGAGGGCGACACACCAAGAAGGCCCAGGCTAAGGCAAAATGAGCCCCTGGTGCAATTGTGACATGAGTGTGATGGCATTAACCAACTACTTTCTGACTAGATTTGAGGCTCCCCTTGGCAGGAGGGGATTCATGCCTGGTCCTGAAAACCTAGTCAAAAAACCTATGGCCGGGGACGTGACAGACCCCAGAGAGCAAGCTACTACCGTTGTTTCTCGAAATTGCCCAAATTGCCCTCTGTCTATGTTTGTACCCGTAGATTTGTGCGTTTTTATGTTTATGTCCGTAAATTAGTGCTTTTGGTCAGAGAAGCTTCTTTTTGCACGTGGTAATGACTGCTTCTGGTAGACACAAAACTCATCAAAGTGCTGGCAAGGAGTGAGAGTTGAATGCTCAGCACTTTAAGACATCTCTATCACACCTTCCAATATCTGGAACTACTGAAGCAATGAGGCAAAGAATGTCAGAGCCAAAGGAAGGAGAAGTGCTGGCTCGTGGACACAAAGTAGCCAATGTAATCATGACGTCAGAGCGCCCGTGGTTACCTACATACGTCCCGTGCAACAGCGGGTCCATCCACATGCTGTCATGGATGATGGAAAAAGTTAACAAAGAAATGACGTCAAAGTAGGGGAGGGTCTAGTTAGATAGGAGGGGTTCAGAGAAAGGTGTGAGTGACAGAAGATAAAAGAAAATACTGGAAAGGGATTATATACATTTCAAAAGCTGTCAATAAATAAAAAGTGAAAAGAGGAAAGGAGAAAAAGAAGGCCCTGGCCACATGAGGGCCTTTCACCCTGCATACTTTAAGAAATAAATCGCCCTTCTTTAGAAATTAGTCTCAGATAATTTGGTGTGGTAGCACAAAACAGACCAAGTCAATGAATTATTGAAGAAATTGCTTCAGGTACAAAATAGAGAGACAGGGCCTGGAGAGATGGCTTAGAAGTTAAGGTACTTGCCTGCAAAGCCTAAGGACCCAGGATCGATTCCCCAGTACACATGAAAAGTCAGATGCACAAAGTGGCACATGCATCTGGAGTTCATTTGCAGTGGCTAGAGGACCTGGTGTGAGCCCATTCTCTCTCCCTCTCTCTCTCTCCCAGTCTCTTCTTAAAAATAAATAATAATAATAAAGAGAATACTTAGGTGTGGAGAAATTAGGAGCTATGAGATAAATATTTGCTATGTTGTGCCAGAAAATGGCTGATAACTGGCTTTCCTGAGGGAGAAGCCCTTACATATCATTTGCTTACATCCATGGTATAAATATTTTAACTGTGGCCAGTTTCAAGCTATCAAGATGAAGTGCTTGAAAACAGAGTTTGAATGAAATGTGTACAGTGTGTCTCTGGCAAGGTAAGAAAAGTGAATCAATAAAGCCAAAGAAAATTCAGGATTGTGAGGGGTCTCGGGTCTGAGCTATGATGGAGTCTAAGGAGTGGTGCTGAGCTGGCTGAACTCAACTATTCACAGAGGTCGACGATAAAAACAGAGATCAGAAAGTCCCTAGCTGTGGGCTGGAGAGATGGCTTAGCGGTTAAGCACTTGCCTGTGAAGCCTGAGGACCCCGGTTCGAGGCTCGAATCCCCAGGACCCACGTTAGCCAGATGCATAAGGGGGCGCACGCGTCTGGAGTTCGTTTGCAGTGGCTGGAGGCCCTGGCGCACCCATTCTCTCTCTCTCTCTCTGTCTATTTGCCTTTCTCTCTCTCTCTCTCTGTCATTCTCAAATAAATAAATAAAAATGAACAAAAAAAAATTAAAAAAAAAAAAAAAGAAAGTCCCTAACTGTACCTCTGAGGGTGATCACACATAGGATATAGGAAAGAGCGAAGGACAGATTTTGGGTCCAAAAGCCACAGAAGTAATTGTGACCTTGGCCTTCTATGATCATAACGCTGTCCACGGTACAAAACTATGCAAGCCACCATTCCTTTCCATTTGCTAGAGAAGACAAGGCCCGTGCAGTGTAAAGCTATGTCATAGAGTGTCATGCGAGCGGTGTGGACAAGGCACGCTAGAGATTCGAAGACGAGGCTCTTCATTAATTAATGATAAATACCACTTACTTGAGCATTTACAATGTGCCCAAGTATTGTGGTCAATGCTTCATCTGCATTTATTTGCTCCTTAGATATTTACTCTTTTTGTTAAAAAATATTTTATTTGCAAACAGAGAGAGAGAGAAAGAGAAAGAGAGAGAGAGAGGGAGGGAGGGAGAGAGAGAGGGAGAATGATTGTACCAGAGCCTCTCACCACTGCATAAATCCCAGATGCATGCATCAGTATGTCTATCTGGCGTTCTATGGGTACTGGGGAATTAACCACTGAGCCATCTCTCCAGCCCCCTGGAGATCTACCTTTAGATTTTATGTACTCCACTTTACAGATTACAGAATTGAGCCAAATGTTTGATTTCTCCAATTCCACACAGCCTGGAACACAGGTCTTTCCAATTTCAAAAAATCTTTCCCCAACCACGGTGCTATACTGCCTCCCTTAGAAGACAACACTCTGATGGACTTAGAGAATGCAGAGAATGGGAGTTCTTTTTTTTTTTTTTTTTAAATAATTCAGCTTGCATATTCCTAAAGAGTCAATTCATGTTTAAAAAAAATTGGCCTTGTGCTTGCATGTGACATGTATTTTTAGGTTCTGCTGTTAGCAAGTGTATTTTTGTGTGACTGAGTGGGAGAAGTTTTTGCAGAGCTGTCTAAACCAGAACATAGAGGAGGGGGAGGGGCGGCTGGGAGCAACTGTAAAATCTCTGCCATCCAAGGTCTTGGAAAAACCACAGCGAGATGCATTCCCCGCTTATTATTCAATGTACAACCCAGGATGAATGAGAAGCTGAAGGTACTGTTGAGACATTTTAAATGACCCACTTCCAGCAGCGCACAAAAATCACTTACTTTGCCAAGCCGACTGGCGTTGCTGAGATTATAAAACCACAAAGTGAGGAAAATGTTAAAACAGTGAAAGCAAAAATGATGTACGGTAACAGGGACGCAGCAGACTGGATCGGAATTGTCTGCCGAGGCAGATGGCTGGCCAAGACGGGCCTCGGTGTAACACCCAGGGTAATTGGAGGCTGCCCTTGCTCTGGCAAGAACCATCCCTACCTCAGCGTCACCCACATGATCCCCGCTTTGTTTGCTGCCTCCTCTCCATGACTAGATCTGATGGTCTAGCCAAGCAGGCCACAAGAAGTAAAAGCTACTTTACCTTACAATCTTTTCTCCCCCCTCCCTGGAAATAAGGACACGAAGAGTAATTAAGGACCGGATTTCCTAGCTGTCTCTCTCCTGCATGTACAATTATCTGCAGATATAAAATTGCCTGCTTTGATAATTATACCCTCCAAACGAGGGGCAAGTGGCTAATTATGCCCACATGTGGCCGATTGCACTCTCCATTAGCCAATTATGTGCACGATTATTTGTGCACATAAATAATTGCACTCATGGAAAATAGCGGCCCTCCTTTCAAATCCTTCTGCTTGGAGTGGCTGATGGAGTGGTTGTCACGCTGGAAATGTACTCTGTGGGTCGTGAAAGAGTCTCACCTACCAGGAAATGTGTGAGTGGCTGGAGCTGGCAGAAAATGGCATTGGGATCCAAAGAGAGAGGGCAGGACCATGGGATGGAGCAGGACTAACGTGGACGTTAGCAGATTTGCTTCCCTGAGTTAACTGGGCCACTCATGCGTACTGACCTTGGACAAGACCTTAACCTTCCTAAAGGTCTACTGGTTCTGCATACTCAGTGAGGGTGAAAAGAGCTTGCACAGAAACTTCACCAGCAGCCTCCTTTGGATGAAAGCATCACAGATATACTCATGGCATTCACCTATCAATTGGCATGTTTCCGTTGTGAAGGGAAGGTAATCTCCCACCATAGCAAAGCAAAAGCACTGCTTGGACACAGGAGAGATTTGCTAAGGTGCAGACGCCTGTTCTTCTGGCTCTGATATTCCTACTGATGGCATACCAGAACGTGGCATGTTCTCTTTCAGGAGTCATTCATTCATTCATTCAACAAAAATCTGACAACTCTTAGGCTGTCCCGGGCATTTGGAGGTTTGGTGAAGAACTCGCCCTGCCTTAAGAGGCCAGTGGTATACTGACTGGGACTGTTGCCCTGTGGAGTTGCCCTTTACTCTGATTAGCAAATAAGGGGAATTTTCACCTCACATCCAGGAAACCTGGCATGGATATTTCATGATTTGATTGCCAGCCATATTGGGTGACAGAAAGCCTGTGGGTTCTGGTTCTTTTCATTGACCTCAGAAGTGTGGTTTCAAGGAGCATGCTAACAGCGGAGGTTGGGGTGTGGGGGACCTGAGAGGGGGATATACTCCCAGAGTCAGAAGTGCATTGGAGAGGCAAGATCGCTGTTCCTGGCAGGCACCTTGCGTCTGCTTCCCTCCTCTAACTCACCCTCCCTGGCCAGCCTTCCTGTTGTTTTACCACTATCTCAGGACAGCAAGGGAGGATGCACAGAGGCATGCCCAGTTGGTAGCGTTGAACCGTGAGGGCACAGACTTAGATGAATGGGGCACAGAGACCAGGGTCACGGTGTAGGAAGTTAAGGGTGGGGTAAGGAGTAGTCTGGTGAAAGGTTTCTGTGTGGAGTCTTGCCAGACCCCGCCCAGCTGTGTGACATCTGGCCAGTTAACCTATCTGTGTTTGGCTCCCTTTTCTACAAAGTGGAAACAGTACCTACCTCATAGAGTGATCATAGAGTGATCTAAGATCAAACTGGCAAACATGTAAATTGAAGTATTGGGCATGGTGCCTAACCCAGAATCAATTTTGTTATTTGTTGACTGAATATTCACATGAACCTCCCCTCTAGCAAAAGTGATACCAAATGGTTTTGAAACTTCAGCATGTCAAAAAAAAAAAAAAAAAAAAAAAACAACAACAACAACAAAAAACACCTCACATGGCTAACTTACCAAAGGAAGCAAATAGCTGGGTTCCATCCTCAGAGAGTCTCAGGCAGTAGACTGGCCCAGAGCCAGGCACCTTCATTTTGGAGAAGCTCTCCACTTACCACCCACAAGATTTTAGCACAGAGGACCTGGGGACCACACTTTGAGAAAGCAAATCATATAGAAGTGGTTCTGACCATGTCCCTTGTCCAAGATAGCATAGCCTATCTTTCCCTAGAAAAGAAGGTCTTCAGCTAAAGTTCTTTTTCTGAGATCATCTTAGCTTTGTGCCTCTGGGGACACATGGTGAATTGTTGCAGCAGGGTTCTCTGCACTAGGTGGGCATCTACCTTGTCAAGGTCAGCTGTGGATCTGTTGGGCACAGGTGGCAGCTTTCAAACTCTCCTGTATTTTCAGGAAACAGTATGTGTGTGTGTGTGTGTGTGTGTGTGTGTATACACATTTTTTTATCTTTTGTAAAAAGATTTATTTTTATTTATTAGAAACAGAGAGAGAGGTAGAGAGAGAAAGAGTGAGCGACAATGGACATGCCAGGGCCTCCAGCCACTGCAAATGAACTCCAAATGTATGTGCCCTCTTGTGCATCTGGTTAACATGGGACCTGGAGAATCAAACTTGAGTCCCTTGGCTGTGAGGCATGCACCTTAACTACCAAGCCATCTCTCCAGCCCAACATTAAATGTTTATTTTTAAACTTTTTAAATTTGTTTTTTATTTATTTGAGAGAGAGAGAGAGAGAGAGAGAGAGAGAGAGAGAGAATGGGAGTGCCAGGGCCTCCAGCCACCGCAAACAAACTCCAGATACGTGTGCCCTCTTGTGCATCTGGATAACGTGGGTCCTGGGGAACCGAGCCTCGAAGCGGTATCCTTAGGCTTCACAGGCAAGCGCTTAACCGCTAAGCCATTTCTCCAGCCCCAACATTTTATGTTTTTAGACAACATTTTTGATATGAAATGAATCCTATTTCTGTGATTCTATAAATGAGAAAAACAATCATAAGGGAACAGGGTGTCAAAGCTAAATTCTTCCCACTCCAGGAGATATATAGCCCTAAGAAATGGAGCTGGACTTTGGCCCCTGTGGAAATGTATTGATCTGTTGCTGGATCTCTGCACGTGCCAAAAAGAAATGGTTCTGCCTGCTGTGCTCAATGCTTAAGGGAAGAGACTTCAAAACGTTGGCCTTTATCACCCAATTTTCTTAAATAGGAACACTCTAATACTAGCAAAGTGATAACTGCTACCCAGGCTACAAAGGGACCCCCACCCCCACACACACTGGGGTTATCACAGACCTTTGTCCTCAGATGACTGGACAGGTGACCTTGTTTATTTCATAGCATCTCCCAGGACCCAAATGCTGAAGCAATTGCTTAATAGACATGACACATTGGACACTCTCCAAAGTACTTTGTTGTCATAAAAAGAAATACTGATACTTTGTACTAGAAATTGTTCTGCTTTAATACTGAGGAAAGAAATCTGCTTTGCCCATGTCTACATCTTTTTAAAAAATATTTTATTTTTATTTATTTGAGAGAGGGAAAGAGGCAGAGGGAGAGAGAGAGAATGGATGTGCCAGGGTTTCCAGCCACTGCAAATGAACTCCAAATGCATGCACCACCTTGTGCATCTGGCTTACGTGGGTCGTGGGGAATTGAACCATGGTCCTTTGGCTTCACAGACAACCACTCTAACTGCTAAGCCATCTCTCCAGCCCCCATGTCTACATCTTGATCTTCATGAACACAAGTTCTACTGCATGCCCCCAAAATGTTATCATTTGGCTGGGAAGGGCCTTCATAGGCTCATGTGTTTGAAGACTTGGTTCTCAGCTTGTGGTGCTGTTTTGGGAGATTGTGGAACCTTTAGGAGTGTCGCAGTTACCTTCTCATCGCTGGCACAAAACACCCAACCAAAGGCAGCAAATGGGAGGACGTTGTTTATTTTGGCTTACAGTCTCCAGGAGAAGCTCTGTGACAGTAGGGTAAAGGTGATATGAGTACAGGCTGGACATCACCTCTGCCATGGTAGGTGGAAAGAGCAGCAAGAGAGTAGAGCCAAACTAACACTGGCATGCGCAGGAGTAATAAACCATCAAGGTCCAGACCCAGTGACACACCTCCTCCAGCAAGGCTCTAGCTCCCAACTTGCTACGGGCTGGGGATCAAGCATTCAGGATACACGAGCTTATGGGGGACACCTAGTTCAAATCACTGCAAGGAAGAAGGGCTTCTTTGGGGACAGGTCTTGAGGATTATAGCCTAGCTCCACTTTCAGCAGAACTTTTTCTGCTTCCTGGTCTACTAAAACGTGAGGAGCATTAGGCTCACGCTTCTGTCTCTGTGAACTCATCTTTGCCTTCTACACCGTGATGGACTGTACTCTCTGGAACTGTGAGTCAAAATAAATAATCCTTCCTCCTTCGAGTTGTTTCTGTCAGGTGTTCTGTTACAGTGATGAGACACATAATGAATGCACCGCTGCCAACCAGCCTGTGTGCTGACCTCTAACCTCACTTCTAGAAATAGCGTCTATCTTCCAGGATAGGTTTACTACCAGCTGGGAAGTTCTGGTCAACATTTGTCTCCCTAACTTTCAGATGAGAAGACTGGGGGCACACTTAGCTATAAAGAGCTCCTCAGACAGAAGGGAGGCACCAAGGGTGACAAGATGAACTGTGACAAGCTTGAAAGCCAAACTCTAGGTGTCCAGACTCTAGCCACACACTCTTAGAAGGCTGAAGATAAGCTGAGGCTGATGGGAGCTTCTGTCTGCTAGAACAGCCCGTTCTAGGTGGACTGCTCATGTGTTTTTGCTCCCTTCCTGCCATGGTCTGGGGATGGAAGGCTTAGATGTCTGGTTCCTCTTTGCTGCACTTTGATCTTAAATGTCTCCAAAACATCCAGATGGTAAAGCCTTGCCCTCTGTGGTCAAGGCCTGAGGTCCTATTGGAAGCTGATGGAATCTTTATGAGGTGAGGTCTCCTGGGAAGAAGTTCGATTGTGGGGGCCATAATCTCAAAATAGAAACCCTACTTCTCCCCCACTTTTTTATTTCTCAGATGTCATAGATGCATAGCTTCCTCTTTTGCACACTCCCCCCATGATGTTTCGCCTCCCTACAGGTCCCAAAGCAGCAAAGCCAAACGGCCACAGACAGAAACCTGTGAAAGTGTGAGCCCAAATAACCTTATTCCCCTTCAAGGTGGATTAGCCCATGTGTCTTGTCGTAAGACAGAAAGATGACTCATAACACTCATTGCTCCTATGTCTTTCCCTCAACTGCCACATTCTCGTCACCCCAGCTTTTTCTCTTGCCTTAGCCCACCACGCCTTTCCCATCTTGAAGCCCTATACCTGCTACGCCCCTCTCCTCTCCACTTTGCAGAAGCCATCCATCTCATCCTTTACGGCTCACAGAGCGCTGTAGCCTGTCTCAGGGGGCCTCCCCCAGTTACTCTTAATTATGACACCATGTTCATTTCTATTATGGTATTCATCTTGATTGATAAGTTTTTTTGTTGTTGTTTGCTTGTTTTTCGATGTAGGGTCTCACTCTAGCCCAGGCTGTCCTGGAATTCACTATGGAGTCTCAGGATGGCCTCGAACTCACAGCGATTCTCCTACCTCTGCCTCCCAAGTGCTGGGATTAAAGGCGTGCGCCACCACACCCAGCTCGATTTATAAGGTTTTTGTTGTATTGTTATTTCCCCTCTGACTCCTCTCCATGCTGCCTTTGTTCACTGTCTCCTTTCAAACACCAGCAATTTAAACTCAATGTCTACCAGATATGTTTCTCCAGATGATTGTGTATGATTTTTTTGTTGTTGTTCGTCATGAGTTAAATTTTTTTTAGCTGTATTATGGTATGAGGAAACAAGAGTATTTTTGTGTATTGTATCTTATCTCGATGCATCCAAATGATTCAAAGTAGAGATTTGGGGAGCTAGCATGTGCTATCATGATCCAGTTCTCCTGACCATTTTTATAGCTTGAGTGTATTGGGCCACAAGCTCTGCTGAGACTGTGTGAGTTTGAAGGGTTGAGGATGTGAGCTGGGATTCACCTTGCCTAGAATTTACCCATTTACCTTTGGTGTCCATGGCACCGAAGCAGCAATTCCATCCGATTTGGTCAGCTGTCAGGAGCGGAAGAGAGGGGGAGGGAGGGAGGGCAACTACTGCTGTGACCTCTTCTCCAAGACTGCCACGCGGCCAGCAGACAGTGTTAATGACTTTTGATTTAGGTTTGCACAGAGCAGTCCCTCGGGCCACTTACTGTTTGGAAAATGCTCTCAAGTCACTGCTGAGCAGACTGGGGCGGTGAGATGCTCATGGAGGAAAAAGTCACGTGATCTCTGGCTTCCCAGACGTGGTACTTAGCTGTGAGCTAACTTGTAAAAGGATGCTTGTGTTTCCTATATTCGTTATAGACAGCACCCATGTATGCGATCCCGCTTGACTCCCACCTGCCTGATTCTGGCTTTGTCTTTATGTCTTCTGCCTCCTTCTGTCTAGACACACAGGTGCACACACACATGCATGGGCCGTCTCTCACGTGCACCCTGTTCACTGTCAACAGTAATAGTGTTCCTTCTACGCCTCTTGGAAGGAGTCCTCGGTTTTGATGGACATGGTGCTGACTAATGTGCTCTTCATCATATACACAATGCTTTCACCACCACCCCCCTTTTTAAAAAATCTTTGCACAGCTGAAAGGCCTGACAGAAGCAGTCCTCTAAATGCGAGCAAATAGAAAGGTTCCTGCCAGGGGGTGTCTAGTCCTGCAGTCTGTGATCTCCTCCCTCTACTCCCTGGGAGGAAGTGAATAGCCTGTCTTCAAGGGTTGAGTGATGACAAGAATAAGAGAGGTGAATGGAGGGAAAATGGTGGAGAAATGCAGGGGCTGTGAAACCAAGGATGGCCCTGAGAGCAGCTGCCAGACCCTAGACCCCTCTGCTGACTACCCTGGAATGACAACCCAGTTCAAAAGGACATACTTCAGGTTCCAGGAAAAGCTCTTAAGGTCAAGGCATTTGTTTCTCCCAAGACACACAGGAAGGTGCTCTTGCCGCCTGTCAGCATTCTTGTTGACAGTGGTGAAGGAAAGAGGTCCGATGGGAGGAGGTGGCAGCTCATGTGCTCGTCATGAGCCGGGCGTGCCAAGCGCTTCACTGAATCATGAAGTTCCCCAGTCATCAGAAGGGAGTGGACATGATGCTGAATCAATAATCATCCCCACTGGGCCTCTCCAGATTTTCCACACCACTCTAAACCCTATCTACTCCTGAGGTACTCATTATAGAACAAAGTCATATGAAACTATAGTGATACTTGTCAAGACAATGGTCAGTGTGGGGGTGGGTTCATGCTTGGAGTCCCAGCACTCAGGAGGTCGAGATGAGGGTCTCACCACAAGTTCGAGGCCACCCTGGGCTACAGAGTGAGATCTGGTTTCAGGATAAACAAACCAAATAAAAAGACCATGGTCAAACATGGTGGTCATTCAATACTGGATGACCAGCTGCAGCTTCTCCACTACCACCCCGGAACTGAATGCACAGCGACAAGGAGCAAGGCTGAAATGAATGTTTGTGCTGGGCGAAGCCTGAAAATCCGGAATCTAGTTGGTTCTGATGCTCTCAGAGAGACACTGGTGGAAAGAACAACTGAAAGAGATTAAGGAAGGTTTCTGGCTGCCATAATGCTGCATGGCTGTGCTGGGGCAGAGGAAACTTGATTGGCAGTGGGAAAAGATGGATGGGTCTTAAAAGACTGTAAACCTGAGCTGACGAGATGGCTTAGCAGCTAAAGTGCTTGCCAGCGAAGCCTGAGGACCCTGGTTCAATTCCCCAGTACCCACATAAGCTAGATACACAAGGGGGTACATGCTTCTGGAGTTCCTTTGCAGTGACTGGAGACCCTGGTGTGCCCATTCTCTCTATCTGCCTCTTTCTGTGTCTCTCAAATAAATAAGTAAACTTTTTTGGAAAAAAGACTATAAGCCTATTACAACAAGAGCTAATATCTGAGTGCTTATGACGAATATCTGAGCACTTGTGATGGGCTAGGGATGGTGTAACCATATGGTACACATTAAATGTGCTAAGAGCCCAAAACCAGCGCTATAAGTAGATGAGAACATTTTCACTAACGCCTGAAAACCCTGCCTCCTTCTCCCAAATGCTCTCTGTGTCGCTCCTGTGGATGAGCTTCCAGGCTCTCTCTGGAAGTTATGGGACCAGCCGAAGCTCCCCATAAGTAGAAAAGACAAGCCTTCCCAGCAACATGAGGCTGGGATGTGGACGTTTCTGATCGTGACTTGGGTTTTCTAGTCACCATGGAGATCTGAACAATACAAGAAACTCCACGTTTCTCAACTCCTAAAGCCACTCATCATTCAGAGAGGGTAGGACAAGGGAAGTTCAATGAGCGTCACTTTTCAACCATCCATGACATAAACATTGTGGTGAGATATAGCAAGAGGATGTGCCACCCTCGAACAGGGCAAAAGGAAAACTTGCCAGGGCTGCTTTGGTATTTTACAAAGAAGGCGAAGGGAGAATTGTGAGGGTGAGTCAAAGACTTCAAATAGGTTTCCTTTCATCACATGTTGTTGTTGAATATAATTAAATTACCATGTTAATTGGGCAAGCACTCATGGGGGCCGTTATTACTTGAAAATGAATTGCCTCCTAATTGCTTGTGTGCAGATATGACACACCGAACCCAATCTATTTTAATAAAGCATCAATTTTCAGAAGCTACAGTAGGTTTCTCCAGGTCAGATTTGGTAAGCCATTAAGAACAAATGCTGAGTCATGATTTTCCATGGTAACTAGGAAGTAGAAGGAAATGAGCCATATAAATTTAGCCAAGGGTTTGACTTCCGTTTCCTCACCTCTCACCTAAGCAGTTACCAGTACCCACCCTGTGCTGAGTCTCACCGTTCTTCCACCCTGTGCTGCAGCGAGATCACTTGAATCTATTAAACTCAATAGCAGTATGTGTGTGTGTGGGCGGGGGGGAATCTGTTCTAAGCTAGGATTCCCAGGGTCCAGACTCTGATTGTCTTATTGCTGCATGAAGGCTGTGGATGACCTTCAGCAAGACACCTACAGTTCTGCACAGAACCACAGGCTTGTCATCTCGAAGATGGAGTTGACAATTCCATCTCTATCTTGAGCCCACACTGCGAGAAAGATGATACAACTGTGGTTCTCTGAGAGTCTCATAAAAACGATGTCATATAATTAGTGTTATCATTAAGCATTTCTTGGATGCAGATCGTCTAAATATGCATATCAGATGATTAAGAAGTCAGTTTTCCCTGAAGCAAAATTGAAGTTTGAAAACCATATATTTTTCAACTTGTGATTTCAGCAGGTTCACAAAACATTAACATTTTATTTCATACATGGAGTATTGACAAGATTTTTACTTAAAATATTTATTTCCAGGAATGAGTCAAATCTTATAAATAAGCCCAGTGAGGGGTATTTAAAAGTTTTCCTGACAAATTTCTTTTGTAATATCAATCTACATAAAAGCTCAGAACTGATTAAAACAAAATACGTCCATTTACAAATTCACAAGATATTGTCTGACTCGGGTCAGTCCAGGGGAGCTAGAATAAATAACTACAATGCATTGCAGTGGGCAGAGAACAGAAGTAGGAGTCGGGTGACTTCGATTCCCAGGAAGCCATGGATAGATGGAAAAGGTACAACTCAAGGCTATTCAAAGTGTGATGCCTAAGCCAGCATCTTGGATGTCCCCAAGGAGTTTGTTAGAAATGCAGATTCTGAGCCTGACTCATCAAATCTGAAGTTCCTAGGGACCCTGTAATCTTTATTTTAGGAGGCTCTCTGGTGGTTGTGATGCGCTTTCCAGTTTGCGAAGTGTCTGGTAGCAGATCCTCACTCAGCCAGACTTCCCAAGCAGATGAGTCACGTCATCTCACCGAGCGCAGCTTCCTGCTGTGTAAAGTAGGACCCATGGTGT